>NW_027478164.1:9225378-9528409 GCF_051020975.1 Osmia lignaria lignaria
TTTTTTGTAGAGAATTAAGTTTCCTACTTTTCATGTTCTATGATATTTTTTGATCAGATGCGTAGTTCTCGAGATATATCAAGATATTTAAAAGTTCCGAAGCCGCACCAACATAATAGAGATACAGAAACACCGTGGCCCCTTCCTTTGAGATGACTCTGCACTATTGCGAGCTGCAAATGCCACTTCCAGCTTAGCTGTGCAGAAGAAGAACAACAAGAAGAAGAAATATCTCGAAATATGTCCGTCAGGCCCCTTCCCTTGAGATATATCTGCAAATATCTCGGAAACGAAGCGAGCTATGGCAAAATGTGAAGAGACCTTTTTTGTAGAGAATTATGTTTCCTACAATTTAGGTTCTATGATATTTTTTGATCAGAAGCGTAGTTTTCGAGATATATCGAGATATTTAAAAGTTCCGAAGCCGCACCAACATAATAGAGATACAGAAACACCGTGGCCCCTTTCGTTGAGATAACTCTGCACTAGTGCGAGCCGCAAATGCCTCTTCCAGCTTAGCTGTGCAGAAGAAGAACAACAAGAAGAAGAAATATCTCGAAATATGTCCGTCAGGCCCCTTCCCTTGAGATAAATATGCAAATATCTCGGAAACGAAGCGAGCTATGGCAAAATGTTAAGAGACCTTTTTTGTAGAGAATTAAGTTTCCTACTTTTTATGTTCTATGATATTTTTTGATCAGATGCGTAGTTCTCGGGATATATCAAGATATTTAAAAGTTCCGAAGCCGCACCAACATAATAGAGATACAGAAACACCGTGGCCCCTTTCTTTGAGATAACTCTGCACTATTGCGAGCTGCAAATGCCACTTCCAGCTTAGCTGTGCAGAGGAAGAACAACAAGAAGAAGAAATATCTCGAAATATGTCCGTCAGGCCAGTTCCTTTGAGCTGAATCTGCAAATATCTCGGAAACGAAGCGAGCTATGGCAAAATGTTATGAGACGTTTTTTGTAGAGAATTATGTTTCCTACAATTTATGTTCTATGATATTTTTTGATCAGAAGCGTAGTTTTCGAGATATATCGAGATATTTAAAAGTTCCGAAGACGCACCAACATAATAGAGATACAGAAACACCGTGGCCCCTTTCTTTGAGATAACTCTGCACTAGTGCGAGCCGCAAATGCCACTTCCAGCTTAGCTGTGCAGAAGAAGAACAACAAGAAGAAGAAATATCTCGAAATATGTCCGTCAGGCCCCTTCCCTTGAGATAAATCTGCAAATATCTCGGAAACGAAGCGAGCTATGGCAAAATGTTAAGAGACCTTTTTTGTAGAGAATTAAGTTTCCTACTTTTTATGTTCTATGATATTTTTTGATCAGATGCGTAGTTCTCGAGATATATCAAGATATTTAAAAGTTCCGAAGCCGCACCAACATAATAGAGATTCAGAAACACCGTGGCCCCTTTCGTTGAGATAACTCTGCACTAGTGCGAGCCGCAAATGCCACTTCCAGCTTAGCTGTGCAGAAGAAGAACAACAAGAGGAAGAAATATCTCGAAATATGTCCGTCAGGCCCCTTCCCTTGAGATAAATCTGCAAATATCTCGGAAACGAAGCGAGCTATGGCAAAATGTTAAGAGACCTTTTTTGTAGAGATTTAAGTTTCCTACTTTTTATGTTCTATGATATTTTTTGATCAGATGCGTAGTTCTCGAGATATATCAAGATATTTAAAAGTTCCGAAGCCGCACCAACATAATAGAGATACAGAAACACCGTGGCCCCTTTCTTTGAGATAACTCTGCACTATTGCGAGCTGCAAATGCCACTTCCAGCTTAGCTGTGCAGAGGAAGAACAACAAGAAGAAGAAGTATCTCGAAATATGTCCGTCAGGCCCGTTCCTTTGAGCTGAATCTGCAAATATCTCGGAAACGAAGCGAGCTATGGCAAAATGTTAAGAGACGTTTTTTGTAGAGAATTATGTTTCCTACAATTTATGTTCTATGATATTTTTTGATCAGAAGCGTAGTTTTCGAGATATATCGAGATATTTAAAAGTTCCGAAGCCGCACCAACATAATAGAGATACAGAAACACCGTGGCCCCTTTCTTTGAGATAACTCTGCACTAGTGCGAGCCGCAAATGCCACTTCCAGCTTAGCTGTGCAGAAGAAGAACAACAAGAAGAAGAAATATCTCGAAATATGTCCGTCAGGCCCCTTCCCTTGAGATAAATCTGCAAATATCTCGGAAACGAAGCGAGCTATGGCAAAATGTTAAGAGACGTTTTTTGTAGAGAATTATGTTTCCTACAATTTATGTTCTATGATATTTTTTGATCAGAAGCGTAGTTTTCGAGATATATCGAGATATTTAAAAGTTCCGAAGCCGCACCAACATAATAGAGATACAGAAACACCGTGGCCCCTTTCTTTGAAATAACTCTGCACTAGTGCGAGCTGCAAATGCCACTTCCAGCTTAGCTGTGCAGAAGAAGAACAACAAGAAGAAGAAGTATCTCGAAATATGTCCGTCAGGCCCGTTCCTTTGAGCTGAATCTGCAAATATCTCGGAAACGAAGCGAGCTATGGCAAAATGTTAAGAGACCTTTTTTGTAGAGAATAATGTTTCCTACAATTTACGTTCTATGATATTTTTTGATCAGAAGCGTAGTTTTCGAGATATATCGAGATATTTAAAAGTTCCGAAGCCGCACCAACATAATAGAGGTACAGAAACACCGTGACCCCTTTCTTTGAGATAACTCTGCACTATTGCGAGCTGGAAATGCCACTTCCAGTTTAGCTGTGCAGAAGAAGAACAACAAGAAGAAGAAATATCGCGAAATATGTCCGTTAGGCCCCTTCCCTTGAGATAAATCTGCAAATATCTCGGAAACGAAGCGAGCTATGGCAAAATGTTAAGAGACCTTTTTTGTAGAGAATTAAGTTTCCTACTTTTCATGTTCTATGATATTTTTTGATCAGATGCGTAGTTCTCGAGATATATCAAGATATTTAAAAGTTCCGAAGCCGCACCAACATAATAGAGATACAGAAACACCGTGGCCCCTTTCTTTGAGATAACTCTGCACTATTGCGAGCTGTAAATGCCACTTCCAGCTTAGCTGTGCAGAAGAACAACAACAAGAAGAAGAAATATCTCGAAATATGTCCGTCAGGCCCCTTCCCTTGAGATATATCTGCAAATATCTCGGAAACGAAGCGAGCTATGGCAAAATGTTAAGACACCTTTTTTGTAGAGAATTATGTTTCCTACAATTTATGTTCTATGATATTTTTTGATCAGACGCGTAGTTTTCGAGATATATCGAGATATTTAAAAGTTCCGAAGCCGCACCAACATAATAGAGATACAGAAACACCGTGGCCCCTTTCTTTGAGATAACTCTGCACTAGTGAGAGCCGCAAATGCCACTTCCAGCTTAGCTGTGCAGAAGAAGAACAACAAGAAGAAGAAATATCTCGAAATATGTCCGTCAGGCCCCTTCCCTTGAGATAAATATGCAAATATCTCGGAAACGAAGCGAGCTATGGCAAAATGTTAAGAGACCTTTTTTGTAGAGAATTAAGTTTCCTACTTTTTATGTTCTATGATATTTTTTGATCAGATGCGTAGTTCTCGAGATATATCAAGATATTTAAAAGTTCCGAAGCCGCACCAACATAATAGAGATACAGAAACACCGTGGCCCCTTTCTTTGAGATAACTCTGCACTATTGCGAGCTGTAAATGCCACTTCCAGCTTAGCTGTGCAGAAGAAGAACAACAAGAAGAAGAAATATCTCGAAATATGTCCGTCAGGCCCCTTCCCTTGAGATATATCTGCAAATATCTCGGAAACGAAGCGAGCTATGGCAAAATGTTAAGAGACCGTTTTTGTAGAGAATTATGCTCCTACTTTTTATGTTCTATGATATTTTTTGATCAGACGCGTAGTTCTCGAGATATATCAAGATATTTAAAAGTTCCGAAGCCGCACCAACATAATAGAGATACAGAAACACCGTGGCCCCTTTCTTTGAGATAACTCTGCACTATTGCGAGCTGGAAATGCCACTTCCAGTTTAGCTGTGCAGAAGAAGAACAACAAGAAGAAGAAATATCACGAAATATGTCCGTTAGGCCCCTTCCCTTGAGATAAATCTGCAAATATCTCGGAAACGAAGCGAGCTATGGCAAAATGTTAAGAGACCTTTTTTGTAGAGAATTAAGTTTCCTACTTTTTATGTTCTATGATATTTTTTGATCAGATGCGTAGTTCTCGAGATATATCAAGATATTTAAAAGTTCCGAAGCCGCACCAACATAATAGAGATACAGAAACACCGTGGCCCCTTTCTTTGAGATAACTCTGCACTATTGCGAGCTGCAAATGCCACTTCCAGCTTAGCTGTGCAGAGGAAGAACAACAAGAAGAAGAAGTATCTCGAAATATGTCCGTCAGGCCCGTTCCTTTGAGCTGAATCTGCAAATATCTCGGAAACGAAGCGAGCTATGGCAAAATGTTAAGAGACGTTTTTTGTAGAGAATTATGTTTCCTACAATTTATGTTCTATGATATTTTTTGATCAGAAGCGTAGTTCTCGAGATATATCGAGATATTTAAAAGTTCCGAAGCCGCACCAACATAATAGAGATTCAGAAACACCGTGGCCCCTTTCTTTGAGATAACTCTGCACTAGTGCGGGCCGCAAATGCCACTTCCAGCTTAGCTGTGCAGAAGAAGAACAACAAGAAGAAGAAATGTCTCGAAATATGTCCGTCAGGCCCCTTCCCTTGAGATAAATCTGCAAATATCTCGGAAACGAAGCGAGCTATGGCAAAATGTTAAGAGACTTTATTTGTAGAGAATTAAGTTTCCTACTTTTTATGTTCTATGATATTTTTTTATCAGATGCGTAGTTCCCGAGATATATCAAGATATTTAAAAGTTCCGAAGCCGCACCAACATAATAGAGATACAGAAACACCGTGGCCCCTTTCTTTGAGATAACTCTGCGCTATTGCGAGCTGGAAACGCCACTTCCAGTTTAGCTGTGCAGAAGAAGAACAACAAGAAGAAGAAATATCTCGAAATATGTCCGTCAGGGCCCTTCCCTTGAGATAAATCTGCATATATCTCGGAAACGAAGCGAGCTATGGCAAAATGTTAAGAGACCTTTTTTGTAGAGAATTATGTTTCCTACAATTTATGTTCTATGATATTTTTTGATCAGAAGCGTAGTTCTCGAGATATATCGAGATATTTAAAAGTTCCGAAGCCGCACCAACATAATAGAGATTCAGAAACACCGTGGCCCCTTTCTTTGAGATAACTCTGCACTAGTGCGGGCCGCAAATGCCACTTACAGCTTAGCTGTGCAGAAGAAGAACAACAAGAAGAAGAAATATCTCGAAATATGTGTGTCGGGCCCCTTCCCTTGAGATAAATCTGCAAATATCTCGGAAACGAAGCGAGCTATGGCAAAATGTTAAGAGACTTTATTTGTAGAGAATTAAGTTTCCTACTTTTTATGTTGTATGATATTTTTGATCAGATGCGTAGTTCTCGAGATATATCAAGATATTTAAAAGTTCCGAAGCCGCACCAACATAATAGAGATACAGAAACACCGTGGCCCCTTTCTTTGAGATAACTCTGCACTATTGCGAGCTGCAAATGCCACTTCCAGCTTAGCTGTGCAGAAGAAGAACAAGAAGAAGAAGAAATGTCTCGAAATATGTCCGTCAGGCCCCTTCCCTTGAGATATATCTGCAAATATCTCGGAAACGAAGCGAGCTATGGCAAAATGTTAAGAGACTTTATTTGTAGGGAATTAAGTTTCCTACTTTTTATGTTCTATGATATTTTTTTATCAGATGCGTAGTTCCCGAGATATATCAAGATATTTAAAAGTTCCGAAGCCGCACCAACATAATAGAGATACAGAAACACCGTGGCCCCTTTCTTTGAGATAACTCTGCGCTATTGCGAGCTGGAAACGCCACTTCCAGTTTAGCTGTGCAGAAGAAGAACAACAAGAAGAAGAAATATCTCGAAATATGTCCGTCAGGGCCCTTCCCTTGAGATAAATCTGCATATATCTCGGAAACGAAGCGAGCTATGGCAAAATGTTAAGAGACCTTTTTTGTAGAGAATTATGTTTCCTACAATTTATGTTCTATGATATTTTTTGATCAGAAGCGTAGTTCTCGAGATATATCGAGATATTTAAAAGTTCCGAAGCCGCACCAACATAATAGAGATTCAGAAACACCGTGGCCCCTTTCTTTGAGATAACTCTGCACTAGTGCGGGCCGCAAATGCCACTTACAGCTTAGCTGTGCAGAAGAAGAACAACAAGAAGAAGAAATATCTCGAAATATGTCCGTCGGGCCCCTTCCCTTGAGATAAATCTGCAAATATCTCGGAAACGAAGCGAGCTATGGCAAAATGTTAAGAGACTTTATTTGTAGAGAATTAAGTTTCCTACTTTTTATGTTGTATGATATTTTTGATCAGATGCGTAGTTCTCGAGATATATCAAGATATTTAAAAGTTCCGAAGCCGCGCCAACATAATAGAGATACAGAAACACCGTGGCCCCTTTCTTTGAGATAACTCTGCACTATTGCGAGCTGGAAATGCCACTTCCAGTTTAGCTGTGCAGAAGAAGAACAACAAGAAGAAGAAATATCTCGAAATATGTCCGTCAGGCCCCTTCCCTTGAGATAAATCTGCAAATATCTCGGAAACGAAGCGAGCTATGGCAAAATGTTAAGAGACCTTTTTTGTAGAGAATTAAGTTTCCTACTTTATATGTTCTATGATATTTTTTGATGAGATGCGTAGTTCTAGAGATATATCAAGATATTTAAAAGTTCCGAAGCCGCACCAACATAATAGAGATACAGAAACACCGTGGCCCCTTTCTTTGAGATAACTCTGCGCTATTGCGAGCTGGAAACGCCACTTCCAGTTTAGCTGTGCAGAAGAAGAACAACAAGAAGAAGAAATATCTCGAAATATGTCCGTCAGGCCCCTTCCCTTGAGATAAATCTGCATATATCTCGGAAACGAAGCGAGCTATGGCAAAATGATAGGAGACCTTTTTTGTAGAGAATTATGTGTCCTACAATTTATGTTCTATGATATTTTTTGATCAGAAGCGTAGATCTCGAGATATATCGAGATATTTAAAAGTTCCGAAGCCGCACCAACATAATAGAGATTCAGAAACACCGTGGCCCCTTTCTTTGAGATAACTCTGCACTAGTGCGGGCCGCAAATGCCACTTACAGCTTAGCTGTGCAGAAGAAGAACAACAAGAAGAAGAAATATCTCGAAATATGTCCGTCAGGCCCCTTCCCTTGAGATAAATCTGCAAATATCTCGGAAACGAAGCGAGCTATGGCAAAATGTTAAGAGACTTTATTTGTAGAGAATTAAGTTTCCTACTTTTTATGTTGTATGATATTTTTGATCAGATGCGTAGTTCTCGAGATATATCAAGATATTTAAAAGTTCCGAAGCCGCACCAACATAATAGAGATACAGAAACACCGTGGCCCCTTTCTTTGAGATAACTCTGCACTATTGCGAGCTGGAAATGCCACTTCCAGTTTAGCTGTGCAGAAGAAGAACAACAAGAAGAAGAAATATCTCGAAATATGTCCGTCAGGCCCCTTCCCTTGAGATAAATCTGCATATATCTCGGAAACGAAGCGAGCTATGGCAAAATGTTAAGAGACCTTTTTTGTAGAGAATTATGTTTCCTACAATTTATGTTCTATGATATTTTTTGATCAGAAGCGTAGTTCTCGAGATATATCGAGATATTTAAAAGTTCCGAAGCCGCACCAACATAATAGAGATTCAGAAACACCGTGGCCCCTTTCTTTGAGATAACTCTGCACTAGTGCGGGCCGCAAATGCCACTTCCAGCTTAGCTGTGCAGAAGAAGAACAACAAGAAGAAGAAATATCTCGAAATATGTCCGTCAGGCCCCTTCCCTTGAGATAAATCTGCAAATATCTCGGAAACGAAGCGAGCTATGGCAAAATGTTAAGAGACTTTATTTGTAGAGAATTAAGTTTCCTACTTTTTATGTTGTATGATATTTTTGATCAGATGCGTAGTTCTCGAGATATATCAAGATATTTAAAAGTTCCGAAGCCGCACCAACATAATAGAGATACAGAAACACCGTGGCCCCTTTCTTTGAGATAACTCTGCACTATTGCGAGCTGCAAATGCCACTTCCAGCTTAGCTGTGCAGAAGAAGAACAACAAGAAGAAGAAATGTCTCGAAATATGTCCGTCAGGCCCCTTCCCTTGAGATAAATCTGCAAATATCTCGGAAACGAAGCGAGCTATGGCAAAATGTTAAGAGACTTTATTTGTAGAGAATTAAGTTTCCTACTTTTTATGTTCTATGATATTTTTTTATCAGATGCGTAGTTCCCGAGATATATCAAGATATTTAAAAGTTCCGAAGCCGCACCAACATAATAGAGATACAGAAACACCGTGGCCCCTTTCTTTGAGATAACTCTGCGCTATTGCGAGCTGGAAACGCCACTTCCAGTTTAGCTGTGCAGAAGAAGAACAACAAGAAGAAGAAATATCTCGAAATATGTCCGTCAGGGCCCTTCCCTTGAGATAAATCTGCATATATCTCGGAAACGAAGCGAGCTATGGCAAAATGTTAAGAGACCTTTTTTGTAGAGAATTATGTTTCCTACAATTTAGGTTCTATGATATTTTTTGATCAGAAGCGTAGTTCTCGAGATATATCGAGATATTTAAAAGTTCCGAAGCCGCACCAACATAATAGAGATTCAGAAACACCGTGGCCCCTTTCTTTGAGATAACTCTGCACTAGTGCGGGCCGCAAATGCCACTTACAGCTTAGCTGTGCAGAAGAAGAACAACAAGAGGAAGAAATATCTCGAAATATGTCCGTCGGGCCCCTTCCCTTGAGATAAATCTGCAAATATCTCGGAAACGAAGCGAGCTATGGCAAAATGTTAAGAGACTTTATTTGTAGAGAATTAAGTTTCCTACTTTTTATGTTGTATGATATTTTTGATCAGATGCGTAGTTCTCGAGATATATCAAGATATTTAAAAGTTCCGAAGCCGCGCCAACATAATAGAGATACAGAAACACCGTGGCCCCTTTCTTTGAGATAACTCTGCACTATTGCGAGCTGGAAATGCCACTTCCAGTTTAGCTGTGCAGAAGAAGAACAACAAGAAGAAGAAATATCTCGAAATATGTCCGTCAGGCCCCTTCCCTTGAGATAAATCTGCAAATATCTCGGAAACGAAGCGAGCTATGGCAAAATGTTAAGAGACCTTTTTTGTAGAGAATTAAGTTTCCTACTTTATATGTTCTATGATATTTTTTGATGAGATGCGTAGTTCTAGAGATATATCAAGATATTTAAAAGTTCCGAAGCCGCACCAACATAATAGAGATACAGAAACACCGTGGCCCCTTTCTTTGAGATAACTCTGCGCTATTGCGAGCTGGAAACGCCACTTCCAGTTTAGCTGTGCAGAAGAAGAACAACAAGAAGAAGAAATATCTCGAAATATGTCCGTCAGGCCCCTTCCCTTGAGATAAATCTGCATATATCTCGGAAACGAAGCGAGCTATGGCAAAATGATAGGAGACCTTTTTTGTAGAGAATTATGTTTCCTACAATTTATGTTCTATGATATTTTTTGATCAGAAGCGTAGATCTCGAGATATATCGAGATATTTAAAAGTTCCGAAGCCGCACCAACATAATAGAGATTCAGAAACACCGTGGCCCCTTTCTTTGAGATAACTCTGCACTAGTGCGGGCCGCAAATGCCACTTACAGCTTAGCTGTGCAGAAGAAGAACAACAAGAAGAAGAAATATCTCGAAATATGTCCGTCAGGCCCCTTCCCTTGAGATAAATCTGCAAATATCTCGGAAACGAAGCGAGCTATGGCAAAATGTTAAGAGACTTTATTTGTAGAGAATTAAGTTTCCTACTTTTTATGTTGTATGATATTTTTGATCAGATGCGTAGTTCTCGAGATATATCAAGATATTTAAAAGTTCCGAAGCCGCACCAACATAATAGAGATACAGAAACACCGTGGCCCCTTTCTTTGAGATAACTCTGCACTATTGCGAGCTGGAAATGCCACTTCCAGTTTAGCTGTGCAGAAGAAGAACAACAAGAAGAAGAAATATCTCGAAATATGTCCGTCAGGCCCCTTCCCTTGAGATAAATCTGCATATATCTCGGAAACGAAGCGAGCTATGGCAAAATGTTAAGAGACCTTTTTTGTAGAGAATTATGTTTCCTACAATTTATGTTCTATGATATTTTTTGATCAGAAGCGTAGTTCTCGAGATATATCGAGATATTTAAAAGTTCCGAAGCCGCACCAACATAATAGAGATTCAGAAACACCGTGGCCCCTTTCTTTGAGATAACTCTGCACTAGTGCGGGCCGCAAATGCCACTTCCAGCTTAGCTGTGCAGAAGAAGAACAACAAGAAGAAGAAATATCTCGAAATATGTCCGTCAGGCCCCTTCCCTTGAGATAAATCTGCAAATATCTCGGAAACGAAGCGAGCTATGGCAAAATGTTAAGAGACTTTATTTGTAGAGAATTAAGTTTCCTACTTTTTATGTTGTATGATATTTTTGATCAGATGCGTAGTTCTCGAGATATATCAAGATATTTAGAAGTTCCGAAGCCGCACCAACATAATAGAGATACAGAAACACCGTGGCCCCTTCCCTTGAGATAAATCTGCAAATATCTCGGAAACGAAGCGAGCTATGGCAAAATCTTAAGAGAGCTTTTTTGTAGAGAATTAAGTTTCCTACTTTATATGTTCTATGATATTTTTTGATCAGATGCGTAGTTCTAGAGATATATCAAGATATTTAAAAGTTCCGAAGCCGCACCAACATAATAGAGATACAGAAAAACCGTGGCCCCTTTCTTTGAGATAACTCTGCACTATTGCGAGCTGTAAATGCCACTTCCAGCTTAGCTGTGCAGAAGAAGAACAACAAGAAGAAGAAATATCTCGAAATATGTCCGTCAGGCCCCTTCCCTTGAGATATATCTGCAAATATCTCGGAAACGAAACGAGCTATGGCAAAATGTTAAGAGACCTTTTTTGTAGAGAATTATGTTTCCTACAATTTATGTTCTATGATATTTTTTGATCAGAAGCGCAGTTTTCGAGATATATCGAGATATTTAAAAGTTCCGAAGCCGCACCAACATAATAGAGATACAGAAACACCGTGGCCCCTTTCTTTGAGATAACTCTGCACTAGTGCGAGCCGCAAATGCCACTTCCAGCTTAGCTGTGCAGAAGAAGAACAACAAGAAGAAGAAATATCTCGAAATATGTCCGTCAGGCCCCTTCCCTTGAGATAAATCTGCATATATCTCGGAAACGAAGCGAGCTATGGCAAAATGTTAAGAGACCTTTGTTGTAGAGAATTAAGTTTCCTACTTTTTATGTTCTATGATATTTTTTGATCAGATGCGTAGTTCTCGAGATATATCAAGATATTTAAAAGTTCCGAAGCCGCACCAACATAATAGAGAAACAGAAACACCGTGGCCCCTTTCTTTGAGATAACTCTGCACTATTGCGAGCTGCAAATGCCACTTCCAGTTTAGCTGTGCAGAAGAAGAACAACAAGAAGAAGAAATATCTCGAAATATGTCCGTCAGGCCCCTTCCCTTGAGATAAATCTGCAAATATCTCGGAAACGAAGCGAGCTATGGCAAAATGTTAAGAGACCTTTTTTGTAGAGAATTAAGTTTCCTACTTTATATGTTCTATGATATTTTTTGATCAGATGCGTAGTTCTAGAGATATATCAAGATATTTAAAAGTTCCGAAGCCGCACCAACATAATAGAGATACAGAAAAACCGTGGCCCCTTTCTTTGAGATAACTCTGCACTATTGCGAGCTGTAAATGCCACTTCCAGCTTAGCTGTGCAGAAGAAGAACAACAAGAAGAAGAAATATCTCGAAATATGTCCGTCAGGCCCCTTCCCTTGAGATATATCTGCAAATATCTCGGAAACGAAACGAGCTATGGCAAAATGTTAAGAGACCTTTTTTGTAGAGAATTATGTTTCCTACAATTTATGTTCTATGATATTTTTTGATCAGAAGCGTAGTTTTCGAGATATATCGAGATATTTAAAAGTTCCGAAGCCGCACCAACATAATAGAGATACAGAAACACCGTGGCCCCTTTCTTTGAGATAACTCTGCACTAGTGCGAGCCGCAAATGCCACTTCCAGCTTAGCTGTGCAGAAGAAGAACAACAAGAAGAAGAAATATCTCGAAATATGTCCGTCAGGCCCCTTCCCTTGAGATAAATCTGCATATATCTCGGAAACGAAGCGAGCTATGGCAAAATGTTAAGAGACCTTTTTTGTAGAGAATTAAGTTTCCTACTTTTTATGTTTTATGATATTTTTTGATTAGATGCGTAGTTCTCGAGATATATCAAGATATTTAAAAGTTCCGAAGCCGCACCAACATAATAGAGATACAGAAACACCGTGGCCCCTTTCTTTGAGATAACTCTGCACTATTGCGAGCTGCAAATGCCACTTCCAGCTTAGCTGTGCAGAAGAAGAACAACAAGAAGAAGAAATGTCTCGAAATATGTCCGTCAGGCCCCTTCCCTTGAGATAAATCTGCAAATATCTCGGAAACGAAGCGAGCTATGGCAAAATGTTAAGAGACTTTATTTGTAGAGAATTAAGTTTCCTACTTTTTATGTTGTATGATATTTTTGATCAGATGCGTAGTTCTCGAGATATATCAAGATATTTAAAAGTTCCGAAGCCGCACCAACATAATAGAGATACAGAAACACCGTGGCCCCTTTCTTTGAGATAACTCTGCACTATTGCGAGCTGGAAATGCCACTTCCAGTTTAGCTGTGCAGAAGAAGAACAACAAGAAGAAGAAATATCTCGAAATATGTCCGTCAGGCCCCTTCCCTTGAGATAAATCTGCATATATCTCGGAAACGAAGCGAGCTATGGCAAAATGTTAAGAGACCCTTTTTGTAGAGAATTATGTTTCCTACAATTTATGTTCTATGATATTTTTTGATCAGAAGCGTAGTTCTCGAGATATATCGAGATATTTAAAAGTTCCGAAGCCGCACCAACATAATAGAGATTCAGAAACACCGTGGCCCCTTTCTTTGAGATAACTCTGCACTAGTGCGGGCCGCAAATGCCACTTCCAGCTTAGCTGTGCAGAAGAAGAACAACAAGAAGAAGAAATATCTCGAAATATGTCCGTCAGGCCCCTTCCCTTGAGATAAATCTGCAAATATCTCGGAAACGAAGCGAGCTATGGCAAAATGTTAAGAGACTTTATTTGTAGAGAATTAAGTTTCCTACTTTTTATGTTGTATGATATTTTTGATCAGATGCGTAGTTCTCGAGATATATCAAGATATTTAGAAGTTCCGAAGCCGCACCAACATAATAGAGATACAGAAACACCGTGGCCCCTTCCCTTGAGATAAATCTGCAAATATCTCGGAAACGAAGCGAGCTATGGCAAAATCTTAAGAGAGCTTTTTTGTAGAGAATTAAGTTCCCTACTTTATATGTTCTATGATATTTTTTGATCAGATGCGTAGTTCTAGAGATATATCAAGATATTTAAAAGTTCCGAAGCCGCACCAACATAATAGAGATACAGAAAAACCGTGGCCCCTTTCTTTGAGATAACTCTGCACTATTGCGAGCTGTAAATGCCACTTCCAGCTTAGCTGTGCAGAAGAAGAACAACAAGAAGAAGAAATATCTCGAAATATGTCCGTCAGGCCCCTTCCCTTGAGATATATCTGCAAATATCTCGGAAACGAAACGAGCTATGGCAAAATGTTAAGAGACCTTTTTTGTAGAGAATTATGTTTCCTACAATTTATGTTCTATGATATTTTTTGATCAGAAGCGCAGTTTTCGAGATATATCGAGATATTTAAAAGTTCCGAAGCCGCACCAACATAATAGAGATACAGAAACACCGTGGCCCCTTTCTTTGAGATAACTCTGCACTAGTGCGAGCCGCAAATGCCACTTCCAGCTTAGCTGTGCAGAAGAAGAACAACAAGAAGAAGAAATATCTCGAAATATGTCCGTCAGGCCCCTTCCCTTGAGATAAATCTGCATATATCTCGGAAACGAAGCGAGCTATGGCAAAATGTTAAGAGACCTTTGTTGTAGAGAATTAAGTTTCCTACTTTTTATGTTCTATGATATTTTTTGATCAGATGCGTAGTTCTCGAGATATATCAAGATATTTAAAAGTTCCGAAGCCGCACCAACATAATAGAGAAACAGAAACACCGTGGCCCCTTTCTTTGAGATAACTCTGCACTATTGCGAGCTGCAACTGCCACTTCCAGTTTAGCTGTGCAGAAGAAGAACAACAAGAAGAAGAAATATCTCGAAATATGTCCGTCAGGCCCCTTCCCTTGAGATAAATCTGCAAATATCTCGGAAACGAAGCGAGCTATGGCAAAATGTTAAGAGACCTTTTTTGTAGAGAATTAAGTTTCCTACTTTATATGTTCTATGATATTTTTTGATCAGATGCGTAGTTCTAGAGATATATCAAGATATTTAAAAGTTCCGAAGCCGCACCAACATAATAGAGATACAGAAAAACCGTGGCCCCTTTCTTTGAGATAACTCTGCACTATTGCGAGCTGTAAATGCCACTTCCAGCTTAGCTGTGCAGAAGAAGAACAACAAGAAGAAGAAATATCTCGAAATATGTCCGTCAGGCCCCTTCCCTTGAGATATATCTGCAAATATCTCGGAAACGAAACGAGCTATGGCAAAATGTTAAGAGACCTTTTTTGTAGAGAATTATGTTTCCTACAATTTATGTTCTATGATATTTTTTGATCAGAAGCGTAGTTTTCGAGATATATCGAGATATTTAAAAGTTCCGAAGCCGCACCAACATAATAGAGATACAGAAACACCGTGGCCCCTTTCTTTGAGATAACTCTGCACTAGTGCGAGCCGCAAATGCCACTTCCAGCTTAGCTGTGCAGAAGAAGAACAACAAGAAGAAGAAATATCTCGAAATTTGTCCGTCAGGCCCCTTCCCTTGAGATAAATCTGCATATATCTCGGAAACGAAGCGAGCTATGGCAAAATGTTAAGAGACCTTTTTTGTAGAGAATTAAGTTTCCTACTTTTTATGTTTTATGATATTTTTTGATTAGATGCGTAGTTCTCGAGATATATCAAGATATTTAAAAGTTCCGAAGCCGCACCAACATAATAGAGATACAGAAACACCGTGGCCCCTTTCTTTGAGATAACTCTGCACTATTGCGAGCTGCAAATGCCACTTCCAGCTTAGCTGTGCAGAAGAAGAACAACAAGAAGAAGAAATGTCTCGAAATATGTCCGTCAGGCCCCTTCCCTTGAGATAAATCTGCAAATATCTCGGAAACGAAGCGAGCTATGGCAAAATGTTAAGAGACTTTATTTGTAGAGAATTAAGTTTCCTACTTTTTATGTTCTATGATATTTTTTTATCAGATGCGTAGTTCCCGAGATATATCAAGATATTTAAAAGTTCCGAAGCCGCACCAACATAATAGAGATACAGAAACACCGTGGCCCCTTTCTTTGAGATAACTCTGCGCTATTGCGAGCTGGAAACGCCACTTCCAGTTTAGCTGTGCAGAAGAAGAACAACAAGAAGAAGAAATATCTCGAAATATGTCCGTCAGGCCCCTTCCCTTGAGATAAATCTGCATATATCTCGGAAACGAAGCGAGCTATGGCAAAATGTTAAGAGACCTTTTTTGTAGAGAATTATGTTTCCTACAATTTATGTTCTATGATATTTTTTGATCAGATGCGTAGTTCTCGAGATATATCAAGATATTTAAAAGTTCCGAAGCCGCACCAACATAATAGAGATACAGAAACACCGTGGCCCCTTTCTTTGAGATAACTCTGCACTATTGCGAGCTGCAAATGCCACTTCCAGCTTAGCTGTGCAGAAGAAGAACAACAAGAAGAAGAAATGTCTCGAAATATGTCCGTCAGGCCCCTTCCCTTGAGATAAATCTGCAAATATCTCGGAAACGAAGCGAGCTATGGCAAAATGTTAAGAGACTTTATTTGTAGAGAATTAAGTTTCCTACTTTTTATGTTCTATGATATTTTTTTATCAGATGCGTAGTTCTCGAGATATATCAAGATATTTAAAAGTTCCGAAGCCGCACCAACATAATAGAGATACAGAAACACCGTGGCCCCTTTCTTTGAGATAACTCTGCACTATTGCGAGCTGGAAATGCCACTTCCAGTTTAGCTGTGCAGAAGGAGAACAACAAGAAGAAGAAATATCTCGAAATATGTCCGTCAGGCCCCTTCCCTTGAGATATATCCGCAAATATCTCGGAAACGAAACGAGCTATGGCAAAATCTTAAGAGACCTTTTTTGTAGAGAATTATGTTTTCTACAATTTATGTTCTATGATATTTTTTGATCAGAAGCGTAGTTTTCGAGACATATCGAGATATTTAAAAGTTCCGAAGCCGCACCAACATAATAGAGATACAGAAACACCGTGGCCCCTTTCTTTGAGATAACTCTGCACTAGTGCGAGCCGCAAAAGCCACTTCCAGCTTAGCTGTGCAGAAGAAGAACAACAAGAAGAAGAAATATCTCGAAATATGTCCGTCAGGCCCCTTCCCTCGAGATAAATCTGCAAATATCTCGGAAACGAAACGAGCTATGGCAAAATGTTAAGAGACCTTTTTTGTAGAGAATTAAGTTTCCTACTTTTTATGTTCTATGATATTTTTTGATCAGATGCGTAGTTCTCGAGATATATCAAGATATTTAAAAGTTCCGAAGCCGCACCAACATAATAGAGATACAGAAACACCGTGGCCCCTTTCTTTGAGATAACTCTGCACTATTGCGAGCTGGAAATGCCACTTCCAGTTTAGCTGTGCAGAAGGAGAACAACAAGAAGAAGAAATATCTCGAAATATGTCCGTCAGGCCCCTTCCCTTGAGATATATCCGCAAATATCTCGGAAACGAAACGAGCTATGGCAAAATCTTAAGAGACCTTTTTTGTAGAGAATTATGTTTTCTACAATTTATGTTCTATGATATTTTTTGATCAGAAGCGTAGTTCTAGAGATATATCAAGATATTTAAAAGTTCCGAAGCCGCACCAACATAATAGAGATACAGAAACACCGTGGCCCCTTTCTTTGAGATAACTCTGCACTGGTGCGAGCCGCAAATGCCACTTCCAGCTTAGCTGTGCAGAAGAAGAACAACAAGAAGAAGAAATATCTCGAAATATGTCCGTCAGGCCCCTTCCCTTGAGATAAATCTGCATATATCTCGGAAACGAAGCGAGCTATGGCAAAATGTTAAGAGACCTTTGTTGTAGAGAATTAAGTTTCCTACTTTTTATGTTCTATGATATTTTTTGATCAGATGCGTAGTTCTCGAGATATATCAAGATATTTAAAAGTTCCGAAGCCGCACCAACATAATAGAGATACAGAAACACCGTGGCCCCTTTCTTTGAGATAACTCTGCACTATTGCGAGCTGGAAATGCCACTTCCAGTTTAGCTGTGCAGAAGGAGAACAACAAGAAGAAGAAATGTCTCGAAATATGTCCGTCAGGCCCCTTCCCTTGAGATATATCCGCAAATATCTCGGAAACGAAACGAGCTATGGCAAAATCTTAAGAGACCTTTTTTGTAGAGAATTATGTTTTCTACAATTTATGTTCTATGATATTTTTTGATCAGAAGCGTAGTTTTCGAGACATATCGAGATATTTAAAAGTTCCGAAGCCGCACCAACATAATAGAGATACAGAAACACCGTGGCCCTTTTCTTTGAGATAACTCTGCACTAGTGCGAGCCGCAAAAGCCACTTCCAGCTTAGCTGTGCAGAAGAAGAACAACAAGAAGAAGAAATATCTCGAAATATGTCCGTCAGGCCCCTTCCCTCGAGATAAATCTGCAAATATCTCGGAAACGAAACGAGCTATGGCAAAATGTTAAGAGACCTTTTTTGTAGAGAATTAAGTTTCCTACTTTTTATGTTCTATGATATTTTTTGATCAGATGCGTAGTTCTCGAGATATATCAAGATATTTAAAAGTTCCGAAGCCGCACCAACATAATAGAGATACAGAAACACCGTGGCCCCTTTCTTTGAGATAACTCTGCACTATTGCGAGCTGGAAATGCCACTTCCAGTTTAGCTGTGCAGAAGGAGAACAACAAGAAGAAGAAATATCTCGAAATATGTCCGTCAGGCCCCTTCCCTTGAGATATATCCGCAAATATCTCGGAAACGAAACGAGCTATGGCAAAATCTTAAGAGACCTTTTTTGTAGAGAATTATGTTTTCTACAATTTATGTTCTATGATATTTTTTGATCAGAAGCGTAGTTCTAGAGATATATCAAGATATTTAAAAGTTCCGAAGCCGCACCAACATAATAGAGATACAGAAACACCGTGGCCCCTTTCTTTGAGATAACTCTGCACTAGTGCGAGCCGCAAATGCCACTTCCAGCTTAGCTGTGCAGAAGAAGAACAACAAGAAGAAGAAATATCTCGAAATATGTCCGTCAGGCCCCTTCCCTTGAGATAAATCTGCATATATCTCGGAAACGAAGCGAGCTATGGCAAAATGTTAAGAGACCTTTGTTGTAGAGAATTAAGTTTCCTACTTTTTATGTTCTATGATATTTTTTGATCAGATGCGTAGTTCTCGAGATATATCAAGATATTTAAAAGTTCCGAAGCCGCACCAACATAATAGAGAAACAGAAACACCGTGGCCCCTTTCTTTGAGATAACTCTGCACTATTGCGAGCTGCAAATGCCACTTCCAGTTTAGCTGTGCAGAAGAAGAACAACAAGAAGAAGAAATATCTCGAAATATGTCCGTCAGGCCCCTTCCCTTGAGATAAATCTGCATATATCTCGGAAACGAAGCGAGCTATGGCAAAATGTTAAGAGACCTTTTTTGTAGAGAATTATGTTTCCTACAATTTATGTTCTATGATATTTTTTGATCAGATGCGTAGTTCTCGAGATATATCAAGATATTTAAAAGTTCCGAAGCCGCACCAACATAATAGAGATACAGAAACACCGTGGCCCCTTTCTTTGAGATAACTCTGCACTATTGCGAGCTGCAAATGCCACTTCCAGCTTAGCTGTGCAGAAGAAGAACAACAAGAAGAAGAAATGTCTCGAAATATGTCCGTCAGGCCCCTTCCCTTGAGATAAATCTGCAAATATCTCGGAAACGAAGCGGGCTATGGCAAAATGTTAAGAGACTTTATTTGTAGAGAATTAAGTTTCCTACTTTTTATGTTCTATGATATTTTTTGATCAGATGCGTAGTTCTCGAGATATATCAAGATATTTAAAAGTTCCGAAGCCGCACCAACATAATAGAGATACAGAAACACCGTGGCCCCTTTCTTTGAGATAACTCTGCACTATTGCGAGCTGGAAATGCCACTTCCAGTTTAGCTGTGCAGAAGGAGAACAACAAGAAGAAGAAATATCTCGAAATATGTCCGTCAGGCCCCTTCCCTTGAGATATATCCGCAAATATCTCGGAAACGAAACGAGCTATGGCAAAATCTTAAGAGACCTTTTTTGTAGAGAATTATGTTTTCTACAATTTATGTTCTATGATATTTTTTGATCAGAAGCGTAGTTCTAGAGATATATCAAGATATTTAAAAGTTCCGAAGCCGCACCAACATAATAGAGATACAGAAACACCGTGGCCCCTTTCTTTGAGATAACCCTGCACTATTGCGAGCTGTAAATGCCACTTCCAGCTTAGCTGTGCAGAAGAAGAACAACAAGAAGAAGAAATATCTCGAAATATGTCCGTCAGGCCCCTTCCCTTGAGATAAATCTGCAAATATCTCGGAAACGAAGCGAGCTATGGCAAAATGTTAAGAGACCTTTTTTGTAGAGAATTAAGTTTCCTACTTTTTATGTTCTATGATATTTTTTGATCAGATGCGTAGTTCTCGAGATATATCAAGATATTTAAAAGTTCCGACGCCGCACCAACATAATAGAGATACAGAAACACCGTGGCCCCTTTCTTTGAGATAACTCTGCACTATTGCGAGCTGGAAATGCCACTTCCAGTTTAGCTGTGCAGAAGGAGAACAACAAGAAGAAGAAATATCTCGAAATATGTCCGTCAGGCCCCTTCCCTTGAGATATATCTGCAAATATCTCGGAAACGAAACGAGCTATGGCAAAATCTTAAGAGACCTTTTTTGTAGAGAATTATGTTTTCTACAATTTATGTTCTATGATATTTTTCGATCAGAAGCGTAGTTTTCGAGATATATCGAGATATTCAAAAGTTCCGAAGCCGCACCAACGTAATAGAGATACAGAAACACCGTGGCCCCTTTCTTTGAGATAACTCTGCACTAGTGCGAGCCGCAAAAGCCACTTCCAGCTTAGCTGTGCAGAAGAAGAACAACAAGAAGAAGAAATATCTCGAAATATGTCCGTCAGGCCCCTTCCCTTGAGATAAATCTGCACATATCTCGGAAACGAAGCGAGCTATGGCAAAATGTTAAGAGACCTTTTTTGTAGAGAATTAAGTTTCCTACTTTTTATATTCTATGATATTTTTTGATCAGACGCGTAGTTCTCGAGATATATCAAGATATTTAAAAGTTCCGAAGCCGCACCAACATAATAGAGATACAGAAACACCGTGGCCCCTTTCTTTGAGATAACTCTGCACTATTGCGAGCTGCAAATGCCACTTCCAGTTTAGCTGTGCAGAAGAAGAACAACAAGAAGAAGAAATATTTCGAAATATGTCCGTCAGGCCCCTTCCCTTGAGATAAATCTGCAAATATCTCGGAAACGAAGTGAGCTATGGCAAAATGTTAAGAGACCTTTTTTGTCGAGAATTAAGTTTCCTACTTTATATATTCTATGATATTTTTTGATCAGATGAGTAGTTCTAGAGATATATCAAGATATTTAAAAGTTCCGAAGCCGCACCAACATAATAGAGATACAGAAACACGGTGGCCCCTTTCTTTGAGATAACTCTGCACTATTGCGAGCTGTAAATGCCACTTCCAGCTTAGCTGTGCAGAAGAAGAACAACAAGAAGAAGAAATATCTCGAAATATGTCCGTCAGGCCCCTTCCCTTGAGATAAATCTGCAAATATCTCGGAAACGAAGCGAGCTATGGCAAAATGTTAAGAGACCTTTTTTGTAGAGAATTAAGTTTCCTACTTTTTATGTTCTATGATATTTTTTGATCAGACGCGTAGTTCTCGAGATATATCAAGATATTTAAAAGTTCCGAAGCCGCACCAACATAATAGAGATACAGAAACACCGTGGCCTCTTTCTTTGAGATAACTCTGCACTATTGCGAGCTGCAAATGCCACTTCCAGCTTAGCTGTGCAGAAGAAGAACAACAAGAAGAAGAAGTATCTCGAAATATGACCGTCAGGCCCCTTCCCTTGAGATATATCTGCAAATATCTCGGAAACGAAACGAGCTATGGCAAAATGTTAAGAGACCTTTTTTGTAGAGAATTATGTTTCCTACAATTTATGTTCTATGATATTTTTTGATCAGCAGCGTAGTTTTCGAGATATATCGAGATATTTAAAAGTTCCGAAGCCGCACCAACATAATAGAGATACAGAAACACCGTGGCCCCTTTCTTTGAGATAAATCTGCACTAGTGCGAGCCGCAAAAGCCACTTCCAGCTTAGCTGTGCAGAAGAAGAACAACAAGAAGAAGAAATATCTCGAAATATGTCCGTCAGGCCCCTTCCCTTGAGATAAATCTGCACATATCTCGGAAACGAAGCGAGCTATGGCAAAATGTTAAGAGACCTTTTTTGTAGAGAATTAAGTTTCCTGCTTTTGATGTTCTATGATATTTTTTGATCAGATGCGTAGTTCTCGAGATATATCAAGATATTTAAAAGTAACGACGCCGCACCAACATAATAGAGATACAGAAACACCGTGGCCCCTTTCTTTGAGATAACTCTGCACTATTGCGAGCTGTAAATGCCACTTCCAGCTTAGCTGTGCAGAAGAAGAACATCAAGAAGAAGAAATATCTCGAAATATGTCCGTCAGGCCCCTTCCCTTGAGATAAATCTGCAAATATCTCGGAAACGAAGCGAGCTATGGCAAAATGTTAAGAGACCTTTTTTGTAGAGAATTAAGTTTCCTGCTTTTGATGTTCTATGATATTTTTTGATCAGATGCGTAGTTCTCGAGATATATCAAGATATTTAAAAGTTCCGAAGCCGCACCAACATAATAGAGATACAGAAACACCGTGGCCCCTTTCTTTGAGATAACTCTGCACTATTGCGAGCTGGAAATGCCACTTCCAGTTTAGCTGTGCAGAAGGACAACAACAAGAAGAAGAAATATCTCGAAATATGTCCGTTAGGCCCCTTCCCTCGAGATAAATCTGCAAATATCCCGGAAACGAAGCGAGCTATGGCAAAATGTTAAGAGACCTTTTCTGTAGAGAATTAAGTTCCCTACTTTTTAGGTTCTATGATATTTTTTGATCAGATGCGTAGTTCTCGAGATATATCAAGATATTTAAAAGTTCCGAAGCCGCACCAACATATTAGAGATACAGAAACACCGTGGCCCCTTTCTTTCAGATAACTCTGCACTATTGCGAGCTGGAAATGCCACTTCCAGTTTAGCTGTGCAGAAGAAGAACAACAAGAAGAAGAAATATCTCAAAATATGTCCGTCAGGCCCCTTCCCTTGAGATATATCTGCAAATATCTCGGAAACGAAGCGAGCTATGGCAAAATGTTAAGAGACCTTTTTTGTAGAGAATTAAGTTTTCTACTTTTTATGTTCTATGATATTTTTTGATCAGACGCGTAGTTCTCGAGATATATCAAGATATTTAAAAGTTCCGAAGCCGCACCAACATAATAGAGATACAGAAACACCGTGGCCTCTTTCTTTGAGATAACTCTGCACTATTGCGAGCTGCAAATGCCACTTCCAGCTTAGCTGTGCAGAAGAAGAACAACAAGAAGAAGAAGTATCTCGAAATATGTCCGTCAGGCCCCTTCCCTTGAGATATATCTGCAAATATCTCGGAAACGAAACGAGCTATGGCAAAATGTTAAGAGACCTTTTTTGTAGAGAATTATGTTTCCTACAATTTATGTTCTATGATATTTTTTGATCAGAAGCGTAGTTTTCGAGATATATCGAGATATTTAAAAGTTCCGAAGCCGCACCAACATAATAGAGATACAGAAACACCGTGGCCCCTTTCTTTGAGATAACTCTGCACTATTGCGAGCTGCAAATGCCACTTCCAGTTTAGCTGTGCAGAAGAAGAACAACAAGAAGAAGAAATATTTCGAAATATGTCCGTCAGGCCCCTTCCCTTGAGATAAATCTGCAAATATCTCGGAAACGAAGTGAGCTATGGCAAAATGTTAAGAGACCTTTTTTGTAGAGAATTAAGTTTCCTACTTTATATGTTCTATGATATTTTTTGATCAGATGCGTAGTTCTAGAGATATATCAAGATATTTAAAAGTTCCGAAGCCGCACCAACATAATAGAGATACAGAAACACCGTGGCCCCTTTCTTTGAGATAACCCTGCACTATTGCGAGCTGTAAATGCCACTTCCAGCTTAGCTGTGCAGAAGAAGAACAACAAGAAGAAGAAATATCTCGAAATATGTCCGTCAGGCCCCTTCCCTTGAGATAAATCTGCAAATATCTCGGAAACGAAGCGAGCTATGGCAAAATGTTAAGAGACCTTTTTTGTAGAGAATTAAGTTTCCTACTTTTTATGTTCTATGATATTTTTTGATCAGATGCGTAGTTCTCGAGATATATCAAGATATTTAAAAGTTCCGACGCCGCACCAACATAATAGAGATACAGAAACACCGTGGCCCCTTTCTTTGAGATAACTCTGCACTATTGCGAGCTGGAAATGCCACTTCCAGTTTAGCTGTGCAGAAGGAGAACAACAAGAAGAAGAAATATCTCGAAATATGTCCGTCAGGCCCCTTCCCTTGAGATATATCTGCAAATATCTCGGAAACGAAACGAGCTATGGCAAAATCTTAAGAGACCTTTTTTGTAGAGAATTATGTTTTCTACAATTTATGTTCTATGATATTTTTCGATCAGAAGCGTAGTTTTCGAGATATATCGAGATATTTAAAAGTTCCGAAGCCGCACCAACGTAATAGAGATACAGAAACACCGTGGCCCCTTTCTTTGAGATAACTCTGCACTAGTGCGAGCTGCAAATGCCACTTCCAGTTTAGCTGTGCAGAAGAAGAACAACAAGAAGAAGAAATATCTCGAAATATGTCCGTCAGGCCCCTTCCCTTGAGATATATCTGCAAATATCTCGGAAACGAAACGAGCTATGGCAAAATGTTAAGAGACCTTTTTTGTAGAGAATTAAGTTTCCTACTTTATATGTTCTATGATATTTTTTGATCAGATGCGTAGTTCTAGAGATATATCAAGATATTTAAAAGTTCCGAAGCCGCACCAACATAATAGAGATACAGAAACACCGTGGCCCCTTTCTTTGAGATAACTCTGCACTATTGCGAGCTGTAAATGCCACTTCCAGCTTAGCTGTGCTGAAGAAGAACATCAAGAAGAAGAAATATCTCGAAATATGTCCGTCAGGCCCCTTCCCTTGAGATAAATCTGCAAATATCTCGGAAACGAAGCGAGCTATGGCAAAATGTTAAGAGACCTTTTTTGTAGAGAATTAAGTTTCCTGCTTTTTATGTTCTATGATATTTTTTGATCAGATGCGTAGTTCTCGAGATATATCAAGATATTTAAAAGTTCCGAAGCCGCACCAACATAATAGAGATACAGAAACACCGTGGCCCCTTTCTTTGAGATAACTCTGCACTATTGCGAGCTGGAAATGCCACTTCCAGTTTAGCTGTGCAGAAGGACAACAACAGGAAGAAGAAATATCTCGAAATATGTCCGTCAGGCCCCTTCCCTTGAGATATATCTGCAAATATCTCGGAAACGAAACGAGCTATGGCAAAATCTTAAGAGACCTTTTTTGTAGAGAATTATGTTTTCTACAATTTATGTTCTATGATATTTTTTGATCAGAAGCGTAGTTTTCGAGATATATCGAGATATTTAAAAGTTCCGAAGCCGCACCAACATAATAGAGATACAGAAACACCGTGGCCCCTTTCTTTGAGATAACTCTGCACTAGTGCGAGCCGCAAAAGCCACTTCCAGCTTAGCTGTGCAGAAGAAGAACAACAAGAAGAAGAAATATCTCGAAATATGTCCGTCAGGCCCCTTCCCTCGAGATAAATCTGCAAATATCCCGGAAACGAAGCGAGCTATGGCAAAATGTTAAGAGACCTTTTTTGTAGAGAATTAAGTTTCCTACTTTTTATGTTCTATGATATTTTTTGATCAGATGCGTAGTTCTCGAGATATATCAAGATATTTAAAAGTTCCGAAGCCGCACCAACATATTAGAGATACAGAAACACCGTGGCCCCTTTCTTTGAGATAACTGTGCACTATTGCGAGCTGGAAATGCCACTTCCAGTTTAGCTGTGCAGAAGAAGAACAACAAGAAGAAGAAATATCTCGAAATATGTCCGTCAGGCCCCTTCCCTTGAGATATATCTGCAAATATCTCGGAAACGAAGCGAGCTATGGCAAAATGTTAAGAGACGTTTTTTGTAGAGAATTATGTTTCCTACAAGTTATGTTCTATGATATTTTTTGATCAGAAGCGTAGTTTTCGAGATATATCGAGATATTAAAAAGTTCCGAAGCCGCACCAACATAATAGAGATACAGAAACACCGTGGCCCCTTTCTTTGAGATAACTCTGCACTATTGCGAGCTGCAAATGCCACTTCCAGCTTAGCTGTGCAGAAGAAGAACAACAAGAAGAAGAAATATCTCGAAATATGTCCGTCAGGCCCCTTCCCTTGAGATAAATCTGCAAATATCTCGGAAACGAAGCGAGCTATGGCAAAATGTTAAGAGACTTTATTTGTAGAGAATTAAGTTTCCTACTTTTTATGTTCTATGATATTTTTTGATCAGATGCGTAGTTCTCGAGATATATCAAGATATTTAAAAGTTCCGAAGCCGCACCAACATAATAGAGATACAGAAACACCGTGGCCCCTTTCTTTGAGATAACTCTGCACTATTGCGAGCTGTAAATGCCACTTCCAGCTTAGCTGTGCTGAAGAAGAACATCAAGAAGAAGAAATATCTCGAAATATGTCCGTCAGGCCCCTTCCCTTGAGATAAATCTGCAAATATCTCGGAAACGAAGCGAGCTATGGCAAAATGTTAAGAGACCTTTTTTGTAGAGAATTAAGTTTCCTGCTTTTTATGTTCTATGATATTTTTTGATCAGATGCGTAGTTCTCGAGATATATCAAGATATTTAAAAGTTCCGAAGCCGCACCAACATAATAGAGATACAGAAACACCGTGGCCCCTTTCTTTGAGATAACTCTGCACTAGTGCGAGCCGCAAAAGCCACTTCCAGCTTAGCTGTGCAGAAGAAGAACAATAAGAAGAAGAAATATCTCGAAATATGTCCGTCAGGCCCCTTCCCTCGAGATAAATCTGCAAATATCCCGGAAACGAAGCGAGCTATGGCAAAATGTTAAGAGACCTTTTTTGTAGAGAATTAAGTTTCCTACTTTTTATGTTCTATGATATTTTTTGATCAGATGCGTAGTTCTCGAGATATATCAAGATATTTAAAAGTTCCGAAGCCGCACCAACATATTAGAGATACAGAAACACCGTGGCCCCTTTCTTTGAGATAACTGTGCACTATTGCGAGCTGGAAATGCCACTTCCAGTTTAGCTGTGCAGAAGAAGAACAACAAGAAGAAGAAATATCTCGAAATATGTCCGTCAGGCCCCTTCCCTTGAGATATATCTGCAAATATCTCGGAAACGAAGCGAGCTATGGCAAAATGTTAAGAGACCTTTTTTGTAGAGAATTATGTTTCCTACAAGTTATGTTCTATGATATTTTTTGATCAGAAGCGTAGTTTTCGAGATATATCGAGATATTAAAAAGTTCCGAAGCCGCACCAACATAATAGAGATACAGAAACACCGTGGCCCCTTTCTTTGAGATAACTCTGCACTATTGCGAGCTGCAAATGCCACTTCCAGCTTAGCTGTGCAGAAGGAGAACAACAAGAAGAAGAAATATCTCGAAATATGTCCGTCAGGCCCCTTCCCTTGAGATAAATCTGCAAATATCTCGGAAACGAAGCGAGCTATGGCAAAATGTTAAGAGACTTTATTTGTAGAGAATTAAGTTTCCTACTTTTTATGTTCTATGATATTTTTTGATCAGATGCGTAGTTCTCGAGATATATCAAGATATTTAAAAGTTCCGAAGCTGCACCAACATAATAGAGGTACAGAAACACCGTGGCCTCTTTCTTTGAGATAACTCTGCACTATTGCGAGCTGCAAATGCCACTTCCAGCTTAGCTGTGCAGAAGAAGAACAACAAGAAGAAGAAATATCTCGAAATAAGTCCGTCAGGCCCCTTCCCTTGAGATATATCTGCAAATATCTCGGAAACGAAACGAGCTATGGCAAAATCTTAAGAGACCTTTTTTGTAGAGAATTATGTTTTCTACAATTTATGTTCTATGATATTTTTCGATCAGAAGCGTAGTTTTCGAGATATATCGAGATATTTAAAAGTTCCGAAGCCGCACCAACGTAATAGAGATACAGAAACACCGTGGCCCCTTTCTTTGAGATAACTCTGCACTAGTGCGAGCTGCAAATGCCACTTCCAGTTTAGCTGTGCAGAAGAAGAACAACAAGAAGAAGAAATATCTCGAAATATGTCCGTCAGGCCCCTTCCCTTGAGATATATCTGCAAATATCTCGGAAACGAAACGAGCTATGGCAAAATGTTAAGAGACCTTTTTTGTAGAGAATTAAGTTTCCTACTTTATATGTTCTATGATATTTTTTGATCAGATGCGTAGTTCTAGAGATATATCAAGATATTTAAAAGTTCCGAAGCCGCACCAACATAATAGAGATACAGAAACACCGTGGCCCCTTTCTTTGAGATAACTCTGCACTATTGCGAGCTGTAAATGCCACTTCCAGCTTAGCTGTGCTGAAGAAGAACATCAAGAAGAAGAAATATCTCGAAATATGTCCGTCAGGCCCCTTCCCTTGAGATAAATCTGCAAATATCTCGGAAACGAAGCGAGCTATGGCAAAATGTTAAGAGACCTTTTTTGTAGAGAATTAAGTTTCCTGCTTTTTATGTTCTATGATATTTTTTGATCAGATGCGTAGTTCTCGAGATATATCAAGATATTTAAAAGTTCCGAAGCCGCACCAACATAATAGAGATACAGAAACACCGTGGCCCCTTTCTTTGAGATAACTCTGCACTATTGCGAGCTGGAAATGCCACTTCCAGTTTAGCTGTGCAGAAGGACAACAACAGGAAGAAGAAATATCTCGAAATATGTCCGTCAGGCCCCTTCCCTTGAGATATATCTGCAAATATCTCGGAAACGAAACGAGCTATGGCAAAATCTTAAGAGACCTTTTTTGTAGAGAATTATGTTTTCTACAATTTATGTTCTATGATATTTTTCGATCAGAAGCGTAGTTTTCGAGATATATCGAGATATTTAAAAGTTCCGAAGCCGCACCAACGTAATAGAGATACAGAAACACCGTGGCCCCTTTCTTTGAGATAACTCTGCACTAGTGCGAGCTGCAAATGCCACTTCCAGTTTAGCTGTGCAGAAGAAGAACAACAAGAAGAAGAAATATCTCGAAATATGTCCGTCAGGCCCCTTCCCTTGAGATATATCTGCAAATATCTCGGAAACGAAACGAGCTATGGCAAAATGTTAAGAGACCTTTTTTGTAGAGAATTAAGTTTCCTACTTTATATGTTCTATGATATTTTTTGATCAGATGCGTAGTTCTAGAGATATATCAAGATATTTAAAAGTTCCGAAGCCGCACCAACATAATAGAGATACAGAAACACCGTGGCCCCTTTCTTTGAGATAACTCTGCACTATTGCGAGCTGTAAATGCCACTTCCAGCTTAGCTGTGCTGAAGAAGAACATCAAGAAGAAGAAATATCTCGAAATATGTCCGTCAGGCCCCTTCCCTTGAGATAAATCTGCAAATATCTCGGAAACGAAGCGAGCTATGGCAAAATGTTAAGAGACCTTTTTTGTAGAGAATTAAGTTTCCTGCTTTTTATGTTCTATGATATTTTTTGATCAGATGCGTAGTTCTCGAGATATATCAAGATATTTAAAAGTTCCGAAGCCGCACCAACATAATAGAGATACAGAAACACCGTGGCCCCTTTCTTTGAGATAACTCTGCACTATTGCGAGCTGGAAATGCCACTTCCAGTTTAGCTGTGCAGAAGGACAACAACAGGAAGAAGAAATATCTCGAAATATGTCCGTCAGGCCCCTTCCCTTGAGATATATCTGCAAATATCTCGGAAACGAAACGAGCTATGGCAAAATCTTAAGAGACCTTTTTTGTAGAGAATTATGTTTTCTACAATTTATGTTCTATGATATTTTTTGATCAGAAGCGTAGTTTTCGAGATATATCGAGATATTTAAAAGTTCCGAAGCCGCACCAACATAATAGAGATACAGAAACACCGTGGCCCCTTTCTTTGAGATAACTCTGCACTAGTGCGAGCCGCAAAAGCCACTTCCAGCTTAGCTGTGCAGAAGAAGAACAACAAGAAGAAGAAATATCTCGAAATATGTCCGTCAGGCCCCTTCCCTCGAGATAAATCTGCAAATATCCCGGAAACGAAGCGAGCTATGGCAAAATGTTAAGAGACCTTTTTTGTAGAGAATTAAATTTCCTACTTTTTATCTTCTATGATATTTTTTGATCAGATGCGTAGTTCTCGAGATATATCAAGATATTTAAAAGTTCCGAAGCCGCACCAACATAATACAGATACAGAAACACCGTGGCCCCTTTCTTTGAGACTACTCTGCACTATTGCGAGCTGCAAACGCCACTTCCAGCTTAGCTGTGCAGAAGAAGAACAACAAGAAGAAGAAATATCTCGAAATATGTCCGTCAGGCCCCTTCCCTTGAGATAAATCTGCAAATATCTCGGAAACGAAGCGAGCTATGGCAAAATGTTAAGAGACCTTTTTTGTAGAGAATTATGTTTCCTACAAGTTATGTTCTATGATATTTTTTGATCAGAAGCGTAGTTTTCGAGATATATCGAGATATTAAAAAGTTCCGAAGCCGCACCAACATAATAGAGATACAGAAACACCGTGGCCCCTTTCTTTGAGATAACTCTGCACTATTGCGAGCTGCAAATGCCACTTCCAGCTTAGCTGTGCAGAAGAAGAACAACAAGAAGAAGAAATATCTCGAAATATGTCCGTCAGGCCCCTTCCCTTGAGATAAATCTGCAAATATCTCGGAAACGAAGCGAGCTATGGCAAAATGTTAAGAGACTTTATTTGTAGAGAATTAAGTTTCCTACTTTTTATGTTCTATGATATTTTTTGATCAGATGCGTAGTTCTCGAGATATATCAAGATATTTAAAAGTTCCGAAGCCGCACCAACATAATAGAGATACAGAAACACCGTGGCCCCTTTCTTTGAGATAACTGTGCACTATTGCGAGCTGGAAATGCCACTTCCAGTTTAGCTGTGCAGAAGAAGAACAACAAGAAGAAGAAATATTTCGAAATATGTCCGTCAGGCCCCTTCCCTTGAGATAAATCTGCAAATATCTCGGAAACGAAGTGAGCTATGGCAAAATGTTAAGAGACCTTTTTTGTAGAGAATTAAGTTTCCTACTTTATATGTTCTATGATATTTTTTGATCAGATGCGTAGTTCTCGAGATATATCAAGATATTTAAAAGTTCCGACGCCGCACCAACATAATAGAGATACAGAAACACCGTGGCCCCTTTCTTTGAGATAACTCTGCACTATTGCGAGCTGGAAATGCCACTTCCAGTTTAGCTGTGCAGAAGGAGAACAACAAGAAGAAGAAATATCTCGAAATATGTCCGTCAGGCCCCTTCCCTTGAGATATATCTGCAAATATCTCGGAAACGAAACGAGCTATGGCAAAATCTTAAGAGACCTTTTTTGTAGAGAATTATGTTTTTTACAATTTATGTTCTATGATATTTTTCGATCAGAAGCGTAGTTTTCGAGATATATCGAGATATTTAAAAGTTCCGAAGCCGCACCAACGTAATAGAGATACAGAAACACCGTGGCCCCTTTCTTGGAGATAACTCTGCACTAGTGCGAGCCGCAAAAGCCACTTCCAGCTTAGCTGTGCAGAAGAAGAACAACAAGAAGAAGAAATATCTCGAAATATGTCCGTCAGGCCCCTTCCCTTGAGATAAATCTGCACATATCTCGGAAACGAAGCGAGCTATGGCAAAATGTTAAGAGACCTTTTTTGTAGAGAATTAACTTTCCTACTTTTTATATTCTATGATATTTTTTGATCAGACGCGTAGTTCTCGAGATATATCAAGATATTTAAAAGTTCCGAAGCCGCACCAACATAATAGAGATACAGAAACACCGTGGCCCCTTTCTTTGAGATAACTCTGCACTATTGCGAGCTGCAAATGCCACTTCCAATTTAGCTGTGCAGAAGAAGAACAACAAGAAGAAGAAATATCTCGAAATATGTCCGTCAGGCCCCTTCCCTTGAGATATATCTGCAAATATCTCGGAAACGAAACGAGCTATGGCAAAATGTTAAGAGACCTTTTTTGTAGAGGATTAAGTTTCCTACTTTATATGTTCTATGATATTTTTTGATCAGATGCGTAGTTCTAGAGATATATCAAGATATTTAAAAGTTCCGAAGCCGCACCAACATAATAGAGATACAGAAACACCGTGGCCCCTTTCTTTGAGATAACTCTGCACTATTGCGAGCTGTAAATGCCACTTCCAGCTTAGCTGTGCAGAAGAAGAACATCAAGAAGAAGAAATATCTCGAAATATGTCCGTCAGGCCCCTTCCCTTGAGATAAATCTGCAAATATCTCGGAAACGAAGCGAGCTATGGCAAAATGTTAAGAGACCTTTTTTGTAGAGAATTAAGTTTCATACTTTTTATGTTCTATGATATTTTTTGATCAGATGCGTAGTTCTCGAGATATATCAAGATATTTAAAAGTTCCGACGCCGCACCAACATAATAGAGATACAGAAACACCGTGGCCCCTTTCTTTGAGATAACTCTGCACTATTGCGAGCTGGAAATGCCACTTCCAGTTTAGCTGTGCAGAAGGAGAACAACAAGAAGAAGAAATATCTCGAAATATGTCCGTCAGGCCCCTTCCCTTGAGATATATCTGCAAATATCTCGGAAACGAAACGAGCTATGGCAAAATCTTAAGAAACCTTTTTTGTAGAGAATTATGTTTTCTACAATTTATGTTCTATGATATTTTTCGATCAGAAGCGTAGTTTTCGAGATATATCGAGATATTTAAAAGTTCCGAAGCCGCACCAACGTAATAGAGATACAGAAACACCGTGGCCCCTTTCTTTGAGATAACTCTGCACTAGTGCGAGCCGCAAAAGCCACTTCCAGCTTAGCTGTGCAGAAGAAGAACAACAAGAAGAAGAAATATCTCGAAATATGTCCGTCAGGCCCCTTCCCTTGAGATATATCTGCAAATATCTCGGAAACGAAACGAGCTATGGCAAAATGTTAAGAGACCTTTTTTGTAGAGGATTAAGTTTCCTACTTTATATGTTCTATGATATTTTTTGATCAGATGCGTAGTTCTAGAGATATATCAAGATATTTAAAAGTTCCGAAGCCGCACCAACATAATAGAGATACAGAAACACCGTGGCCCCTTTCTTTGAGATAACTCTGCACTATTGCGAGCTGTAAATGCCACTTCCAGCTTAGCTGTGCAGAAGAAGAACATCAAGAAGAAGAAATATCTCGAAATATGTCCGTCAGGCCCCTTCCCTTGAGATAAATCTGCAAATATCTCGGAAACGAAGCGAGCTATGGCAAAATGTTAAGAGACCTTTTTTGTAGAGAATTAAGTTTCCTACTTTTTATGTTCTATGATATTTTTTGATCAGATGCGTAGTTCTCGAGATATATCAAGATATTTAAAAGTTCCGACGCCGCACCAACATAATAGAGATACAGAAACACCGTGGCCCCTTTCTTTGAGATAACTCTGCACTATTGCGAGCTGGAAATGCCACTTCCAGTTTAGCTGTGCAGAAGGAGAACAACAAGAAGAAGAAATATCTCGAAATATGTCCGTCAGGCCCCTTCCCTTGAGATATATCTGCAAATATCTCGGAAACGAAACGAGCTATGGCAAAATCTTAAGAGACCTTTTTTGTAGAGAATTATGTTTTCTACAATTTATGTTCTATGATATTTTTCGATCAGAAGCGTAGTTTTCGAGATATATCGAGATATTTAAAAGTTCCGAAGCCGCACCAACGTAATAGAGATACAGAAACACCGTGGCCCCTTTCTTTGAGATAACTCTGCACTAGTGCGAGCCGCAAAAGCCACTTCCAGCTTAGCTGTGCAGAAGAAGAACAACAAGAAGAAGAAATATCTCGAAATATGTCCGTCAGGCCCCTTCCCTTGAGATAAATCTGCACATATCTCGGAAACGAAGCGAGCTATGGCAAAATGTTAAGAGACCTTTTTTGTAGAGAATTAAGTTTCCTACTTTTTATATTCTATGATATTTTTTGATCAGACGCGTAGTTCTCGAGATATATCAAGATATTTAAAAGTTCCGAAGCCGCACCAACATAATAGAGATACAGAAAAACCGTGGCCCCTTTCTTTGAGATAACTCTGCACTATTGCGAGCTGCAAATGCCACTTCCAGTTTAGCTGTGCAGAAGAAGAACAACAAGAAGAAGAAATATCTCGAAATATGTCCGTCAGGCCCCTTCCCTTGAGATATATCTGCAAATATCTCGGAAACGAAACGAGCTATGGCAAAATCTTAAGAGACCTTTTTTGTAGAGAATTATGTTTTCTACAATTTATGTTCTATGATATTTTTCGATCAGAAGCGTAGTTTTCGAGATATATCGAGATATTTAAAAGTTCCGAAGCCGCACCAACGTAATAGAGATACAGAAACACCGTGGCCCCTTTCTTTGAGATAACTCTGCACTAGTGCGAGCCGCAAAAGCCACTTCCAGCTTAGCTGTGCAGAAGAAGAACAACAAGAAGAAGAAATATCTCGAAATATGTTCGTCAGGCCCCTTCCCTTGAGATAAATCTGCACATATCTCGGAAACGAAGCGAGCTATGGCAAAATGTTAAGAGACCTTTTTTGTAGAGAATTAAGTTTCCTACTTTTTATATTCTATGATATTTTTTGATCAGACGCGTAGTTCTCGAGATATATCAAGATATTTAAAAGTTCCGAAGCCGCACCAACATAATAGAGATACAGAAAAACCGTGGCCCCTTTCTTTGAGATAACTCTGCACTATTGCGAGCTGCAAATGCCACTTCCAGTTTAGCTGTGCAGAAGAAGAACAACAAGAAGAAGAAATATCTCGAAATATGTCCGTCAGGCCCCTTCCCTTGAGATATATCTGCAAATATCTCGGAAACGAAGCGAGCTATGGCAAAATGTTAAGAGACCTTTTTTGTAGAGAATTAAGTTTCCTACTTTTTATGTTCTATGATATTTTTTGATCAGATGCGTAGTTCTCGAGATATATCAAGATATTTAAAAGTTCCGACGCCGCACCAACATAATAGAGATATAGAAACACCGTGGCCCCTTTCTTTGAGATAACTCTGCACTATTGCGAGCTGGAAATGCCACTTCCAGTTTAGCTGTGCAGAAGGAGAACAACAAGAAGAAGAAATATCTCGAAATATGTCCGTCAGGCCCCTTCCCTTGAGATATATCTGCAAATATCTCGGAAACGAAACGAGCTATGGCAAAATCTTAAGAGACCTTTTTTGTAGAGAATTATGTTTTCTACAATTTATGTTCTATGATATTTTTTATCAGAAGCGTAGTTTTCGAGATATATCGAGATATTTAAAAGTTCCGAAGCCGCACCAACATAATAGAGATACAGAAACACCGTGGCCCCTTTCTTTGAGATAACTCTGCACTACTGCGAGCCGCAAATGCCACTTCCAGCTTAGCTATGCAGAAGAAGAACAACAAGAAGAAGAAATATCTCGAAATATGTCCGTCAGGCCCCTTCCCTTGAGATAAATCTGCAAATATCTCGGAAACGAAGCGAGCTATGGCAAAATGTTAAGAGACCTTTTTTGTAGAGAATTAAGTTCCCTACTGTTTATGTTCTATGATATTTTTTGATCAGATGCGTAGTTCTCGAGATATATCAAGATATTTAAAAGTTCCGAAGCCGCACCAACATAATAGAGATACAGAAACACCGTGGCCCCTTTCTTTGAGATAACTCTGCACTATTGCGAGCTGCAAATGCCACTTCCAGCTTAGCTGTGCAGAGGAAGAACAACAAGAAGAAGAAATATCTCGAAATATGTCCGTCAGGTCCCTTCCCTTGAGATAAATCTGCAAATATCTCGGAAACGAAGCGAGCTATGGCAAAATGTTAAGAGACGTTTTTTGTAGAGAATTATGTTTCCTACAATTTATGTTCTATGATGTTTTTTGATCAGAAGCGTAGTTTTCGAGATATATCGAGATATTCAAAAGTTCCGAAGCCGCACCAACATAATAGAGATACAGAAACACCGTGGCCCCTTTCATTGAGATAACTCTGCACTAGTGCGAGCCGCGAAAGCCACTTCCAGCTTAGCTGTGCAGAAGAAGAACAACAAGAAGAAGAAATATCTCGAAATATGTCCGTCAGGCCCCTTCCCTCGAGATAAATCTGCAAATATCCCGGAAACGAAGCGAGCTATGGCAAAATGTTAAGAGACCTTTTTTGTAGAGAATTAAGTTTCCTACTTTTTATGTTCTATGATATTTTTTGATCAGATGCGTAGTTCTCGAGATATATCAAGATATTTAAAAGTTCCGACGCCGCACCAACATAATAGAGATACAGAAACACCGTGGCCCCTTTCCTTGAGATAACTCTGCACTATTGCGAGCTGGAAATGCCACTTCCAGTTTAGCTGTGCAGAAGGAGAACAACAAGAAGAAGAAATATCTCGAAATATGTCCGTCAGGCCCCTTCCCTTGAGATATATCTGCAAATATCTCGGAAACGAAACGAGCTATGGCAAAATCTTAAGAGACCTTTTTTGTAGAGAATTAAGTTTCCTACTTTTTATATTCTATGATATTTTTTGATCAGACGCGTAGTTCTCGAGATATATCAAGATATTTAAAAGTTCCGAAGCCGCACCAACATAATAGAGATACAGAAAAACCGTGGCCCCTTTCTTTGAGATAACTCTGCACTATTGCGAGCTGCAAATGCCACTTCCAGTTTAGCTGTGCAGAAGAAGAACAACAAGAAGAAGAAATATCTCGAAATATGTCCGTCAGGCCCCTTCCCTTGAGATATATCTGCAAATATCTCGGAAACGAAGCGAGCTATGGCAAAATGTTAAGAGACCTTTTTTGTAGAGAATTAAGTTTCCTACTTTTTATGTTCTATGATATTTTTTGATCAGATGCGTAGTTCTCGAGATATATCAAGATATTTAAAAGTTCCGACGCCGCACCAACATAATAGAGATATAGAAACACCGTGGCCCCTTTCTTTGAGATAACTCTGCACTACTGCGAGCCGCAAATGCCACTTCCAGCTTAGCTATGCAGAAGAAGAACAACAAGAAGAAGAAATATCTCGAAATATGTCCGTCAGGCCCCTTCCCTTGAGATAAATCTGCAAATATCTCGGAAACGAAGCGAGCTATGGCAAAATGTTAAGAGACCTTTTTTGTAGAGAATTAAGTTTCCTACTGTTTATGTTCTATGATATTTTTTGATCAGATGCGTAGTTCTCGAGATATATCAAGATATTTAAAAGTTCCGAAGCCGCACCAACATAATAGAGATACAGAAACACCGTGGCCCCTTTCTTTGAGATAACTCTGCACTATTGCGAGCTGCAAATGCCACTTCCAGCTTAGCTGTGCAGAGGAAGAACAACAAGAAGAAGAAATATCTCGAAATATGTCCGTCAGGCCCGTTCCTTTGAGCTGAATCTGCAAATATCTCGGAAACGAAGCGAGCTATGGCAAAATGTTAAGAGACGTTTTGTGTAGAGAATTATGTTTCCTACAATTTATGTTCTATGATATTTTTTGATCAGAAGCGTAGTTTTCGAGATATATCGAGATATTTAAAAGTTCCGAAGCCGCACCAACATAATAGAGATACAGAAACACCGTGGCCCCTTTCTTTGAGATAACTCTGCACTAGTGCGAGCCACAAATGCCACTTCCAGCTTAGCTGTGCAGAAGAAGGACAACAAGAAGAAGAAATATCTCGAAATATGTCCGTCAGGCCCCTTCACTTGAGATAAATCTGCAAATATCTCGGAAACGCCGGCGAGCTATGGCAAAATGTTAAGAGACCTTTTTTGTAGAGAATTAAGTTTCCTACTTTTTATGTTCTATGATATTTTTTGATCAGATGCGTAGTTCTCGAGATATATCAAGATACTTAAAAGTTCCGAAGCCGCACCAACATAATAGAGACACAGAAACACCGTGGCCCCTCTCTTTGAGATAACTCTGCACTATTGCGAGCTGCAAATGCCACTTCCAGCTTAGCTGTGCAGAGGAAAAACAACAAGAAGAAGAAATATCTCGAAATATGTCCGTCAGGCCCGTTCCTTTGAGCTGAATCCGCAAATATCTCGGAAACGAAGCGAGCTATGGCAAAATGTTAAGAGACGTTTTTTGTAGAGAATTATGTTTCCTACAATTTATGTTCTATGATATTTTTTGATCAGAAGCGTAGTTTTCGAGATATATCGAGATATTTAAAAGTTCCGAACCCGCACCAACATAATAGAGATACAGAAACACCGTGGCCCCTTTCTTTGAGATAACTCTGCACTAGTGCGAGCCGCAAATGCCACTTCCAGCTTAGCTGTGCAGAAGAAGGACAACAAGAAGAAGAAATATCTCGATATATGTCCGTCAGGCCCCTTCCCTTGAGATAAATCTGCAAATATCTCGGAAACCAAGCGAGCTATGGCAAAATGTTAAGAGACCTTTTTTGTAGAGAATTAAGTTTCCTACTTTTTATGTTCTATGATATTTTTTGATCAGATGCGTAGTTCTCGAGATATATCAAGATATTTAAAAGTTCCGAAGCCGCACCAACATAATAGAGATACAGAAACACCGTGGCCCCTTTCTTTGAGATAACTCTGCACTATTGCGAGCTGCAAATGCCACTTCCAGCTTAGCTGTGCAGAAGAAGAACAACAAGAAGAAGAAATATCTCGAAATATGTCCGTCAGGCCCCTTCCCTTGAGATAAATCTGCAAATATCTCGGAAACGCCGGCGAGCTATGGCAAAATGTTAAGAGACCTTTTTTGTAGAGAATTAAGTTTCCTACTTTTTATGTTCTATGATATTTTTTGATCAGATGCGCAGTTCTCGAGATATATCAAGATATTTAAAAGTTCCGAAGCCGCACCAACATAATAGAGATACAGAAACACCGTGGCCCCTTTCTTTGAGATAACTCTGCACTAGTGCGAGCCGCAAATGCCACTTCCAGCTTAGCTGTGCAGAAGAAGAACAACAAGAAGAAGAAATATCTCGAAATATGTCCGTTAGGCCCCTTCCCTTGAGATAAATCTGCAAATATCTCGGAAACGAAGCGAGCTATGGCAAAATGTTAAGAGACCTTTTTTGTAGAGAATTAAGTTTCCTACTGTTTATCTTCTATGATATTTTTTGATCAGATGCGTAGTTCTCGAGATATATCAAGATATTTAAAAGTTCCGAAGCCGCACCAACATAATAGAGATACAGAAACACCGTGGCCCCTTCCTTTGAGATAACTCTGCACTATTGCGAGCTGCAAATGCCACTTCCAGCTTAGCTGTGCAGAAGAAGAACAACAAGAAGAAGAAATATCTCGAAATATGTCCGTCAGGCCCCTTCCCTTGAGATAAATCTGCAAATATCTCGGAAACGCCGGCGAGCTATGGCAAAATGTTAAGAGACCTTTTTTGTAGAGAATTAAGTTTCCTACTTTTTATGTTCTATGATATTTTTTGATCAGATGCGCAGTTCTCGAGATATATCAAGATATTTAAAAGTTCCGAAGCCGCACCAACATAATAGAGATACAGAAACACCGTGGCCCCTTTCTTTGAGATAACTCTGCACTAGTGCGAGCCGCAAATGCCACTTCCAGCTTAGCTGTGCAGAAGAAGAACAACAAGAAGAAGAAATATCTCGAAATATGTCCGTTAGGCCCCTTCCCTTGAGATAAATCTGCAAATATCTCGGAAACGAAGCGAGTTATGGCAAAATGTTAAGAGACCTTTTTTGTAGAGAATTAAGTTTCCTACTGTTTATCTTCTATGATATTTTTTGATCAGATGCGTAGTTCTCGAGATATATCAAGATATTTAAAAGTTCCGAAGCCGCACCAACATAATAGAGATACAGAAACACCGTGGCCCCTTTCTTTGAGATAACTCTGCACTAGTGCGAGCCGCAAATGCCACTTCCAGCTTAGCTATGCAGAAGAAGAACAACAAGAAGAAGAAATATCTCGAAATATGTCCGTCAGGCCCCTTCCCTTGAGATAAATCTGCAAATATCTCGGAAACGAAGCGAGCTATGGCAAAATGTTAAGAGACCTTTTTTGTAGAGAATTAAGTTTCCTACTTTTTATGTTCTATGATATTTTTTGATCAGATGCGTAGTTCTCGAGATATATCAAGATATTTAAAAGTTCCGAAGCCGCACCAACATAATAGAGATACAGAAACACCGTGGCCCCTTTCTTTGAGATAACTCTGCACTATTGCGAGCTGCAAATGCCACTTCCAGCTTAGCTGTGCAGAGGAAGAACAACAAGAAGAAGAAATATCTCGAAATATGTCCGTCAGGCCCGTTCCTTTGAGCTGAATCTGCAAATATCTCGGAAACGAAGCGAGCTATGGCAAAATGTTAAGAGACGTTTTGTGTAGAGAATTATGTTTCCTACAATTTATGTTCTATGATATTTTTTGATCAGAAGCGTAGTTTTCGAGATATATCGAGATATTTAAAAGTTCCGAAGCCGCACCAACATAATAGAGATACAGAAACACCGTGGCCCCTTTCTTTGAGATAACTCTGCACTAGTGCGAGCCACAAATGCCACTTCCAGCTTAGCTGTGCAGAAGAAGGACAACAAGAAGAAGAAATATCTCGAAATATGTCCGTCAGGCCCCTTCACTTGAGATAAATATGCAAATATCTCGGAAACGCCTGCGAGCTATGGCAAAATGTTAAGAGACCTTTTTTGTAGAGAATTAAGTTTCCTACTTTTTATGTTCTATGATATTTTTTGATCAGATGCGTAGTTCTCGAGATATATCAAGATACTTAAAAGTTCCGAAGCCGCACCAACATAATAGAGACACAGAAACACCGTGGCCCCTCTCTTTGAGATAACTCTGCACTATTGCGAGCTGCAAATGCCACTTCCAGCTTAGCTGTGCAGAGGAAGAACAACAAGAAGAAGAAATATCTCGAAATATGTCCGTCAGGCCCGTTCCTTTGAGCTGAATCTGCAAATATCTCGGAAACGAAGCGAGCTATGGCAAAATGTTAAGAGACGTTTTTTGTACAGAATTATGTTTCCTACAATTTATGTTCTATGATATTTTTTGATCAGAAGCGTAGTTTTCGAGATATATCGAGATATTTAAAAGTTCCGAAGCCGCACCAACATAATAGAGATACAGAAACACCGTGGCCCCTTTCTTTGAGATAACTCTGCACTAGTGCGAGCCGCAAATGCCACTTCCAGCTTAGCTGTGCAGAAGAAGAACAACAAGAAGAAGAAATATCTCGAAATATGTCCGTCAGGCCCCTTCCCTTGAGATAAATCTGCAAATATCTCGGAAACGAAGCGAGCTATGGCAAAATGTTAAGAGACGTTTTTTGTAAAGAATTATGTTTCCTACAATTTATGTGCTATGATATTTTTTGATCAGAAGCGTAGTTTTCGAGATATATCGAGATATTTAAAAGTACCGAAGCCGCACCAACATAATAGTGATACAGAAACACCGTGGCCCCTTTCTTTGAGATAACTCTGCACTAGTGCGAGCCGCAAATGCCACTTCCAGCTTAGCTGTGCAGAAGAAGAACAACAAGAAGAAGAAATATCTCGAAATATGTCCGTCAGGCCCCTTCCCTTGAGATAAATCTGCAAATATCTCGGAAACGCCGGCGAGCTATGGCAAAATGTTAAGAGACCTTTTTTGTAGAGAATTAAGTTTCCTACTTTTTATGTTCTATGATATTTTTTGATCAGATGCGCAGTTCTCGAGATATATCAAGATATTTAAAAGTTCCGAAGCCGCACCAACATAATAGAGATACAGAAACACCGTGGCCCCTTTCTTTGAGATAACTCTGCACTAGTGCGAGCCGCAAATGCCACTTCCAGCTTAGCTGTGCAGAAGAAGAACAACAAGAAGAAGAAATATCTCGAAATATGTCCGTTAGGCCCCTTCCCTTGAGATAAATCTGCAAATATCTCGGAAACGAAGCGAGCTATGGCAAAATGTTAAGAGACCTTTTTTGTAGAGAATTAAGTTTCCTACTGTTTATCTTCTATGATATTTTTTGATCAGATGCGTAGTTCTCGAGATATATCAAGATATTTAAAAGTTCCGAAGCCGCACCAACATAATAGAGATACAGAAACACCGTGGCCCCTTTCTTTGAGATAACTCTGCACTAGTGCGAGCCGCACATGCCACTTCCAGCTTAGCTATGCAGAAGAAGAACAACAAGAAGAAGAAATATCTCGAAATATGTCCGTCAGGCCCCTTCCCTTGAGATAAATCTGCAAATATCTCGGAAACGAAGCGAGCTATGGCAAAATGTTAAGAGACCTTTTTTGTAGAGAATTAAGTTTCCTACTTTTTATGTTCTATGATATTTTTTGATCAGATGCGTAGTTCTCGAGATATATCAAGATATTTAAAAGTTCCGAAGCCGCACCAACATAATAGAGATACAGAAACACCGTGGCCCCTTTCTTTGAGATAACTCTGCACTATTGCGAGCTGCAAATGCCACTTCCAGCTTAGCTGTGCAGAGGAAGAACAACAAGAAGAAGAAATATCTCGAAATATGTCCGTCAGGCCCCTTCCCTTGAGATAAATCTGCAAATATCTCGGAAACGAAGCGAGCTATGGCAAAATGTTAAGAGACGTTTTTTGTACAGAATTATGTTTCCTACAATTTATGTTCTATGATGTTTTTTGATCAGAAGCGTAGTTATCGAGATATATCGAGATATTTAAAAGTTCCGAAGCCGCACCAACATAATAGAGATACAGAAACAACGTGGCCCCTTTCTTTGAAATAACTCTGCACTAGTGCGAGCCGCAAATGCCACTTCCAGCTTAGCTGTGCAGAGGAAGAACAACGAGAAGAAGAAATATCTCGAAATATGTCCGTCAGGCCCGTTCCTTTGAGCTGAATCTGCAAATATCTCGGAAACGAAGCGAGCTATGGCAAAATGTTAAGAGACGTTTTTTGTACAGAATTATGTTTCCTACAATTTATGTTCTATGATATTTTTTGATCAGATGCGTAGTTCTCGAGATATATCAAGATATTTAAAAGTTCCGAAGCCGCACCAACATAATAGAGATACAGAAACACCGTGGCCCCTTTCTTCGAGATAACTCTGCACTAGTGCGAGCCGCAAATGCCACTTCCAGCTTAGCTGTGCAGAAGAAGAACAACAAGAAGAAGAAATATCTCGAAATATGTCCGTCAGGCCCCTTCCCTTGAGATAAATCTGCAAATATCTCGGAAACGAAGCGAGCTATGGCAAAATGTTAAGAGACCTTTTTTGTAGAGAATTAAGTTTCCTACTTTGTATGTTCTATGATATTTTTTGATCAGATGCGTAGTTCTCGAGATATATCAAGATATTTAAAAGTTCCGAAGCCGCACCAACATAATAGAGATACAGAAACACCGTGGCCCCTTTCTTTGAGATAACTCTGCACTAGTGCGAGCCGCAAATGCCACTTCCAGCTTAGCTGTGCAGAAGAAGAACAACAAGAAGAAGAAATATCTCGAAATATGTCCGTCAGGCCCCTTCCCTTGAGATAAATCTGCAAATATCTCGGAAACGCCGGCGAGCTATGGCAAAATGTTAAGAGACCTTTTTTGTAGAGAATTAAGTTTCCTACTGTTTATCTTCTATGATATTTTTTGATCAGATGCGTAGTTCTCGAGATATATCAAGATATTTAAAAGTTCCGAAGCCGCACCAACATAATAGAGATACAGAAACACCGTGGCCCCTTTCTTTGAGATAACTCTGCACTATTGCGAGCTGCAAATGCCACTTCCAGCTTAGCTGTGCAGAAGAAGAACAACAAGAAGAAGAAATATCTCGAAATATGTCCGTCAGGCCCGTTCCTTTGAGCTGAATCTGCAAATATCTCGGAAACGAAGCGAGCTATGGCAAAATGTTAAGAGACGTTTTGTGTAGAGAATTATGTTTCCTACAATTTATGTTCTATGATATTTTTTGATCAGAAGCGTAGTTTTCGAGATATATCGAGATATTTAAAAGTTCCGAAGCCGCACCAACATAATAGAGATACAGAAACACCGTGGCCCCTTTCTTTGAGATAACTCTGCACTAGTGCGAGCCACAAATGCCACTTCCAGCTTAGCTGTGCAGAAGAAGGACAACAAGAAGAAGAAATATCTCGAAATATGTCCGTCAGGCCCCTTCACTTGAGATAAATCTGCAAATATCTCGGAAACGCCTGCGAGCTATGGCAAAATGTTAAGAGACCTTTTTTGTAGAGAATTAAGTTTCCTACTTTTTATGTTCTATGATATTTTTTGATCAGATGCGTAGTTCTCGAGATATATCAAGATACTTAAAAGTTCCGAAGCCGCACCAACATAATAGAGACACAGAAACACCGTGGCCCCTCTCTTTGAGATAACTCTGCACTATTGCGAGCTGCAAATGCCACTTCCAGCTTAGCTGTGCAGAGGAAGAACAACAAGAAGAAGAAATATCTCGAAATATGTCCGTCAGGCCCGTTCCTTTGAGCTGAATCTGCAAATATCTCGGAAACGAAGCGAGCTATGGCAAAATGTTAAGAGACGTTTTTTGTACAGAATTATGTTTCCTACAATTTATGTTCTATGATATTTTTTGATCAGAAGCGTAGTTTTCGAGATATATCGAGATATTTAAAAGTTCCGAAGCCGCACCAACATAATAGAGATACAGAAACACCGTGGCCCCTTTCTTTGAGATAACTCTGCACTAGTGCGAGCCGCAAATGCCACTTCCAGCTTAGCTGTGCAGAAGAAGAACAACAAGAAGAAGAAATATCTCGAAATATGTCCGTCAGGCCCCTTCCCTTGAGATAAATCTGCAAATATCTCGGAAACGAAGCGAGCTATGGCAAAATGTTAAGAGACGTTTTTTGTAAAGAATTATGTTTCCTACAATTTATGTGCTATGATATTTTTTGATCAGAAGCGTAGTTTTCGAGATATATCGAGATATTTAAAAGTACCGAAGCCGCACCAACATAATAGTGATACAGAAACACCGTGGCCCCTTTCTTTGAGATAACTCTGCACTAGTGCGAGCCGCAAATGCCACTTCCAGTTTAGCTGTGCAGAAGAAGAACAACAAGAAGAAGAAATATCTCGAAATATGTCCGTCAGGCCCCTTCCCTTGAGATAAATCTGCAAATATCTCGGAAACGCCGGCGAGCTATGGCAAAATGTTAAGAGACCTTTTTTGTAGAGAATTAAGTTTCCTACTTTTTATGTTCTATGATATTTTTTGATCAGATGCGCAGTTCTCGAGATATATCAAGATATTTAAAAGTTCCGAAGCCGCACCAACATAATAGAGATACAGAAACACCGTGGCCCCTTTCTTTGAGATAACTCTGCACTAGTGCGAGCCGCAAATGCCACTTCCAGCTTAGCTGTGCAGAAGAAGAACAACAAGAAGAAGAAATATCTCGAAATATGTCCGTTAGGCCCCTTCCCTTGAGATAAATCTGCAAATATCTCGGAAACGAAGCGAGCTATGGCAAAATGTTAAGAGACCTTTTTCGTAGAGAATTAAGTTTCCTACTGTTTATCTTCTATGATATTTTTTGATCAGATGCGTAGTTCTCGAGATATATCAAGATATTTAAAAGTTCCGAAGCCGCACCAACATAATAGAGATACAGAAACACCGTGGCCCCTTTCTTTGAGATAACTCTGCACTAGTGCGAGCCGCACATGCCACTTCCAGCTTAGCTATGCAGAAGAAGAACAACAAGAAGAGGAAATATCTCGAAATATGTCCGTCAGGCCCCTTCCCTTGAGATAAATCTGCAAATATCTCGGAAACGAAGCGAGCTATGGCAAAATGTTAAGAGACCTTTTTTGTAGAGAATTAAGTTTCCTACTTTTTATGTTCTATGATATTTTTTGATCAGATGCGTAGTTCTCGAGATATATCAAGATATTTAAAAGTTCCGAAGCCGCACCAACATAATAGAGATACAGAAACACCGTGGCCCCTTTCTTTGAGATAACTCTGCACTATTGCGAGCTGCAAATGCCACTTCCAGCTTAGCTGTGCAGAGGAAGAACAACAAGAAGAAGAAATATCTCGAAATATGTCCGTCAGGCCCCTTCCCTTGAGATAAATCTGCAAATATCTCGGAAACGAAGCGAGCTATGGCAAAATGTTAAGAGACGTTTTTTGTACAGAATTATGTTTCCTACAATTTATGTTCTATGATGTTTTTTGATCAGAAGCGTAGTTATCGAGATATATCGAGATATTTAAAAGTTCCGAAGCCGCACCAACATAATAGAGATACAGAAACAACGTGGCCCCTTTCTTTGAAATAACTCTGCACTAGTGCGAGCCGCAAATGCCACTTCCAGCTTAGCTGTGCAGAGGAAGAACAACAAGAAGAAGAAATATCTCGAAATATGTCCGTCAGGCCCGTTCCTTTGAGCTGAATCTGCAAATATCTCGGAAACGAAGCGAGCTATGGCAAAATGTTAAGAGACGTTTTTTGTACAGAATTATGTTTCCTACAATTTATGTTCTATGATATTTTTTGATCAGAAGCGTAGTTTTCGAGATATATCGAGATATTTAAAAGTTCCGAAGCCGCACCAACATAATAGAGATACAGAAACACCGTGGCCCCTTTCTTTGAGATAACTCTGCACTAGTGCGAGCCGCAAATGCCACTTCCAGCTTAGCTGTGCAGAAGAAGAACAACAAGAAGAAGAAATATCTCGAAATATGTCCGTCAGGCCCCTTCCCTTGAGATAAATCTGCAAATATCTCGGAAACGAAGCGAGCTATGGCAAAATGTTAAGAGACCTTTTTTGTAGAGAATTAAGTTTCCTACTTTTTATGTTCTCTGATATTTTTTGATCAGAAGCGTAGTTTTCGAGATATATCGAGATATTTAAAAGTTCCGAAGCCGCACCAACATAATAGAGATACAGAAACACCGTGGCCCCTTTCTTTGAGATAACTCTGCACTAGTGCGAGCCGCAAATGCCACTTCCAGCTTAGCTGTGCAGAAGAAGAACAACAAGAAGAAGAAATATCTCGAAATATGTCCGTCAGGCCCCTTCCCTTGAGATAAATCTGCAAATATCTCGGAAACGAAGCGAGCTATGGCAAAATGTTAAGAGACCTTTTTTGTAGAGAATTAAGTGTCCTAGTTTTTATGTTCTATGATATTTTTTGATCAGATGCGTAGTTCTCGAGACATATCAAGATATTTAAAAGTTCCGAAGCCGCACCAACATAATAGAGATACAGAAACACCGTGGCCCCTTTCTTCGAGATAACTCTGCACTAGTGCAAGCCGCAAATGCCACTTCCAGCTTAGCTGTGCAGAAGAAGAACAACAAGAAGAAGAAATATCTCGAAATATGTCCGTCAGGCCCCTTCCCTTGAGATAAATCTGCAAATATCTCGGAAACGAAGCGAGCTATGGCAAAATGTTAAGAGACCTTTTTTGTAGAGAATTAAGTTTCCTACTTTGTATGTTCTATGATATTTTCGATCAGATGCGTAGTTCTCGAGATATATCAAGATATTTAAAAGTTCCGAAGCCGCACCAACATAATAGAGATACAGAAACACCGTGGCCCCTTTCTTCGAGATAACTCTGCACTAGTGCGAGCCGCAAATGCCACTTCCAGCTTAGCTGTGCAGAAGAAGAACAACAAGAAGAAGAAATATCTCGAAATATGTCCGTCAGGCCCCTTCCCTTGAGATAAATCTGCAAATATCTCGGAAACGAAGCGAGCTATGGCAAAATGTTAAGAGACCTTTTTTGTAGAGAATTAAGTTTCCTACTTTTTATGTTCTATGATATTTTTTGATCAGATGCGTAGTTCTCGAGATATATCAAGATATTTAAAAGTTCCGAAGCCGCACCAACATAATAGAGATACAGAAACACCGTGGCCCCTTTCTTTGAGACTTCTCTGCACTATTGCGAGCTGCAAATGCCACTTCCAGCTTAGCTGTGCAGAAGAAGAACAACAAGAAGAAGAAATATCTCGAAATATGTCCGTCAGGCCCGTTCCTTTGAGCTGAATCTGCAAATATCTCGGAAACGAAGCGAGCTATGGCAAAATGTTAAGAGACGTTTTTTGTAGAGAATTATGTTTCCTACAATCTATGTTCAATGATATTTTTTGATCAGATGCGTAGTTCTCGAGATATATCAAGATATTTAAAAGTTCCGAAGCCGCACCAACATAATAGAGATACAGAAACACCGTGGCCCCTTTCTTTGAGATAACTCTGCACTAGTGCGAGCCGCAAATGCCACTTCCAGCTTAGCTGTGCAGAAGAAGAACAACAAGAAGAAGAAATATCTCGAAATATGTCCGTCAGGCCCCTTCCCTTGAGATAAATCTGCAAATATCTCGGAAACGAAGCGAGCTATGGCAAAATGTTAAGAGACCTTTTTTGTAGAGAATTAAGTTTCCTACTTTTTATGTTCTATGGTATTTTTTGATCAGAAGCGTAGTTTTCGAGATATATCGAGATATTTAAAGTTCCGAAGCCGCCCAACATAATAGAGATACAGAAACACCGTGGCCCCTTTCTTTGAGATAACTCTGCACTAGTGCGAGCCGCAAATGCCACTTCCAGCTTAGCTGTGCACAAGAAGAACAACAAGAAGAAGAAATATCTCGAAATATGTCCGTCAGGCCCCTTCCCTTGAGATAAATCTGCAAATATCTCGGAAACGAAGCGAGCTATGGCAAAATGTTAAGAGACCTTTTTTGTAGAGAATTAAGTTTCCTACTTTTTATGTTCTATGATATTTTTTGATCAGATGCGTAGTTCTCGAGATATATCAAGATATTTAAAAGTTCCGAAGCCGCACCAACATAATAGAGATACAGAAACACCGTGGCCCCTTTCTTCGAGATAACTCTGCACTAGTGCGAGCCGCAAATGCCACTTCCAGCTTAGCTGTGCGGAAGAAGAACAACAAGAAGAAGAAATATCTCGAAATATGTCCGTCAGGCCCCTTCCCTTGAGATAAATCTGCAAATATCTCGGAAACGAAGCGAGCTATGGCAAAATGTTAAGAGACCTTTTTTGTAGAGAATTAAGTTTCCTACTTTTTATGTTCTCTGATATTTTTTGATCAGAAGCGTAGTTTTCGAGATATATCGAGATATTTAAAAGTTCCGAAGCCGCACCAACATAATAGAGATACAGAAACACCGTGGCCCCTTTCTTTGAGATAACTCTGCACTAGTGCGAGCCGCAAATGCCACTTCCAGCTTAGCTGTGCAGAAGAAGAACAACAAGAAGAAGAAATATCTCGAAATATGTCCGTCAGGCCCCTTCCCTTGAGATAAATCTGCAAATATCTCGGAAACGAAGCGAGCTATGGCAAAATGTTAAGAGACCTTTTTTGTAGAGAATTAAGTGTCCTAGTTTTTATGTTCTATGATATTTTTTGATCAGATGCGTAGTTCTCGAGACATATCAAGATATTTAAAAGTTCCGAAGCCGCACCAACATAATAGAGATACAGAAACACCGTGGCCCCTTTCTTCGAGATAACTCTGCACTAGTGCAAGCCGCAAATGCCACTTCCAGCTTAGCTGTGCAGAAGAAGAACAACAAGAAGAAGAAATATCTCGAAATATGTCCGTCAGGCCCCTTCCCTTGAGATAAATCTGCAAATATCTCGGAAACGAAGCGAGCTATGGCAAAATGTTAAGAGACCTTTTTTGTAGAGAATTAAGTTTCCTACTTTGTATGTTCTATGATATTTTCGATCAGATGCGTAGTTCTCGAGATATATCAAGATATTTAAAAGTTCCGAAGCCGCACCAACATAATAGAGATACAGAAACACCGTGGCCCCTTTCTTCGAGATAACTCTGCACTAGTGCGAGCCGCAAATGCCACTTCCAGCTTAGCTGTGCAGAAGAAGAACAACAAGAAGAAGAAATATCTCGAAATATGTCCGTCAGGCCCCTTCCCTTGAGATAAATCTGCAAATATCTCGGAAACGAAGCGAGCTATGGCAAAATGTTAAGAGACCTTTTTTGTAGAGAATTAAGTTTCCTACTTTTTATGTTCTATGATATTTTTTGATCAGATGCGTAGTTCTCGAGATATATCAAGATATTTAAAAGTTCCGAAGCCGCACCAACATAATAGAGATACAGAAACACCGTGGCCCCTTTCTTTGAGACTTCTCTGCACTATTGCGAGCTGCAAATGCCACTTCCAGCTTAGCTGTGCAGAAGAAGAACAACAAGAAGAAGAAATATCTCGAAATATGTCCGTCAGGCCCGTTCCTTTGAGCTGAATCTGCAAATATCTCGGAAACGAAGCGAGCTATGGCAAAATGTTAAGAGACGTTTTTTGTAGAGAATTATGTTTCCTACAATCTATGTTCAATGATATTTTTTGATCAGATGCGTAGTTCTCGAGATATATCAAGATATTTAAAAGTTCCGAAGCCGCACCAACATAATAGAGATACAGAAACACCGTGGCCCCTTTCTTTGAGATAACTCTGCACTAGTGCGAGCCGCAAATGCCACTTCCAGCTTAGCTGTGCAGAAGAAGAACAACAAGAAGAAGAAATATCTCGAAATATGTCCGTCAGGCCCCTTCCCTTGAGATAAATCTGCAAATATCTCGGAAACGAAGCGAGCTATGGCAAAATGTTAAGAGACCTTTTTTGTAGAGAATTAAGTTTCCTACTTTTTATGTTCTATGGTATTTTTTGATCAGAAGCGTAGTTTTCGAGATATATCGAGATATTTAAAGTTCCGAAGCCGCCCAACATAATAGAGATACAGAAACACCGTGGCCCCTTTCTTTGAGATAACTCTGCACTAGTGCGAGCCGCAAATGCCACTTCCAGCTTAGCTGTGCACAAGAAGAACAACAAGAAGAAGAAATATCTCGAAATATGTCCGTCAGGCCCCTTCCCTTGAGATAAATCTGCAAATATCTCGGAAACGAAGCGAGCTATGGCAAAATGTTAAGAGACCTTTTTTGTAGAGAATTAAGTTTCCTACTTTTTATGTTCTATGATATTTTTTGATCAGATGCGTAGTTCTCGAGATATATCAAGATATTTAAAAGTTCCGAAGCCGCACCAACATAATAGAGATACAGAAACACCGTGGCCCCTTTCTTCGAGATAACTCTGCACTAGTGCGAGCCGCAAATGCCACTTCCAGCTTAGCTGTGCGGAAGAAGAACAACAAGAAGAAGAAATATCTCGAAATATGTCCGTCAGGCCCCTTCCCTTGAGATAAATCTGCAAATATCTCGGAAACGAAGCGAGCTATGGCAAAATGTTAAGAGACCTTTTTTGTAGAGAATTAAGTTTCCTACTTTTTATGTTCTATGATATTTTTTGATCAGATGCGTAGTTCTCGAGATATATCAAGATATTCAAAAGTTCCGAAGCCGCACCAACATAATAGAGATACAGAAACACCGTGGCCCCTTTCTTCGAGATAACTCTGCACTAGTGCGAGCCGCAAATGCCACTTCCAGCTTAGCTGTGCAGAAGAAGAACAACAAGAAGAAGAAATATCTCGAAATATGTCCGTCAGGCCCCTTCCCTTGAGATAAATCTGCAAATATCTCGGAAACGAAGCGAGCTATGGCAAAATGTTAAGAGACCTTTTTTGTAGAGAATTATGTTTCCTACTTTTTATGTTCTATGATATTTTTTGATCAGATGCGTAGTTCTCGAGATATATCAAGATATTTAAAAGTTCCGAAGCCGCACCAACATAATACAGATACAGAAACACCGTGGCCCCTTTCTTTGAGACTACTCTGCACTATTGCGAGCTGCAAACGCCACTTCCAGCTTAGCTGTGCAGAAGAAGAACAACAAGAACAAGAAATATCTCGAAATATGTCCGTCAGGCCCGTTCCTTTGAGCTGAATCTGCAAATATCTCGGAAACGAAGCGAGGTATGGCAAAATGTTAAGAGACGTTTTTTGTAGAGAATTATGTTTCCTACAATTTATGTTCTATGATATTTTTTGATCAGATGCGTAATTCTCGAGATATATCAAGATATTTAAAAGTTCCGAAGCCGCACCAACATAATAGAGATACAGAAACACCGTGGCCCCTTTCTTTGAGATAACTCTGCACTAGTGCGAGCCGCAAATGCCACTTCCAGCTTAGCTGTGCAGAAGAAGAACAACAAGAAGAAGAAATATCTCGAAATATGTCCGTCAGGCCCCTTCCCTTGAGATAAATCTGCAAATATCTCGGAAACGAAGCGAGCTATGGCAAAATGTTAAGAGACCTTTTTTGTAGAGAATTAAGTTTCCTACTTTTTATGTTCTATGATATTTTTTGATCAGAAGCGTAGTTTTCGAGATATATCGAGATATTTAAAAGTTCCGAAGCCGCACCAACATAATAGAGATACAGAAACACCGTGGCCCCTTTCTTTGAGATAACTCTGCACTAGTGCGAGCCGCAAATGCCACTTGCAGCTTAGCTGTGCACAAGAAGAACAACAAGAAGAAGAAATATCTCGAAATATGTCCGTCAGGCCCCTTCCCTTGAGATAAATCTGCAAATATCTCGGAAACGAAGCGAGCTATGGCAAAATGTTAAGAGACCTTTTTTGTAGAGAATTAAGTTTCCTACTTTTTATGTTATATGATATTTTTTGATCAGATGCGTAGTTCTCGAGATATGTCAAGATATTTAAAAGTTCCGAAGCCGCACCAACATAATAGAGATACAGAAACACCGTGGCCCCTTTCTTCGAGATAACTCTGCACTAGTGCGAGCCGCAAATGCCACTTCCAGCTTAGCTGTGCAGAAGAAGAACAACAAGAAGAAGAAGTATCTCGAAATATGTCCGTCAGGCCCCTTCCCTTGAGATAAATCTGCAAATATCCCGGAAACGAAGCGAGCTATGGCAAAATGTTAAGAGACCTTTTTTGTAGAGAATTAAGTTTCCTACTTTTTATGTTCTATGATATTTTTTCATCAGATGCGTAGTTCTCGAGATATATCAAGATATTTAAAAGTTCCGAAGCCGCACCAACATAATAGAGATACAGAAACACCGTGGCCCCTTTCTTCGAGATAACTCTGCACTAGTGCGAGCCGCAAATGCCACTTCCAGCTTAGCTGTGCAGAAGAAGAACAACAAGAAGAAGAAATATCTCGAAATATGTCCGTCAGGCCCCTTCCCTTGAGATAAATCTGCAAATATCTCGGAAACGAAGCGAGCTATGGCAAAATGTTAAGAGACCTTTTTTGTAGAGAATTAAGTTTCCTACTTTTTATGTTCTATGATATTTTTTGATCAGATGCGTAGTTCTCGAGATATATCAAGATATTTAAAAGTTCCGAAGCCGCACCAACATAATAGAGATACAGAAACACCGTGGCCCCTTTCTTTGAGATTACTCTGCACTATTGCGAGCTGCAAATGCCACTTCCAGCTTAGCTGTGCAGAAGAAGAACAACAAGAAGAAGAAATATCTCGAAATATGTCCGTCAGGCCCCTTCCCTGGAGATAAATCTGCAAATATCTCGGAAACGAAGCGAGTTATGGCAAAATGTTAAGAGACCTTTTTTGTAGAGAATTAAGTTTCCTACTTTTTATGTTCTATGATATTTTTTGATCAGATGCGTAGTTCTCGAGATATATCAAGATATTTAAAAGTTCCGAAGCCGCACCAACATAATAGAGATACAGAAACACCGTGGCCCCTTTCTTTGAGATAACTCTGCACTAGTGCGAGCCGCAAATGCCACTTCCAGCTTAGCTGGGCAGAAGAAGAACAACAAGAAGAAGAAATATCTCGAAATATGTCCGTCAGGCCCCTTCCCTTGAGATAAATCTGCAAATATCTCGGAAACGAAGCGAGCTATGGCAAAATGTTAAGAGACGTTTTTTGTAGAGAATTATGTTTCCTACAATTTATGTTCTATGATATTTTTTGATCAGAAGCGTAGTTTTCGGGTATATCGAGATATTTAAAAGTTCCGAAGCCGCACCAACATAATAGAGATACAGAAACACCGTGGCCCCTTTCTTTGAGATAACTCTGCACTAGTGCGAGCCGCAAATGCCACTTCCAGCTTAGCTGTGCAGAAGAAGGACAAGAAGAAGAAATATCTCGAAATATGTCCGTCAGGCCCCTTCCCTTGAGATAAATCTGCAAATATCTCGGAAACGGAGCGAGCTATGGCAAAATGTTAAGAGACCTTTTTTGTAGAGAATTAAGTTTCCTACTTTTTATCTTCTATGATATTTTTTGATCAGATGCGTAGTTCTCGAGATATATCAAGATATTTAAAAGTTCCGAAGCCGCACCAACATAATAGAGATACAGAAACACCGTGGCCCCTTTCTTTGAGATTACTCTGCACTATTGCGAGCTACAAATGCCACTTCCAGCTTAGCTGTGCAGAAGAAGAACAACAAGAAGAAGAAATATCTCGAAATATGTCCGTCAGGCCCGGTCCTTTGAGCTGAATCTGCAAATATCTCGGAAACGAAGCGAGCTATGGCAAAATGTTAAGAGACGTTTTTTGTAGAGAATTATGTTTCCTACAATTTATGTTCTATGATATTTTTTGATCAGAAGCGTAGTTTTCGAGATATATCGAGATATTTAAAAGTTCCGAAGCCGCACCAACATAATAGAGATCCAGAAACACCGTGGCCCCTTTCTTTGAGATAACTCTGCACTAGTGCGAGCCGCAAATGCCACTTCCAGCTTAGCTGTGCAGAAGAAGAACAACAAGAAGAAGAAATATCTCGAAATATGTCCGTCAGGCCCCTTCCCTTGAGATAAATCTGCAAATATCTCGGAAACGAAGCGAGCTATGGCAAAATGTTAAGAGACCTTTTTTGTAGAGAATTAAGTTTCCTACTTTTAATCTTCTATGATATTTTTTGAGCAGATGCGTAGTTTTCGAGATATATCAAGATATTTAAAAGTTCCGAAGCCGCACCAACATAATAGAGATACAGAAACACCGTGGCTCCTCTCTTTGAGATAACTCTGCACTATTGCGAGCTGGAAATGCCACTTCCAGTTTAGCTGTGCAGAAGAAGAACAACAAGAAGAAGAAATATCTCGAAATATGTCCGTCAGGCCCCTTCCCTTGAGATATATCTGCAAATATCTCGGAAACGAAGCGAGCTATGGCAAAATGTTAAGAGACCTTTTTTGTAGAGCATTATGTTCCCTACAATTTATGTTCTATGATATTTTTTGATCAGAAGCGTAGTTTTCGAGATATATCGAGATATTTAAAAGTTCCGAAGCCGCACCAACATAATAGAGATACAGAAACACCGTGGCCCCTTTCTTTGAGATAACTCTGCACTATTGCGAGCTGTAAATGCCACTTCCAGCTTAGCTGTGCAGAAGAAGAACAACAAGAAGAAGAAATATCTCGAAATATGTCCGTCAGGCCCCTTCCCTTGAGATAAATCTGCAAATATCTCGGAAACGAAGCGAGCTATGGCAAAATGTTAAGAGACCTTTTTTGTAGAGAATTAAGTTTCCTACTTTTTATGTTCTATGGTATTTTTTGATCAGATGCGTAGTTCTCGAGATATATCAAGATATTTAAAAGTTCCGAAGCCGCACCAACATAATAGAGATACAGAAACACCGTGGCCCCTTTCTTTGAGATTACTCTGCACTATTGCGAGCTGCAAATGCCACTTCCAGCTTAGCTGTGCAGAAGAAGAACAACAAGAAGAAGAAATATCTCGAAATATGTCCGTCAGGCCCGTTCCTTTGAGCTGAATCTGCAAATATCTCGGAAACGAAGCGAGCTATGGCAAAATGTTAAGAGACGTTTTTTGTAGAGAATTATGTTTCCTACAATTTATGTTGTATGATATTTTTTGATCAGAAGCGTAGTTTTCGAGATATATCGAGATATTTAAAAGTTCCGAAGCCGCACCAACATAATAGAGATTCAGAAACACCGTGGCCCCTTTCTTTGAGATAACTCTGCACTAGTGCGAGCCGCAAATGCCACTTCCAGCTTAGCTGTGCAGAAGAAGAACAACAAGAAGAAGAAATATCTCGAAATATGTCCGTCAGGCCCCTTCCCTTGAGATAAATCTGCAAATATCTCGGAAACGAAGCGAGCTATGGCAAAATGTTAAGAGACCTTTTTTGTAGAGAATTAAGTTTCCTACTTTTAATCTTCTATGATATTTTTTGAGCAGATGCGTAGTTTTCGAGATATATCAAGATATTTAAAAGTTCCGAAGCCGCACCAACATAATAGAGATACAGAAACACCGTGGCTCCTCTCTTTGAGATAACTCTGCACTATTGCGAGCTGGAAATGCCACTTCCAGTTTAGCTGTGCAGAAGAAGAACAACAAGAAGAAGAAATATCTCGAAATATGTCCGTCAGGCCCCTTCCCTTGAGATATATCTGCAAATATCTCGGAAACGAAGCGAGCTATGGCAAAATGTTAAGAGACCTTTTTTGTAGAGCATTATGTTCCCTACAATTTATGTTCTATGATATTTTTTGATCAGAAGCGTAGTTTTCGAGATATATCGAGATATTTAAAAGTTCCGAAGCCGCACCAACATAATAGAGATACAGAAACACCGTGGCCCCTTTCTTTGAGATAACTCTGCACTATTGCGAGCTGTAAATGCCACTTCCAGCTTAGCTGTGCAGAAGAAGAACAACAAGAAGAAGAAATATCTCGAAATATGTCCGTCAGGCCCCTTCCCTTGAGATAAATCTGCAAATATCTCGGAAACGAAGCGAGCTATGGCAAAATGTTAAGAGACCTTTTTTGTAGAGAATTAAGTTTCCTACTTTTTATGTTCTATGGTATTTTTTGATCAGATGCGTAGTTCTCGAGATATATCAAGATATTTAAAAGTTCCGAAGCCGCACCAACATAATAGAGATACAGAAACACCGTGGCCCCTTTCTTTGAGATTACTCTGCACTATTGCGAGCTGCAAATGCCACTTCCAGCTTAGCTGTGCAGAAGAAGAACAACAAGAAGAAGAAATATCTCGAAATATGTCCGTCAGGCCCGTTCCTTTGAGCTGAATCTGCAAATATCTCGGAAACGAAGCGAGCTATGGCAAAATGTTAAGAGACGTTTTTTGTAGAGAATTATGTTTCCTACAATTTATGTTGTATGATATTTTTTGATCAGAAGCGTAGTTTTCGAGATATATCGAGATATTTAAAAGTTCCGAAGCCGCACCAACATAATAGAGATTCAGAAACACCGTGGCCCCTTTCTTTGAGATAACTCTGCACTAGTGCGAGCCGCAAATGCCACTTCCAGCTTAGCTGTGCAGAAGAAGAACAACAAGAAGAAGAAATATCTCGAAATATGTCCGTCAGGCCCCTTCCCTTGAGATAAATCTGCAAATATTTCGGAAACGAAGCGAGCTATGGCAAAATGTTAAGAGACCTTTTTTGTAGAGAATTAAGTTTCCTACTTTTAATCTTCTATGATATTTTTTGATCAGATGCGTAGTTCTCGAGATATATCAAGATATTTAAAAGTTCCGAAGCCGCACCAACATAATAGAGATACAGAAACACCGTGGCCCCTTTCTTTGAGATTACTCTGCACTATTGCGAGCTGCAAATGCCACTTCCAGCTTAGCTGTGCAGAAGAAGAACAACAAGAAGAAGAAATATCTCGAAATATGTCCGTCAGGCCCGTTCCTTTGAGCTGAATCTGCAAATATCTCGGAAACGAAGCGAGCTATGGCAAAATGTTAAGAGACGTTTTTTGTAGAGAATTATGTTTCCTACAATTTATGTTGTATGATATTTTTTGATCAGAAGCGTAGTTTTCGAGATATATCGAGATATTTAAAAGTTCCGAAGCCGCACCAACATAATAGAGATTCAGAAACACCGTGGCCCCTTTCTTCGAGATAACTCTGCACTAGTGCGAGCCGCAAATGCCACTTCCAGCTTAGCTGTGCAGAAGAAGAACAACAAGAAGAAGAAATATCTCGAAATATGTCCGTCAGGCCCCTTCCCTTGAGATAAATCTGCAAATATTTCGGAAACGAAGCGAGCTATGGCAAAATGTTAAGAGACCTTTTTTGTAGAGAATTAAGTTTCCTACTTTTAATCTTCTATGATATTTTTTGAGCAGATGCGTAGTTTTCGAGATATATCAAGATATTTAAAAGTTCCGAAGCCGCACCAACATAATAGAGATACAGAAACACCGTGGCTCCTCTCTTTGAGATAACTCTGCACTATTGCGAGCTGGAAATGCCACTTCCAGTTTAGCTGTGCAGAAGAAGAACAACAAGAAGAAGAAATATCTCGAAATATGTCCGTCAGGCCCCTTCCCTTGAGATATATCTGCAAATATCTCGGAAACGAAGCGAGCTATGGCAAAATGTTAAGAGACCTTTTTTGTAGAGAATTATGTTTCCTACTTTTTATGTTCTATGATATTTTTTGATCAGATGCGTAGTTCTCGAGATATATCAAGATATTTAAAAGTTCCGAAGCCGCACCAACATAATAGAGATACAGAAACACCGTGGCCCCTTTCTTTGAGATTACTCTGCACTATTGCGAGCTGCAAATGCCACTTCCAGCTTAGCTGTGCAGAAGAAGAACAACAAGAAGAAGAAATATCTCGAAATATGTCCGTCAGGCCCCTTCCCTGGAGATAAATCTGCAAATATCTCGGAAACGAAGCGAGTTATGGCAAAATGTTAAGAGACCTTTTTTGTAGAGAATTAAGTTTCCTACTTTTTATGTTCTATGATATTTTTTGATCAGATGCGTAGTTCTCGAGATATATCAAGATATTTAAAAGTTCCGAAGCCGCACCAACATAATAGAGATACAGAAACACCGTGGCCCCTTTCTTTGAGATAACTCTGCACTAGTGCGAGCCGCAAATGCCACTTCCAGCTTAGCTGGGCAGAAGAAGAACAACAAGAAGAAGAAATATCTCGAAATATGTCCGTCAGGCCCCTTCCCTTGAGATAAATCTGCAAATATCTCGGAAACGAAGCGAGCTATGGCAAAATGTTAAGAGACGTTTTTTGTAGAGAATTATGTTTCCTACAATTTATGTTCTATGATATTTTTTGATCAGAAGCGTAGTTTTCGAGATATATCGAGATATTTAAAAGTTCCGAAGCCGCACCAACATAATAGAGATACAGAAACACCGTGGCCCCTTTCTTTGAGATAACTCTGCACTAGTGCGAGCCGCAAATGCCACTTCCAGCTTAGCTGTGCAGAAGAAGGACAAGAAGAAGAAATATCTCGAAATATGTCCGTCAGGCCCCTTCCCTTGAGATAAATCTGCAAATATCTCGGAAACGGAGCGAGCTATGGCAAAATGTTAAGAGACCTTTTTTGTAGAGAATTAAGTTTCCTACTTTTTATCTTCTATGATATTTTTTGATCAGATGCGTAGTTCTCGAGATATATCAAGATATTTAAAAGTTCCGAAGCCGCACCAACATAATAGAGATACAGAAACACCGTGGCCCCTTTCTTTGAGATTACTCTGCACTATTGCGAGCTACAAATGCCACTTCCAGCTTAGCTGTGCAGAAGAAGAACAACAAGAAGAAGAAATATCTCGAAATATGTCCGTCAGGCCCGTTCCTTTGAGCTGAATCTGCAAATATCTCGGAAACGAAGCGAGCTATGGCAAAATGTTAAGAGACGTTTTTTGTAGAGAATTATGTTTCCTACAATTTATGTTGTATGATATTTTTTGATCAGAAGCGTAGTTTTCGAGATATATCGAGATATTTAAAAGTTCCGAAGCCGCACCAACATAATAGAGATTCAGAAACACCGTGGCCCCTTTCTTTGAGATAACTCTGCACTAGTGCGAGCCGCAAATGCCACTTCCAGCTTAGCTGTGCAGAAGAAGAACAACAAGAAGAAGAAATATCTCGAAATATGTCCGTCAGGCCCCTTCCCTTGAGATAAATCTGCAAATATCTCGGAAACGAAGCGAGCTATGGCAAAATGTTAAGAGACCTTTTTTGTAGAGAATTAAGTTTCCTACTTTTAATCTTCTATGATATTTTTTGAGCAGATGCGTAGTTTTCGAGATATATCAAGATATTTAAAAGTTCCGAAGCCGCACCAACATAATAGAGATACAGAAACACCGTGGCTCCTCTCTTTGAGATAACTCTGCACTATTGCGAGCTGGAAATGCCACTTCCAGTTTAGCTGTGCAGAAGAAGAACAACAAGAAGAAGAAATATCTCGAAATATGTCCGTCAGGCCCCTTCCCTTGAGATATATCTGCAAATATCTCGGAAACGAAGCGAGCTATGGCAAAATGTTAAGAGACCTTTTTTGTAGAGCATTATGTTCCCTACAATCTATGTTCTATGATATTTTTTGATCAGAAGCGTAGTTTTCGAGATATATCGAGATATTTAAAAGTTCCGAAGCCGCACCAACATAATAGAGATACAGAAACACCGTGGCCCCTTTCTTTGAGATAACTCTGCACTATTGCGAGCTGTAAATGCCACTTCCAGCTTAGCTGTGCAGAAGAAGAACAACAAGAAGAAGAAATATCTCGAAATATGTCCGTCAGGCCCCTTCCCTTGAGATAAATCTGCAAATATCTCGGAAACGAAGCGAGCTATGGCAAAATGTTAAGAGACCTTTTTTATAGAGAATTAAGTTTCCTACTTTTTATGTTCTATGGTATTTTTTGATCAGATGCGTAGTTCTCGAGATATATCAAGATATTTAAAAGTTCCGAAGCCGCACCAACATAATAGAGATACAGAAACACCGTGGCCCCTTTCTTTGAGATTACTCTGCACTATTGCGAGCTGCAAATGCCACTTCCAGCTTAGCTGTGCAGAAGAAGAACAACAAGAAGAAGAAATATCTCGAAATATGTCCGTCAGGCCCGTTCCTTTGAGCTGAATCTGCAAATATCTCGGAAACGAAGCGAGCTATGGCAAAATGTTAAGAGACGTTTTTTGTAGAGAATTATGTTTCCTACAATTTATGTTGTATGATATTTTTTGATCAGAAGCGTAGTTTTCGAGATATATCGAGATATTTAAAAGTTCCGAAGCCGCACCAACATAATAGAGATTCAGAAACACCGTGGCCCCTTTCTTTGAGATAACTCTGCACTAGTGCGAGCCGCAAATGCCACTTCCAGCTTAGCTGTGCAGAAGAAGAACAACAAGAAGAAGAAATATCTCGAAATATGTCCGTCAGGCCCCTTCCCTTGAGATAAATCTGCAAATATTTCGGAAACGAAGCGAGCTATGGCAAAATGTTAAGAGACCTTTTTTGTAGAGAATTAAGTTTCCTACTTTTAATCTTCTATGATATTTTTTGATCAGATGCGTAGTTCTCGAGATATATCAAGATATTTAAAAGTTCCGAAGCCGCACCAACATAATAGAGATACAGAAACACCGTGGCCCCTTTCTTTGAGATTACTCTGCACTATTGCGAGCTGCAAATGCCACTTCCAGCTTAGCTGTGCAGAAGAAGAACAACAAGAAGAAGAAATATCTCGAAATATGTCCGTCAGGCCCGTTCCTTTGAGCTGAATCTGCAAATATCTCGGAAACGAAGCGAGCTATGGCAAAATGTTAAGAGACGTTTTTTGTAGAGAATTATGTTTCCTACAATTTATGTTGTATGATATTTTTTGATCAGAAGCGTAGTTTTCGAGATATATCGAGATATTTAAAAGTTCCGAAGCCGCACCAACATAATAGAGATTCAGAAACACCGTGGCCCCTTTCTTCGAGATAACTCTGCACTAGTGCGAGCCGCAAATGCCACTTCCAGCTTAGCTGTGCAGAAGAAGAACAACAAGAAGAAGAAATATCTCGAAATATGTCCGTCAGGCCCCTTCCCTTGAGATAAATCTGCAAATATTTCGGAAACGAAGCGAGCTATGGCAAAATGTTAAGAGACCTTTTTTGTAGAGAATTAAGTTTCCTACTTTTAATCTTCTATGATATTTTTTGAGCAGATGCGTAGTTTTCGAGATATATCAAGATATTTAAAAGTTCCGAAGCCGCACCAACATAATAGAGATACAGAAACACCGTGGCTCCTCTCTTTGAGATAACTCTGCACTATTGCGAGCTGGAAATGCCACTTCCAGTTTAGCTGTGCAGAAGAAGAACAACAAGAAGAAGAAATATCTCGAAATATGTCCGTCAGGCCCCTTCCCTTGAGATATATCTGCAAATATCTCGGAAACGAAGCGAGCTATGGCAAAATGTTAAGAGACCTTTTTTGTAGAGAATTATGTTTCCTACTTTTTATGTTCTATGATATTTTTTGATCAGATGCGTAGTTCTCGAGATATATCAAGATATTTAAAAGTTCCGAAGCCGCACCAACATAATACAGATACAGAAACACCGTGGCCCCTTTCTTTGAGACTACTCTGCACTATTGCGAGCTGCAAACGCCACTTCCAGCTTAGCTGTGCAGAAGAAGAACAACAAGAAGAAGAAATATCTCGAAATATGTCCGTCAGGCCCCTTCCCTTGAGATAAATCTGCAAATATCTCGGAAACGAAGCGAGCTATGGCAAAATGTTAAGAGACCTTTTTTGTAGAGAATTAAGTTTCCTACTTTTTATGTTCTATGATATTTTTTGATCAGAAGCGTAGTTTTCGAGATATATCGAGATATTTAAAAGTTCCGAAGCCGCACCAACATAATAGAGATACAGAAACACCGTGGCCCCTTTCTTTGAGATAACTCTGCACTATTGCGAGCTGTAAATGCCACTTCCAGCTTAGCTGTGCAGAAGAAGAACAACAAGAAGAAGAAATATCTCGAAATATGTCCGTCAGGCCCCTTCCCTTGAGATAAATCTGCAAATATCTCGGAAACGAAGCGAGCTATGGCAAAATATTAAGAGACCTTTTTTGTAGAGAATTAAGTTTCCTACTTTTTATGTTCTATGGTATTTTTTGATCAGATGCGTAGTTCTCGAGATATATCAAGATATTTAAAAGTTCCGAAGCCGCACCAACATAATAGAGATACAGAAACACCGTGGCCCCTTTCTTTGAGATAACTCTGCACTATTGCGAGCTGGAAATGCCACTTCCAGTTTAGCTGTGCAGAAGGACAACAACAGGAAGAAGAAATATCTCGAAATATGTCCGTCAGGCCCCTTCCCTTGAGATATATCTGCAAATATCTCGGAAATGAAGCGAGCTATGGCAAAATGTTAAGAGACCTTTTTTCTAGAGCATTATGTTTCCTACAATTTATGTTCTATGATATTTTTTGATCAGAAGCGTAGTTTTCGAGATATATCGAGATATTTAAAAGTTCCGAAGCCGCACCAACATAATAGAGATACAGAAACACCGTGGCCCCTTTCTTTGAGATAACTCTGCACTATTGCGAGCTGTAAATGCCACTTCCAGCTTAGCTGTGCAGAAGAAGAACAACAAGAAGAAGAAATATCTCGAAATATGTCCGTCAGGCCCCTTCCCTGGAGATAAATCTGCAAATATCTCGGAAACGAAGCGAGCTATGGCAAAATGTTAAGAGACCTTTTTTGTAGAGAATTAAGTTTCCTACTTTTTATGTTCTATGGTATTTTTTGATCAGATGCGTAGTTCTCGAGATATATCAAGATATTTAAAAGTTCCGAAGCCGCACCAACATAATAGAGATGCAGAAACACCGTGGCCCCTTTCTTTGAGATTACTCTGCACTATTGCGAGCTGCAAATGCCACTTCCAGCTTAGCTGTGCAGAAGAAGAACAAGAAGACGAAGAAATATCTCGAAATATGTTCGTCAGGCCCGTTCCTTTGAGCTGAATCTGCAAATATCTCGGAAACGAAGCGAGCTATGGCAAAATGTTAAGAGACGTTTTTTGTAGAGAATTATGTTTCCTACAATTTATGTTCTATGATACTTTTTGATCAGAAGCGTAGTTTTCGAGATATATCGAGATATTTAAAAGTTCCGAAGCCGCACCAACATAATAGAGATTCAGAAACACCGTGGCCCCTTTCTTTGAGATAACTCTGCACTAGTGCGAGCCGCAAATGCCACTTCCAGCTTAGCTGTGCAGAAGAAGAACAACAAGAAGAAGAAATATCTCGAAATATGTCCGTCAGGCCCCTTCCCTTGAGATATATCTGCAAATATTTCGGAAACGAAGCGAGCTATGGCAAAATGTTAAGAGACGTTTTTTGTAGAGAATTATGTTTCCTACAATTTATGTTGTATGATATTTTTTGATCAGAAGCGTAGTTTTCGAGATATATCGAGATATTTAAAAGTTCCGAAGCCGCACCAACATAATAGAGATTCAGAAACACCGTGGCCCCTTTCTTTGAGATAACTCTGCACTAGTGCGAGCCGCAAATGCCACTTCCAGCTTAGCTGTGCAGAAGAAGAACAACAAGAAGAAGAAATATCTCGAAATATGTCCGTCAGGCCCCTTCCCTTGAGATAAATCTGCAAATATTTCGGAAACGAAGCGAGCTATGGCAAAATGTTAAGAGACCTTTTTTGTAGAGAATTAAGTTTCCTACTTTTTATGTTCTATGATATTTTTTGATCAGATGCGTAGTTCTCGAGATATATCAAGATATTTAAAAGTTCCGAAGCCGCACCAACATAATAGAGATACAGAAACACCGTGGCCCCTTTCTTTGAGATAACTCTGCACTAGTGCGAGCCGCAAATGCCACTTCCAGCTTAGCTGTGCAGAAGAAGAACAACAAGAAGAAGAAATATCTCGAAATATGTCCGTCAGGCCCCTTCCCTTGAGATATATCTGCAAATATCTCGGAAACGAAGCGAGCTATGGCAAAATGTTAAGAGACCTTTTTTCTAGAGCATTATGTTTCCTACAATTTATGTTCTATGATATTTTTTGATCAGAAGCGTAGTTTTCGAGATATATCGAGATATTTAAAAGTTCCGAAGCCGCACCAACATAATAGAGATACAGAAACACCGTGGCCCCTTTCTTTGAGATAACTCTGCACTATTGCGAGCTGTAAATGCCACTTCCAGCTTAGCTGTGCAGAAGAAGAACAACAAGAAGAAGAAATATCTCGAAATATGTCCGTCAGGCCCCTTCCCTTGAGATAAATCTGCAAATATCTCGGAAACGAAGCGAGCTATGGCAAAATGTTAAGAGACCTTTTTTGTAGAGAATTAAGTTTCCTACTTTTTATGTTCTATGGTATTTTTTGATCAGATGCGTAGTTCTCGAGATATATCAAGATATTTAAAAGCTCCGAAGCCGCACCAACATAATAGAGATACAGAAACACCGTGGCCCCTTTCTTTGAGATTACTCTGCACTATTGCGAGCTGCAAATGCCACTTCCAGCTTAGCTGTGCAGAAGAAGAACAACAAGAAGAAGAAATATCTCGAAATATGTCCGTCAGGCCCCTTCCCTTGAGATATATCTGCAAATATCTCGGAAACGAAGCGAGCTATGGCAAAATGTTAAGAGACCTTTTTTGTAGAGCATTATGTTTCCTACAATTTATGTTCTATGATATTTTTTGATCAGATGCGTAGTTCTCGAGATATATCAAGATATTTAAAAGTTCCGAAGCCGCACCAACATAATAGAGATACAGAAACACCGTGGCCCCTTTCTTTGAGATTACTCTGCACTATTGCGAGCTGCAAATGCCACTTCCAGCTTAGCTGTGCAGAAGAAGAACAACAAGAAGAAGAAATATCTCGAAATATGTCCGTCAGGCCCGTTCCTTTGAGCTGAATCTGCAAATATCTCGGAAACGAAGCGAGCTATGGCAAAATGTTAAGAGACGTTTTTTGTAGAGAATTATGTTTCCTACAATTTATGTTGTATGATATTTTTTGATCAGAAGCGTAGTTTTCGAGATATATCGAGATATTTAAAAGTTCCGAAGCCGCACCAACATAATAGAGATTCAGAAACACCGTGGCCCCTTTCTTTGAGATAACTCTGCACTAGTGCGAGCCGCAAATGCCACTTCCAGCTTAGCTGTGCAGAAGAAGAACAACAAGAAGAAGAAATATCTCGAAATATGTCCGTCAGGCCCCTTCCCTGGAGATAAATCTGCAAATATCTCGGAAACGAAGCGAGCTATGGCAAAATGTTAAGAGACCTTTTTTGTAGAGAATTAAGTTTCCTACTTTTTATGTTCTATGGTATTTTTTGATCAGATGCGTAGTTCTCGAGATATATCAAGATATTTAAAAGTTCCGAAGCCGCACCAACATAATAGAGATACAGAAACACCGTGGCCCCTTTCTTTGAGATTACTCTGCACTATTGCGAGCTGCAAATGCCACTTCCAGCTTAGCTGTGCAGAAGAAGAACAACAAGAAGAAGAAATATCTCGAAATATGTCCGTCAGGCCCCTTCCTTTGAGCTGAATCTGCAAATATCTCGGAAACGAAGCGAGCTATGGCAAAATGTTAAGAGACGTTTTTTGTAGAGAATTATGTTTCCTACAATTTATGTTGTATGATATTTTTTGATCAGAAGCGTAGTTTTCGAGATATATCGAGATATTTAAAAGTTCCGAAGCCGCACCAACATAATAGAGATTCAGAAACACCGTGGCCCCTTTCTTTGAGATAACTCTGCACTAGTGCGAGCCGCAAATGCCACTTCCAGCTTAGCTGTGCAGAAGAAGAACAACAAGAAGAAGAAATATCTCGAAATATGTCCGTCAGGCCCCTTCCCTTGAGATAAATCTGCAAATATTTCGGAAACGAAGCGAGCTATGGCAAAATGTTAAAAGACCTTTTTTGTAGAGAATTAAGTTTCCTACTTTTTATGTTCTATGGTATTTTTTGATCAGATGCGTAGTTCTCGAGATATATCAAGATATTTAAAAGTTCCGAAGCCGCACCAACATAATAGAGATACAGAAACACCGTGGCCCCTTTCTTTGAGATTACTCTGCACTATTGCGAGCTGCAAATGCCACTTCCAGCTTAGCTGTGCAGAAGAAGAACAAGAAGACGAAGAAATATCTCGAAATATGTTCGTCAGGCCCGTTCCTTTGAGCTGAATCTGCAAATATCTCGGAAACGAAGCGAGCTATGGCAAAATGTTAAGAGACGTTTTTTGTAGAGAATTATGTTTCCTACAATTTATGTTCTATGATACTTTTTGATCAGAAGCGTAGTTTTCGAGATATATCGAGATATTTAAAAGTTCCGAAGCCGCACCAACATAATAGAGATTCAGAAACACCGTGGCCCCTTTCTTTGAGATAACTCTGCACTAGTGCGAGCCGCAAATGCCACTTCCAGCTTAGCTGTGCAGAAGAAGAACAACAAGAAGAAGAAATATCTCGAAATATGTCCGTCAGGCCCCTTCCCTTGAGATAAATCTGCAAATATCTCGGAAACGAAGCGAGCTATGGCAAAATGTTAAGAGACATTTTTTGTAGAGAATTAAGTTTCCTACTTTTAATCTTCTATGATATTTTTTGAGCAGATGCGTAGTTTTCGAGATATATCAAGATATTTAAAAGTTCCGAAGCCGCACCAACATAATAGAGATACAGAAACACCGTGGCTCCTCTCTTTGAGATAACTCTGCACTATTGCGAGCTGGAAATGCCACTTCCAGTTTAGCTGTGCAGAAGAAGAACAACAAGAAGAAGAAATATCTCGAAATATGTCCGTCAGGCCCCTTCCCTTGAGATATATCTGCAAATATCTCGGAAACGAAGCGAGCTATGGCAAAATGTTAAGAGACCTTTTTTGTAGAGCATTATGTTTCCTACAATTTATGTTCTATGATATTTTTTGATCAGAAGCGTAGTTTTCGAGATATATCGAGATATTTAAAAGTTCCGAAGCCGCACCAACATAATAGAGATACAGAAACACCGTGGCCCCTTTCTTTGAGATAACTCTGCACTATTGCGAGCTGTAAATGCCACTTCCAGCTTAGCTGTGCAGAAGAAGAACAACAAGAAGAAGAAATATCTCGAAATATGTCCGTCAGGCCCCTTCCCTTGAGATAAATCTGCAAATATCTCGGAAACGAAGCGAGCTATGGCAAAATGTTAAGAGACCTTTTTTGTAGAGAATTAAGTTTCCTACTTTTTATGTTCTATGGTATTTTTTGATCAGATGCGTAGTTTTCGAGATATATCGAGATATTTAAAAGTTCCGAAGCCGCACCAACATAATAGAGATACAGAAACACCGTGGCCCCTTTCTTTGAGATAACTCTGCACTAGTGCGAGCCGCAAATGCCATTTCCAGCTTAGCTGTGCAGAAGAAGAACAACAAGAAGAAGAAATATCTCGAAATATGTCCGTCAGGCCCCATCCCTTGAGATAAATCTGCAAATATCTCGGAAACGAAGCGAGCTATGGCAAAATGTTAAGAGACCTTTTTTGTAGAGAATTAAGTTTCCTACTTTTAATCTTCTATGATATTTTTTGAGCAGATGCGTAGTTTTCGAGATATATCAAGATATTTAAAAGTTCCGAAGCCGCACCAATATAATAGAGATACAGAAACACCGTGGCTCCTCTCTTTGAGATAACTCTGCACTATTGCGAGCTGGAAATGCCACTTCCAGTTTAGCTGTGCAGAAGAAGAACAACAAGAAGAAGAAATATCTCGAAATATGTCCGTCAGGCCCCTTCCCTTGAGATATATCTGCAAATATCTCGGAAACGAAGCGAGCTATGGCAAAATGTTAAGAGACCTTTTTTGTAGAGCACTATGTTTCCTACAATTTATGTTCTATGATGTTTTTTGATCAGAAGCGTAGTTTTCGAGATATATCGAGATATTTAAAAGTTCCGAAGCCGCACCAACATAATAGAGATACAGAAACACCGTGGCCCCTTTCTTTGAGATAACTCTGCACTAGTGCGAGCCGCAAATGCCACTTCCAGCTTAGCTGTGCAGAAGAAGAACAACAAGAAGAAGAAATATCTCGAAATATGTCCGTCAGGCCCCTTCCCTGGAGATAAATCTGCAAATATCTCGGAAACGAAGCGAGCTATGGCAAAATGTTAAGAGACCTTTTTTGTAGAGAATTAAGTTTCCTACTTTTTATGTTCTATGGTATTTTTTGATCAGATGCGTAGTTCTCGAGATATATCAAGATATTTAAAAGTTCCGAAGCCGCACCAACATAATAGAGATACAGAAACACCGTGGCCCCTTTCTTTGAGATTACTCTGCACTATTGCGAGCTGCAAATGCCACTTCCAGCTTAGCTGTGCAGAAGAAGAACAACAAGACGAAGAAATATCTCGAAATATGTTCGTCAGGCCCGTTCCTTTCAGCTGAATCTGCAAATATCTCGGAAACGAAGCGAGCTATGGCAAAATGTTAAGAGACGTTTTTTGTAGAGAATTATGTTTCCTACAATTTATGTTCTATGATACTTTTTGATCAGAAGCGTAGTTTTCGAGATATATCGAGATATTTAAAAGTTCCGAAGCCGCACCAACATAATAGAGATTCAGAAACACCGTGGCCCCTTTCTTTGAGATAACTCTGCACTAGTGCGAGCCGCAAATGCCACTTCCAGCTTAGCTGTGCAGAAGAAGAACAACAAGAAGAAGAAATATCTCGAAATATGTCCGTCAGGCCCCTTCCCTTGAGATAAATCTGCAAATATCTCGGAAACGAAGCGAGCTATGGCAAAATGTTAAGAGACCTTTTTTGTAGAGAATTAAGTTTCCTACTTTTTATGTTCTATCATATTTTCTGATCAGATGAGTAGTTCTCGAGATATATCAAGATATTTAAAAGTTCCGAAGCCGCACCAACATAATAGAGATACAGAAACACCGTGGCCCCTTTCTTTGAGATAACTCTGCACTATTGCGAGCTGCAAATGCCACTTCCAGCTTAGCTGTGCAGAAGAAGAACAACAAGAAGAAGAAATATCTCGAAATATGTCCGTCAGGCCCCTTCCCTGGAGATAAATCTGCAAATATCTCGGAAACGAAGCGAGCTATGGCAAAATGTTAAGAGACCTTTTTTGTAGAGAATTAAGTTTCCTACTTTTTATGTTCTATGATATTTTTTGATCAGATGCGTAGTTCTCGAGATATATCAAGATATTTAAAAGTTCCGAAGCCGCACCAACATAATAGAGATACAGAAACACCGTGGCCCCTTTCTTTGAGATAACTCTGCACTACTGCGAGCTGCAAATGCCACTTCCAGCTTAGCTGTGCAGAAGAAGAACAACAAGAAGAAGAAATATCTCGAAATATGTCCGTCAGGCCCCTTCCCTGGAGATAAATCTGCAAATATCTCGGAAACGAAGCGAGCTATGGCAAAATGTTAAGAGACCTTTTTTGTAGAGAATTAAGTTTCCTACTTTTTATCTTCTATGATATTTTTTGATCAGATGCGTGGTTCTCGAGATATATCAAGATATTTAAAAGTTCCGAAGCCGCACCAACATAATAGAGATACAGAAACACCGTGGCCCCTTTCTTTGAGATAACTCTGCACTATTGCGAGCTGCAAATGCCACTTCCAGCTTAGCTGTGCAGAAGAAGAACAACAAGAAGAAGAAATATCTCGAAATATGTCCGTCAGGCCCCTTCCCTGGAGATAAATCTGCAAATATCTCGGAAACGAAGCGAGCTATGGCAAAATGTTAAGAGACCTTTTTTGTAGAGAATTAAGTTTCCTACTTTTTATGTTCTATGATATTTTTTGATCAGATGCGTAGTTCTCGAGATATATCAAGATATTTAAAAGTTCCGAAGCCGCACCAACATAATAGAGATTCAGAAACACCGTGGCCCCTTTCTTTGAGATAACTCTGCACTAGTGCGAGCCGCAAATGCCACTTCCAGCTTAGCTGTGCAGAAGAAGAACAACAAGAAGAAGAAATATCTCGAAATATGTCCGTCAGGCCCCTTCCCTGGAGATAAATCTGCAAATATCTCGGAAACGAAGCGAGCTATGGCAAAATGTTAAGAGACCTTTTTTGTAGAGAATTAAGTTTCCTACTTTTTATGTTCTATGATATTTTTTGATCAGATGCGTAGTTCTCGAGATATATCAAGATATTTAAAAGTTCCGAAGCCGCACCAACATAATAGAGATACAGAAACACCGTGGCCCCTTTCTTTGAGATAACTCTGCACTAGTGCGAGCCGCAAATGCTACTTCCAGCTTAGCTGTGCAGAAGAAGAACAACAAGAAGAAGAAATATCTCGAAATATGTCCGTCAGGCCCCTTCCCTTGAGATAAATCTGCAAATATCTCGGAAACGAAGCGAGCTATGGCAAAATGTTAAGAGACCTTTTTTGTAGAGAATTAAGTTTCCTACTTTTTATGTTCTATGATATTTTTTGATCAGATGCGTAGTTCTCGAGATATATCAAGATATTTAAAAGTTCCGAAGCCGCACCAACATAATAGAGATACAGAAACACCGTGGCCCCTTTCTTTGAGATAACTCTGCACTATTGCGAGCTGCAAATGCCACTTCCAGCTTAGCTGTGCAGAAGAAGAACAACAAGAAGAAGAAATATCTCGAAATATGTTCGTCAGGCCCCTTCCCTGGAGATAAATCTGCAAATATCTCGGAAACGAAGCGAGCTATGGCAAAATGTTAAGAGACGTTTTTTGTAGAGAATTAAGTTTCCTACTTTTTATGTTCTATGATATTTTTTGATCAGATGCGTAGTTCTCGAGATATATCAAGATATTTAAAAGTTCCGAAGCCGCACCAACATAATAGAGATACAGAAACACCGTGGCCCCTTTCTTTGAGATTACTCTGCACTATTGCGAGCTGCAAATGCCACTTCCAGCTTAGCTGTGCAGAAGAAGAACAACAAGAAGAAGAAATATCTCGAAATATGTCCGTCAGGCCCCTTCCCTTGAGATATATCTGCAAATATCTCGGAAACGAAGCGAGCTATGGCAAAATGTTAAGAGACCTTTTTTGTAGAGAATTATGTTTCCTACAATTTATGTTCTATCATATTTTTTGATCAGAAGCGTAGTTGTCGAGATATATCGAGATATTTAAAAGTTCCGAAGCCGCACCAACATAATAGAGATACAGAAACACCGTGGCCCCTTTCTTTGAGATAACTCTGCACTAGTGCGAGCCGCAAATGCCACTTCCAGCTTAGCTGTGCAGAAGAAGAACAACAAGAAGAAGAAATATCTCGAAATATGTCCGTCAGGCCCCTCCCCTTGAGATAAATCTGCATATATCTCGGAAACGAAGCGAGCTATGGCAAAATGTTAAGAGACCTTTTTTGTAGAGAATTAAGTTTCCTACTTTTTATGTTCTATGATATTTTTTGATCAGATGCGTAGTTCTCGAGATATATCAAGATATTTAAAAGTTCCGAAGCCGCACCAACATAATAGAGATACAGAAACACCGTGGCCCCTTTCTTCGAGATAACTCTGCACTAGTGCGAGCCGCAAATGCCACTTCCAGCTTAGCTGTGCAGAAGAAGAACAACAAGAAGAAGAAATATCTCGAAATATGTCCGTCAGGCCCCTTCCCTGGAGATAAATCTGCAAATATCTCGGAAACGAAGCGAGCTATGACAAAATGTTAAGAGACCTTTTTTGTAGAGAATTAAGTTTCCTACTTTTTATGTTCTATGATATTTTTTGATCAGATGCGTAGTTCTCGAGATATATCAAGATATTTAAAAGTTCCGAAGCCGCACCAACATAATAGAGATACAGAAACACCGTGGCCCCTTTCTTTGAGATTACTCTGCACTATTGCGAGCTGCAAATGCCACTTCCAGCTTAGCTGTGCAGAAGAAGAACAACAAGAAGAAGAAATATCTCGAAATATGTCCGTCAGGCCCCTTCCCTTGAGATATATCTGCAAATATCTCGGAAACGAAGCGAGCTATGGCAAAATGTTAAGAGACCTTTTTTGTAGAGAATTATGTTTCCTACAATTTATGTTCTATCATATTTTTTGATCAGAAGCGTAGTTGTCGAGATATATCGAGATATTTAAAAGTTCCGAAGCCGCACCAACATAATAGAGATACAGAAACACCGTGGTCCCTTTCTTTGAGATAACTCTGCACTAGTGCGAGCCGCAAATGCCACTTCCAGCTTAGCTGTGCAGAAGAAGAACAACAAGAAGAAGAAATATCTCGAAATATGTCCATCAGGCCCCTCCCCTTGAGATAAATCTGCATATATCTCGGAAACGAAGCGAGCTATGGCAAAATGTTAAGAGACCTTTTTTGTAGAGAATTAAGTTTCCTACTTTTTATGTTCTATGATATTTTTTGATCAGATGCGTAGTTCTCGAGATATATCAAGATATTTAAAAGTTCCGAAGCCGCACCAACATAATAGAGATACAGAAACACCGTGGCCCCTTTCTTCGAGATAACTCTGCACTAGTGCGAGCCGCAAATGCCACTTCCAGCTTAGCTGTGCAGAAGAAGAACAACAAGAAGAAGAAATATCTCGAAGTATGTCCGTCAGGCCCCTTCCCTTGAGATAAATCTGCAAATATCTCGGAAACGAAGCGAGCTATGGCAAAATGTTAAGAGACCTTTTTTGTAGAGAATTAAGTTTCCTACTTTTTATGTTCTATGGTATTTTTTGATCAGATGCGTAGTTCTCGAGATATATCAAGATATTTAAAAGTTCCGAAGCCGCACCAACATAATAGAGATACAGAAACACCGTGGCCCCTTTCTTTGAGATTACTCTGCACTATTGCGAGCTGCAAATGCCACTTCCAGCTTAGCTGTGCAGAAGAAGAACAACAAGAAGAAGAAATATCTCGAAACATGTCCGTCAGGCCCGTTCCTTTGAGCTGAATCTGCAAATATCTCGGAAACGAAGCGAGCTATGGCAAAATGTTAAGAGACGTTTTTTGTAGAGAATTATGTTTCCTACAATTTATGTTCTATGATATTTTTTTATCAGAAGCGTAGTTTTCGAGATATATCGAGATATTTAAAAGTTCCGTAGCCGCACCAACATAATAGAGATACAGAAACACCGTGGCCCCTTTCTTTGAGATTACTCTGCACTATTACGAGCTGCAAATGCCACTTCCAGCTTAGCTGTGCAGAAGAAGAACAACAAGAAGAAGAAATATCTCGAAACATGTCCGTCAGGCCCGTTCCTTTGAGCTGAATCTGCAAATATCTCGGAAACGAAGCGAGCTATGGCAAAATGTTAAGAGACGTTTTTTGTAGAGAATTATGTTTCCTACAATTTATGTTCTATGATATTTTTTGATCAGAAGCGTAGTTTTCGAGATATATCGAGATATTTAAAAGTTCCGAAGCCGCACCAACATAATAGAGATTCAGAAACACCGTAGCCCCTTTCTTTGAGATAACTCTGCACTAGTGCGAGCCGCAAATGCCACTTCCAGCTTAGCTGTGCAGAAGAAGAACAACAAGAAGAAGAAATATCTCGAAATATGTCCGTCAGGCCCCTTCCCTTGAGATAAATCTGCAAATATCTCGGAAACGAAGCGAGCTATGGCAAAATGTTAAGAGACCTTTTTTGTAGAGAATTAAGTTTGCTACTTTTTATGTTCTATGATATTTTTTGATCAGATGCGTAGTTCTCGAGATATATCAAGATATTTAAAAGTTCCGAAGCCGCACCAACATAATAGAGATACAGAAACACCGTGGCCCCTTTCTTTGAGATAACCCTGCACTACTGCGAGCTGCAAATGCCAGTTCCAGCTTAGCTGTGCAGAAGAAGAACAACAAGAAGAAGAAATATCTCGAAATATGTCCGTCAGGCCCCTTCCCTGGAGATAAATCTGCAAATATCTCGGAAACGAAGCGAGCTATGGCAAAATGTTAAGAGACCTTTTTTGTAGAGAATTAAGTTTCCTACTTTTTATGTTCTATGATATTTTTTGATCAGATGCGTAGTTCTCGAGATATATCAAGATATTTAAAAGTTCCGAAGCCGCACCAACATAATAGAGATACAGAAACACCGTGGCCCCTTTCTTTGAGATAACTCTGCACTATTGCGAGCTGCAAATGCCACTTCCAGCTTAGCTGTGCAGAAGAAGAACAACAAGAAGAAGAAATATCTCGAAATATGTCCGTCAGGCCCCTTCCCTGGAGATAAATCTGCAAATATCTCGGAAACGAAGCGAGCTATGGCAAAATGTTAAGAGATCTTTTTTGTAGAGAATTAAGTTTCCTACTTTTTATGTTCTATGATATTTTTTGATCAGATGCGTAGTTCTGGAGATATATCAAGATATTTAAAAGTTCCGAAGCCGCACCAACATAATAGAGATACAGAAACACCGTGGCCCCTTTCTTTGAGATAACTCTGCACTATTGCGAGCTGCAAATGCCACTTCCAGCTTAGCTGTGCAGAAGAAGAACAACAAGAAGAAGAAATATCTCGAAATATGTCCGTCAGGCCCCTTCCCTGGAGATAAATCTGCAAATATCTCGGAAACGAAGCGAGCTATGGCAAAATGTTAAGAGACGTTTTTTGTAGAGAATTAAGTTTCCTACTTTTTATGTTCTATGATATTTTTTGATCAGATGCGTAGTTCTCGAGATATATCAAGATATTTAAAAGTTCCGAAGCCGCACCAACATAATAGAGATACAGAAACACCGTGGCCCCTTTCTTTGAGATAACTCTGCAGTACTGCGAGCTGCAAATGCCACTTCCAGCTTAGCTGTGCAGAAGAAGAACAACAAGAAGAAGAAATATCTCGAAATATGTCCGTCAGGCCCCTTCCCTGGAGATAAATCTGCAAATATCTCGGAAACGAAGCGAGCTATGACAAAATGTTAAGAGACCTTTTTTGTAGAGAATTAAGTTTCCTACTTTTTATGTTCTATGATATTTTTTGATCAGATGCGTAGTTCTCGAGATATATCAAGATATTTAAAAGTTCCGAAGCCGCACCAACATAATAGAGATACAGAAACACCGTGGCCCCTTTCTTTGAGATAACTCTGCACTACTGCGAGCTGCAAATGCCACTTCCAGCTTAGCTGTGCAGAAGAAGAACAACAAGAAGAAGAAATATCTCGAAATATGTCCGTCAGGCCCCTTCCCTTGAGATAAATCTGCAAATATCTCGGAAACGAAGCGAGCTATGGCAAAATGTTAAGAGACCTTTTTTGTAGAGAATTAAGTTTCCTACTTTTTATGTTCTATGGTATTTTTTGATCAGATGCGTAGTTCTCGAGATATATCAAGATATTTAAAAGTTCCGAAGCCGCACCAACATAATAGAGATACAGAAACACCGTGGCCCCTTTCTTTGAGATTACTCTGCACTATTGCGAGCTGCAAATGCCACTTCCAGCTTAGCTGTGCAGAAGAAGAACAACAAGAAGAAGAAATATCTCGAAACATGTCCGTCAGGCCCGTTCCTTTGAGCTGAATCTGCAAATATCTCGGAAACGAAGCGAGCTATGGCAAAATGTTGAGAGACGTTTTTTGTAGAGAATTATGTTTCCTACAATTTATGTTCTATGATATTTTTTGATCAGAAGCGTAGTTTTCGAGATATATCGAGATATTTAAAAGTTCCGAAGCCGCACCAACATAATAGAGATACAGAAACACCGTGGCCCCTTTCTTTGAGATTACTCTGCACTATTACGAGCTGCAAATGCCACTTCCAGCTTAGCTGTGCAGAAGAAGAACAACAAGAAGAAGAAATATCTCGAAACATGTCCGTCAGGCCCGTTCCTTTGAGCTGAATCTGCAAATATCTCGGAAACGAAGCGAGCTATGGCAAAATGTTAAGAGACGTTTTTTGTAGAGAATTATGTTTCCTACAATTTATGTTCTATGATATTTTTTGATCAGAAGCGTAGTTTTCGAGATATATCGAGATATTTAAAAGTTCCGAAGCCGCACCAACATAATAGAGATTCAGAAACACCGTAGCCCCTTTCTTTGAGATAACTCTGCACTAGTGCGAGCCGCAAATGCCACTTCCAGCTTAGCTGTGCAGAAGAAGAACAACAAGAAGAAGAAATATCTCGAAATATGTCCGTCAGGCCCCTTCCCTTGAGATAAATCTGCAAATATCTCGGAAACGAAGCGAGCTATGGCAAAATGTTAAGAGACCTTTTTTGTAGGGAATTAAGTTTGCTACTTTTTATGTTCTATGATATTTTTTGATCAGATGCGTAGTTCTGGAGATATATCAAGATATTTAAAAGTTCCGAAGCCGCACCAACATAATAGAGATACAGAAACACCGTGGCCCCTTTCTTTGAGATAACTCTGCACTATTGCGAGCTGCAAATGCCACTTCCAGCTTAGCTGTGCAGAAGAAGAACAACAAGAAGAAGAAATATCTCGAAATATGTCCGTCAGGCCCCTTCCCTGGAGATAAATCTGCAAATATCTCGGAAACGAAGCGAGCTATGGCAAAATGTTAAGAGACGTTTTTTGTAGAGAATTAAGTTTCCTACTTTTTATGTTCTATGATATTTTTTGATCAGATGCGTAGTTCTCGAGATATATCAAGATATTTAAAAGTTCCGAAGCCGCACCAACATAATAGAGATACAGAAACACCGTGGCCCCTTTCTTTGAGATAACTCTGCAGTACTGCGAGCTGCAAATGCCACTTCCAGCTTAGCTGTGCAGAAGAAGAACAACAAGAAGAAGAAATATCTCGAAATATGTCCGTCAGGCCCCTTCCCTGGAGATAAATCTGCAAATATCTCGGAAACGAAGCGAGCTATGACAAAATGTTAAGAGACCTTTTTTGTAGAGAATTAAGTTTCCTACTTTTTATGTTCTATGATATTTTTTGATCAGATGCGTAGTTCTCGAGATATATCAAGATATTTAAAAGTTCCGAAGCCGCACCAACATAATAGAGATACAGAAACACCGTGGCCCCTTTCTTTGAGATTACTCTGCACTATTGCGAGCTGCAAATGCCACTTCCAGCTTAGCTGTGCAGAAGAAGAACAACAAGAAGAAGAAATATCTCGAAATATGTCCTTCAGGCCCCTTCCCTTGAGATATATCTGCAAATATCTCGGAAACGAAGCGAGCTATGGCAAAATGTTAAGAGACCTTTTTTGTAGAGAATTATGTTTCCTACAATTTATGTTCTATCATATTTTTTGATCAGAAGCGTAGTTGTCGAGATATATCGAGATATTTAAAAGTTCCGAAGCCGCACCAACATAATAGAGATACAGAAACACCGTGGCCCCTTTCTTTGAGATAACTCTGCACTAGTGCGAGCCGCAAATGCCACTTCCAGCTTAGCTGTGCAGAAGAAGAACAACAAGAAGAAGAAATATCTCGAAATATGTCCGTCAGGCCCCTCCCCTTGAGATAAATCTGCATATATCTCGGAAACGAAGCGAGCTATGGCAAAATGTTAAGAGACCTTTTTTGTAGAGAATTAAGTTTCCTACTTTTTATGTTCTATGATATTTTTTGATCAGATGCGTAGTTCTCGAGATATATCAAGATATTTAAAAGTTCCGAAGCCGCACCAACATAATAGAGATACAGAAACACCGTGGCCCCTTTCTTCGAGATAACTCTGCACTAGTGCGAGCCGCAAATGCCACTTCCAGCTTAGCTGTGCAGAAGAAGAACAACAAGAAGAAGAAATATCTCGAAGTATGTCCGTCAGGCCCCTTCCCTTGAGATAAATCTGCAAATATCTCGGAAACGAAGCGAGCTATGGCAAAATGTTAAGAGACCTTTTTTGTAGAGAATTAAGTTTCCTACTTTTTATGTTCTATGGTATTTTTTGATCAGATCCGTAGTTCTCGAGATATATCAAGATATTTAAAAGTTCCGAAGCCGCACCAACATAATAGAGATACAGAAACACCGTGGCCCCTTTCTTTGAGATTACTCTGCACTATTGCGAGCTGCAAATGCCACTTCCAGCTTAGCTGTGCAGAAGAAGAACAACAAGAAGAAGAAATATCTCGAAACATGTCCGTCAGGCCCGTTCCTTTGAGCTGAATCTGCAAATATCTCGGAAACGAAGCGAGCTATGGCAAAATGTTAAGAGACGTTTTTTGTAGAGAATTATGTTTCCTACAATTTATGTTCTATGATATTTTTTGATCAGAAGCGTAGTTTTCGAGATATATCGAGATATTTAAAAGTTCCGAAGCCGCACCAACATAATAGAGATACAGAAACACCGTGGCCCCTTTCTTTGAGATTACTCTGCACTATTACGAGCTGCAAATGCCACTTCCAGCTTAGCTGTGCAGAAGAAGAACAACAAGAAGAAGAAATATCTCGAAACATGTCCGTCAGGCCCGTTCCTTTGAGCTGAATCTGCAAATATCTCGGACACGAAGCGAGCTATGGCAAAATGTTAAGAGACGTTTTTTGTAGAGAATTATGTTTCCTACAATTTATGTTCTATGATATTTTTTGATCAGAAGCGTAGTTTTCGAGATATATCGAGATATTTAAAAGTTCCGAAGCCGCACCAACATAATAGAGATTCAGAAACACCGTAGCCCCTTTCTTTGAGATAACTCTGCACTAGTGCGAGCCGCAAATGCCACTTCCAGCTTAGCTGTGCAGAAGAAGAACAACAAGAAGAAGAAATATCTCGAAATATGTCCGTCAGGCCCCTTCCCTTGAGATAAATCTGCAAATATCTCGGAAACGAAGCGAGCTATGGCAAAATGTTAAGAGACCTTTTTTGTAGAGAATTAAGTTTGCTACTTTTTATGTTCTATGATATTTTTTGATCAGATGCGTAGTTCTCGAGATATATCAAGATATTTAAAAGTTCCGAAGCCGCACCAACATAATAGAGATACAGAAACACCGTGGCCCCTTTCTTTGAGATAACCCTGCACTACTGCGAGCTGCAAATGCCAGTTCCAGCTTAGCTGTGCAGAAGAAGAACAACAAGAAGAAGAAATATCTCGAAATATGTCCGTCAGGCCCCTTCCCTGGAGATAAATCTGCAAATATCTCGGAAACGAAGCGAGCTATGGCAAAATGTTAAGAGACCTTTTTTGTAGAGAATTAAGTTTCCTACTTTTTATGTTCTATGATATTTTTTGATCAGATGCGTAGTTCTCGAGATATATCAAGATATTTAAAAGTTCCGAAGCCGCACCAACATAATAGAGATACAGAAACACCGTGGCCCCTTTCTTTGAGATAACTCTGCACTATTGCGAGCTGCAAATGCCACTTCCAGCTTAGCTGTGCAGAAGAAGAACAACAAGAAGAAGAAATATCTCGAAATATGTCCGTCAGGCCCCTTCCCTGGAGATAAATCTGCAAATATCTCGGAAACGAAGCGAGCTATGGCAAAATGTTAAGAGACGTTTTTTGTAGAGAATTAAGTTTCCTACTTTTTATGTTCTATGATATTTTTTGATCAGATGCGTAGTTCTCGAGATATATCAAGATATTTAAAAGTTCCGAAGCCGCACCAACATAATAGAGATACAGAAACACCGTGGCCCCTTTCTTTGAGGTAACTCTGCAGTACTGCGAGCTGCAAATGCCACTTCCAGCTTAGCTGTGCAGAAGAAGAACAACAAGAAGAAGAAATATCTCGAAATATGTCCGTCAGGCCCCTTCCCTGGAGATAAATCTGCAAATATCTCGGAAACGAAGCGAGCTATGACAAAATGTTAAGAGACCTTTTTTGTAGAGAATTAAGTTTCCTACTTTTTATGTTCTATGATATTTTTTGATCAGATGCGTAGTTCTCGAGATATATCAAGATATTTAAAAGTTCCGAAGCCGCACCAACATAATAGAGATACAGAAACACCGTGGCCCCTTTCTTTGAGATTACTCTGCACTATTGCGAGCTGCAAATGCCACTTCCAGCTTAGCTGTGCAGAAGAAGAACAACAAGAAGAAGAAATATCCCGAAATATGTCCGTCAGGCCCCTTCCCTGGAGATAAATCTGCAAATATCTCGGAAACGAAGAGAGCTATGGCAAAATGTTAAGAGACCTTTTTTGTAGACAATTAAGTTTCCTACTTTTTATGTTCTATGATATTTTTTGATCAGATGCGTAGTTCTCGAGATATATCAAGATATTTAAAAGTTCCGAAGCCGCACCAACATAATAGAGATACAGAAACACCGTGGCCCCTTTCTTTGAGATAACTCTGCACTACTGCGAGCTGCAAATGCCACTTCCAGCTTAGCTGTGCAGAAGAAGAACAACAAGAAGAAGAAATATCTCGAAATATGTCCGTCAGGCCCCTTCCCTTGAGATAAATCTGCAAATATCTCGGAAACGAAGCGAGCTATGGCAAAATGTTAAGAGACCTTTTTTGTAGAGAATTAAGTTTCCTACTTTTTATGTTCTATGGTATTTTTTGATCAGATGCGTAGTTCTCGAGATATATCAAGATATTTAAAAGTTCCGAAGCCGCACCAACATAATAGAGATACAGAAACACCGTGGCCCCTTTCTTTGAGATTACTCTGCACTATTGCGAGCTGCAAATGCCACTTCCAGCTTAGCTGTGCAGAAGAAGAACAACAAGAAGAAGAAATATCTCGAAACATGTCCGTCAGGCCCGTTCCTTTGAGCTGAATCTGCAAATATCTCGGAAACGAAGCGAGCTATGGCAAAATGTTGAGAGACGTTTTTTGTAGAGAATTATGTTTCCTACAATTTATGTTCTATGATATTTTTTGATCAGAAGCGTAGTTTTCGAGATATATCGAGATATTTAAAAGTTCCGAAGCCGCACCAACATAATAGAGATACAGAAACACCGTGGCCCCTTTCTTTGAGATTACTCTGCACTATTACGAGCTGCAAATGCCACTTCCAGCTTAGCTGTGCAGAAGAAGAACAACAAGAAGAAGAAATATCTCGAAACATGTCCGTCAGGCCCGTTCCTTTGAGCTGAATCTGCAAATATCTCGGAAACGAAGCGAGCTATGGCAAAATGTTAAGAGACGTTTTTTGTAGAGAATTATGTTTCCTACAATTTATGTTCTATGATATTTTTTGATCAGAAGCGTAGTTTTCGAGATATATCGAGATATTTAAAAGTTCCGAAGCCGCACCAACATAATAGAGATTCAGAAACACCGTAGCCCCTTTCTTTGAGATAACTGTGCACTAGTGCGAGCCGCAAATGCCACTTCCAGCTTAGCTGTGCAGAAGAAGAACAACAAGAAGAAGAAATATCTCGAAATATGTCCGTCAGGCCCCTTCCCTGGAGATAAATCTGCAAATATCTCGGAAACGAAGCGAGCTATGGCAAAATGTTAAGAGACGTTTTTTGTAGAGAATTAAGTTTCCTACTTTTTATGTTCTATGATATTTTTTGATCAGATGCGTAGTTCTCGAGATATATCAAGATATTTAAAAGTTCCGAAGCCGCACCAACATAATAGAGATACAGAAACACCGTGGCCCCTTTCTTTGAGATAACTCTGCAGTACTGCGAGCTGCAAATGCCACTTCCAGCTTAGCTGTGCAGAAGAAGAACAACAAGAAGAAGAAATATCTCGAAATATGTCCGTCAGGCCCCTTCCCTGGAGATAAATCTGCAAATATCTCGGAAACGAAGCGAGCTATGACAAAATGTTAAGAGACCTTTTTTGTAGAGAATTAAGTTTCCTACTTTTTATGTTCTATGATATTTTTTGATCAGATGCGTAGTTCTCGAGATATATCAAGATATTTAAAAGTTCCGAAGCCGCACCAACATAATAGAGATACAGAAACACCGTGGCCCCTTTCTTTGAGATTACTCTGCACTATTGCGAGCTGCAAATGCCACTTCCAGCTTAGCTGTGCAGAAGAAGAACAACAAGAAGAAGAAATATCCCGAAATATGTCCGTCAGGCCCCTTCCCTGGAGATAAATCTGCAAATATCTCGGAAACGAAGAGAGCTATGGCAAAATGTTAAGAGACCTTTTTTGTAGAGAATTAAGTTTCCTACTTTTTATGTTCTATGATATTTTTTGATCAGATGCGTAGTTCTCGAGATATATCAAGATATTTAAAAGTTCCGAAGCCGCACCAACATAATAGAGATACAGAAACACCGTGGCCCCTTTCTTTGAGATAACTCTGCACTACTGCGAGCTGCAAATGCCACTTCCAGCTTAGCTGTGCAGAAGAAGAACAACAAGAAGAAGAAATATCTCGAAATATGTCCGTCAGGCCCCTTCCCTTGAGATAAATCTGCAAATATCTCGGAAACGAAGCGAGCTATGGCAAAATGTTAAGAGACCTTTTTTGTAGAGAATTAAGTTTGCTACTTTTTATGTTCTATGATATTTTTTGATCAGATGCGTAGTTCTCGAGATATATCAAGATATTTAAAAGTTCCGAAGCCGCACCAACATAATAGAGATACAGAAACACCGTGGCCCCTTTCTTTGAGATAACTCTGCACTACTGCGAGCTGCAAATGCCAGTTCCAGCTTAGCTGTGCAGAAGAAGAACAACAAGAAGAAGAAATATCCCGAAATATGTCCGTCAGGCCCCTTCCCTGGAGATAAATCTGCAAATATCTCGGAAACGAAGAGAGCTATGGCAAAATGTTAAGAGACCTTTTTTGTAGAGAATTAAGTTTCCTACTTTTTATGTTCTATGATATTTTTTGATCAGATGCGTAGTTCTCGAGATATATCAAGATATTTAAAAGTTCCGAAGCCGCACCAACATAATAGAGATACAGAAACACCGTGGCCCCTTTCTTTGAGATAACTCTGCACTACTGCGAGCTGCAAATGCCACTTCCAGCTTAGCTGTGCAGAAGAAGAACAACAAGAAGAAGAAATATCTCGAAATATGTCCGTCAGGCCCCTTCCCTTGAGATAAATCTGCAAATATCTCGGAAACGAAGCGAGCTATGGCAAAATGTTAAGAGACCTTTTTTGTAGAGAATTAAGTTTGCTACTTTTTATGTTCTATGATATTTTTTGATCAGATGCGTAGTTCTCGAGATATATCAAGATATTTAAAAGTTCCGAAGCCGCACCAACATAATAGAGATACAGAAACACCGTGGCCCCTTTCTTTGAGATAACTCTGCACTACTGCGAGCTGCAAATGCCAGTTCCAGCTTAGCTGTGCAGAAGAAGAACAACAAGAAGAAGAAATATCTCGAAATATGTCCGTCAGGCCCCTTCCCTGGAGATAAATCTGCAAATATCTCGGAAACGAAGAGAGCTATGGCAAAATGTTAAGAGACCTTTTTTGTAGAGAATTAAGTTTCCTACTTTTTATGTTCTATGATATTTTTTGATCAGATGCGTAGTTCTCGAGATATATCAAGATATTTAGAAGTTCCGAAGCCGCACCAACATAATAGAGATACAGAAACACCGTGGCCCCTTTCTTTGAGATAACTCTGCACCACTGCGAGCTGCAAATGCCACTTCCAGCTTAGCTGTGCAGAAGAAGAACAACAAGAAGAAGAAATATCCCGAAATATGTCCGTCAGGCCCCTTCCCTGGAGATAAATCTGCAAATATCTCGGAAACGAAGAGAGCTATGGCAAAATGTTAAGAGACCTTTTTTGTAGAGAATTAAGTTTCCTACTTTTTATGTTCTATGATATTTTTTGATCAGATGCGTAGTTCTCGAGATATATCAAGATATTTAAAAGTTCCGAAGCCGCACCAACATAATAGAGATACAGAAACACCGTGGCCCCTTTCTTTGAGATAACTCTGCACTACTGCGAGCTGCAAATGCCACTTCCAGCTTAGCTGTGCAGAAGAAGAACAACAAGAAGAAGAAATATCTCGAAATATGTCCGTCAGGCCCCTTCCCTTGAGATAAATCTGCAAATATCTCGGAAACGAAGCGAGCTATGGCAAAATGTTAAGAGACCTTTTTTGTAGAGAATTAAGTTTCCTACTTTTTATGTTCTATGATATTTTTTGATCAGAAGCGTAGTTCTCGAGATATATCAAGATATTTAAAAGTTCCGAAGCCGCACCAACATAATAGAGATACAGAAACACCGTGGCCCCTTTCTTCGAGATAACTCTGCACTAGTGCGAGCCGCAAATGCCACTTCCAGCTTAGCTGTGCAGAAGAAGAACAACAAGAAGAAGAAATATCTCGAAATATGTCCGTCAGGCCCCTTCCCTTGAGATACATCTGCAAATATCTCGGAAACGAAGCGAGCTATGGCAAAATGTTAAGAGACCTTTTTTGTAGAGAATTAAGTTTCCTACTTTTTATGTTCTATGGTATTTTTTGATCAGACGCGTAGTTCTCGAGATATATCAAGATATTTAAAAGTTCCGAAGCCGCACCAACATAATAGAGATACAGAAACACCGTGGCCCCTTTCTTTGAGATTACTCTGCACTATTGCGAGCTGCAAATGCCACTTCCAGCTTAGCTGTGCAGAAGAAGAACAACAAGAAGAAGAAATATCTCGAAATATGTCCGTCAGGCCCGTTCCTTTGAGCTGAATCTGCAAATATCTCGGAAACGAAGCGAGCTATGGCAAAATGTTAAGAGACGTTTTTTGTAGAGAATTATGTTTCCTACAATTTATGTTCTATGATATTTTTTGATCAGAAGCGTAGTTTTCGAGATATATCGAGATATTTAAAAGTTCCGAAGCCGCACCAACATAATAGAGATACAGAAACACCGTGGCCCCTTTCTTTGAGATAACTCTGCACTAGTGCGAGCCGCAAATGCCACTTCCAGCTTAGCTGTGCAGAAGAAGAACAACAAGAAGAAGAAATATCTCGAAATATGTCCGTCAGGCCCCTTCCCTTGAGATAAATCTGCAAATATCTCGGAAACGAAGCGAGCTATGGCAAAATGTTAAGAGACCTTTTTTGTAGAGAATTAAGTTTCCTACTTTTTATGTTCTATGATATTTTTTGATCAGAAGCGTAGTTCTCGAGATATATCAAGATATTTAAAAGTTCCGAAGCCGCACCAACATAATAGAGATACAGAAACACCGTGGCCCCTTTCTTCGAGATAACTCTGCACTAGTGCGAGCCGCAAATGCCACTTCCAGCTTAGCTGTGCAGAAGAAGAACAACAAGAAGAAGAAATATCTCGAAATATGTCCGTCAGGCCCCTTCCCTTGAGATAAATCTGCAAATATCTCGGAAACGAAGCGAGCTATGGCAAAATGTTAAGAGACCTTTTTTGTAGAGAATTAGGTTTCCTACTTTTTATGTTCTATGGTATTTTTTGATCAGATGCGTAGTTCTCGAGATATATCAAGATATTTAAAAGTTCCGAAGCCGCACCAACATAATAGAGATACAGAAACACCGTGGCCCCTTTCTTTGAGATAACTCTGCACTAGTGCGAGCAGCAAATGCCACTTCCAGCTTAGCTGTGCAGAAGAAGAACAACAAGAAGAAGAAATATCTCGAAATATGTCCGTTAGGCCCCTTCCCTTGAGATAAATGTGCAAATATCTCGGAAACGAAGCGAGATATGGCAAAATGTTGAGGGACCTTTTTGTAGAGAATTAAGTTTCCTACTTTTTATGTTGTATGATATTTTTTGATCAGATGCGTAGTTCTCGAGATATATCAAGATATTTAAAAGTTCCGAAGCCGCACCAACATAATAAAGATACAGAAACACCGTGGCCCCTTTCTTTGAGATAACTCTGCACTAGTGCGAGCCGCAAATGCCACTTCCAGCTTAGCTGTGCAGAAGAAGAACAACAAGAAGAAGAAATATCTCGAAATATGTCCGTCAGGCCCCTTCCCTTGAGATAAATCTGCAAATATCTCGGAAACGAAGCGAGCTATGGCAAAATGTTAAGAGACCTTTTTTGTAGAGAATTAAGTTTCCTACTTTTCATCTTCTATGATATTTTTTGATCAGATGCGTAGTTCTCGAGATATATCAAGATATTTAAAAGTTCCGAAGCCGCACCAACATAATAGAGATACAGAAACACCGTGGCCCCTCTCTTTGAGATAACTCTGCACTATTGCGAGCTGCAAATGCCACTTCCAGCTTAGCTGTGCAGAAGAAGAACAACAAGAAGAAGAAATATCTCGAAATATGTCCGTCAGGCCCCTTCCCTTGAGATAAATCTGCAAATATCTCGGAAACGAAGCGAGCTATGGCAAAATGTTAAGAGACGTTTTTTGTAGAGAATTATGTTTCCTACAATTTATGTGCTATGATATTTTTTGATCAGAAGCGTAGTTTTCGAGATATATCGAGATATTTAAAAGTTCCGAAGCCGCACCAACATAATAGAGATACAGAAATACCGTGGCCCCTTTCTTTGAGATAACTCTGCACTAGTGCGAGCAGCAAATGCCACTTCCAGCTTAGCTGTGCAGAAGAAGAACAACAAGAAGAAGAAATATCTCGAAATATGTCCGTTAGACCCCTTCCCTTGAGATAAATCTGCAAATATCTCGGAAACGAAGCGAGCTATGGCAAAATGTTAAGAGACCTTTTTTGTAGAGAATTATGTTTCCTACAATTTATGTTCTATGATATTTTTTGATCAGAAGCGTAGTTTTCGAGATATATCGAGATATTTAAAAATTCCGAAGCCGCTCCAACATAATAGAGGTACAGAAACACCGTGGCCTCTTTCTTTGAGATAACTCTGCACTATTGCGAGCTGCAAATGCCACTTCCAGCTTAGCTGTGCAGAAGAAGAGCAACAAGAAGAAGAAATATCTCGAAATATGTCCGTCAGGCCCCTTCCCTTGAGATAAATCTGCAAATATCTCAGAAACGAAGCGAGCTATGGCAAAATGTTAAGAGACGTTTTTTGTAGAGAATTATGTTTCCCACAATTTATGTGCTATGATATTTTTTGATCAGAAGCGTAGTTTTCGAGATATATCGAGATATTTAAAAGTTCCGAAGCCGCACCAACATAATAGAGATACAGAAACACCGTGGCCCCTTTCTTTGAGATAACTCTGCACTAGTGCGAGCAGCAAATGCCACTTCCAGCTTAGCTGTGCAGAAGAAGAACAACAAGAAGAAGAAATATCTCGAAATATGTCCGTCAGGCCCCTTCCCTTGAGATAAATCTGCAAATATCTCGGAAACGAAGCGAGCTATGGCAAAATGTTAAGAGACCTTTTTTGTAGAGAATTATGTTTCCTACAATTTACTTTCTATGATATTTTTTGATCAGAAGCGTAGTTTTCGAGATATATCGAGATATTTAAAGGTTCCGAAGCCGCACCAACATAATAGAGATACAGAAACACCGTGGCCCCTTTCTTTGAGATAACTCTGCACTTTTGCGAGCAGCAAATGCCAGTTCCAGCTTAGCTGTGCAGAAGAAGCACAACAAGATCAAGAAATATCTCGGAATATGTACGTCAGGCCCCTTCCCTTGAGCTAAATCTCCAAATATCTCGCAAACAATCCGAGCTATGGCAAAATGTTAAAAGACCTTTTTTGTGGAGAATTACGTTTCCTACTTTTTAAGTTCTATGATATTTTTTGATCAGAAGCGTAGTTTTCGAGATATATCGAGATATTTAAAGGTTCCGAAGCCGCACCAACATAATAGAGATACAGAAACACCGTGGCCCCTTTCTTTGAGATAACTCTGCACTATTGCGACCTGCAAATGCCACTTCCAGCTTAGCTGTGCAGAAGAAGAACAACAAGAAGAAGAAATATCTCGAAATATGTCCGTCAGGCCCCTTCCCTTGAGATAAATCTGCTAATATCTCGGAAACGAAGCGAGCTATGGCAAAACGTTAAGAGACCTTTTTTGTAGAGAATTAAGTTTCCTACTTTTTATGTTGTATGATATTTTTTGATCAGATGCGTAGTTCTCGAGATATATCAAGATATTTAAAAGTTCCGAAGCCGCACCAACATAATAGAGATACAGAAACACCGTGGCCCCTTTCTTTGAGATAACCCTGCACTAGTGCGAGCCGCAAATGCCACTTCCAGCTTAGCTGTGCAGAAGAAGAACAACAAGAAGAAGAAATATCTCGAAATATGTCCGTCAGGCCCCTTCCCTCGAGATAAATCTGCAAATATCTCGGAAACGAAGCGAGCTATGGCAAAATGTTAAGAGACTTTATTTGTAGAGAATTAAGTTTCCTACTTTTTATGTTCTATGATATTTTTTGATCAGTAGCGTAGTTTTCAAGATATATCGAGATATTTAAAACTTCCGAAGCCGCACCAACATAATAGAGATACAGAAGCACCGTGGCCCCTTTCTTTGAGATAACTCTGCACTATTGCGAGCTGCAAATGCCACTTCCAGCTTAGCTGTGCAGAAGAAGAACAACAAGAAGAAGAAATATCTCGAAATATGTCCGTCAGGCCCCTTCCCTTGAGATAAATCTGCAAATATCTCGGAAACGAAGCGAGCTATGGCAAAATGTTAAGAGACGTTTTTTGTAGAGAATTATGTTTCCTACAATTTATGTTCTATGATATTTTTTGATCAGAAGCGTAGTTTTCGAGATATATCGAGATATTTAAAAGTTCCGAAGCCGCACCAACATAATAGAGATACAGAAACACCGTGGCCCCTTTCTTTGAGATAACTCTGCACTAGTGCGAGCCGCAAATGCCACTTCCAGCTTAGCTGTGCAGAAGAAGAACAACAAGAAGAAGAAATATCTCGAAATATGTCCGTCAGGCCCCTTCCCTTGAGATAAATCTGCAAATATCTCGGAAACGAAGCGAGCTATGGCAAAATGTTAAGCGACCTTTTTTGTAGAGAATTAAGTTTCCTACTTTTTATGTTCTATGATATTTTTTGATCAGATGCGTAGTTCTCGAGATATATCAAGATATTTAAAAGTTCCGAAGCCGCACCAACATAATAGAGATACAGAAACACCGTGGCCCCTTTCTTTGAGATAACTCTGCACTATTGCGAGCTGCAAATGCCACTTCCAGCTTAGCTGTGCAGAAGAAGAACAACAAGAAGAAGAAGTATCTCGAAATATGTCCGTCAGGCCCCTTCCCTTGAGATAAATCTGCAAATATCTCGGAAACGAAGCGAGGTATGGCAAAATGTTAAGAGACCTTTTTTGTAGAGAATTATGTTTCCTACAATTTATGTTCTATGATATTTTTTGATCAGAAGCGTAGTTTTCGAGATATATCGAGATATTTAAAAATTCCGAAGCCGCACCAACATAATAGAGGTACAGAAACACCGTGGCCTCTTTCTTTGAGATAACTCTGCACTATTGCGAGCTGCAAATGCCACTTCCAGCTTAGCTGTGCAGAAGAAGAACAACAAGAAGAAGAAATATCTCGAAATATGTCCGTCAGACCCCTTCCCTTGAGATAAATCTGCAAATATCTCGGAAACGAAGCGAGCTATGGCAAAATGTTAAGAGACCTTTTTTGTAGAGAATTACGTTTCCTACTTTTTAAGTTCTATGATATATTTTGATCAGAAGCGTAGTTTTCGAGATATATCGAGATATTTAAAGGTTCCGAAGCCGCACCAACATAATAGAGATACAGAAACACCGTGGCCCCTTTCTTTGAGATAACTCTGCACTATTGCGACCTGCAAATGCCACTTCCAGCTTAGCTGTGCAGAAGAAGAACAACAAGAAGAAGAAATATCTCGAAATATGTCCGTCAGGCCCCTTCCCTTGAGATAAATCTGCTAATATCTCGGAAACGAAGCGAGCTATGGCAAAATGTTAAGAGACGTTTTTTGTAGAGAATTATGTTTCCTACAATTTATGTTCTATGATATTTTTTGATCAGAAGCGTAGTTTTCGAGATATATCGAGATATTTAAAAGTTCCGAAGCCGCACCAACATAATAGAGATACAGAAACACCGTGGCCCCTTTCTTTGAGATAACTCTGCACTAGTGCGAGCCGCAAATGCCACTTCCAGCTTAGCTGTGCAGAAGAAGAACAACAAGAAGAAGAAATATCTCGAAATATGTCCGTCAGGCCCCTTCCCTTGAGATAAATCTGCAAATATCTCGGAAACGAAGCGAGCTATGGCAAAATGTTAAGATACCTTTTTTGTAGAGAATTAAGTTTCCTACTTTTTATGTTCTATGATATTTTTTGATCAGATGCGTAGTTCTCGAGATATATCAAGATATTTGAAAGTTCCGAAGCCGCACCAACATAATAGAGATACAGAAACACCGTGGCCCCTTTCTTTGAGATAACTCTGCACTATTGCGAGCTGCAAATGCCACTTCCAGCTTAGCTGTGCAGAAGAAGAACAACAAGAAGAAGAAATATCTCGAAATATGTCCGTCAGGCCCCTTCCCTTGAGATAAATCTGCAAATATCTCGGAAACGAAGCGAGGTATGGCAAAATGTTAAGCGACCTTTTTTGTAGAGAATTAAGTTTCCTACTTTTTATCTTCTATGATATTTTTTGATCAGATGCGTAGTTCTCGAGATATATCAAGATATTTAAAAGTTCCGAAGCCGCACCAACATAATAGAGATACAGAAACACCGTGGCCCCTTTCTTTGAGATAACTCTGCACTATTGCGAGCTGCAAATGCCACTTCCAGCTTAGCTGTGCAGAAGAAGAACAACAAGAAGAAGAAATATCTCGAAATATGTCCGTCAGGCCCCTTCCCTTGAGATAAATCTGCAAATATCTCGGAAACGAAGCGAGCTATGGCAAAATGTTAAGAGACGTTTTTTGTAGAGAATTAAGTTTCCTACTTTTTGTGTTCTGTGATATTTTTTGATCAGTTGCGTAGTTCTCGAGATATATCAAGATATTTAAAAGTTTCGAAGCCGCACCAACAGAATAGGGATACAGAAACACCGTGGCCCCTTTCTTTGAGATATCTCTGCACTATTGCGAGCTGCAAATGCCACTTCCAGCTTAGCTGTGCAGAAGAAGAACAACAAGAAGAAGAAATATCTCGAAATATGTCCGTCAGGCCCCTTCCCTTGAGATAAATCTGCATATATCTCGGAAACGAAGCGAGCTATGGCAAAATGTTAAGATACCTTTTTTGTAGAGAATTAAGTTTCCTACTTTTTATGTTCTATGATATTTTTTGATCAGATGCGTAGTTCTCGAGATATATCAAGATATTTAAAAGTTCCGAAGCCGCACCAACATAATAGAGATACAGAAACACCGTGGCCCCTTTCTTTGAGATTACTCTGCACTATTGCGAGCTGCAAATGCCACTTCCAGCTTAGCTGTGCAGAAGAAGAACAACAAGAAGAAGAAATATCTCGAAATATGTCCGTCAGGCCCCTTCCCTTGAGATATATCTGCAAATATCTCGGAAACGAAGCGAGCTATGGCAAAATGTTAAGAGACGTTTTTTGTAGAGAATTATGTTTCCTACAATCTATGTTCTATGATATTTTTTGATCAGAAGCGTAGTTTTCGAGATATATCGAGATATTGAAAAGTTCCGAAGCCGCACCAACATAATAGAGATACAGAAACACCGTGGCCCCTTTCTTTGAGATAACTCTGCACTAGTGCGAGCCGCAAATGCCACTTCCAGCTTAGCTGTGCAGAAGAAGAACAACAAGAAGAAGAAATATCTCGAAATATGTCCGTCAGGCCCCTTCCCTTGAGATAAATCTGCAAATATCTCGGAAACGAAGCGAGCTATGGCAAAATGTTAAGCGACCTTTTTTGTAGAGAATTAAGTTTCCTACTTTTTATGTTCTATGATATTTTTTGATCAGATGCGTAGTTCTCGAGATATATCAAGATATTTAAAAGTTCCGAAGCCGCACCAACATAATAGAGATACAGAAACACCGTGGCCCCTTTCTTTGAGATAACTCTGCACTATTGCGAGCTGCAAATGCCACTTCCAGCTTAGCTGTGCAGAAGAAGAACAACAAGAAGAAGAAATATCTCGAGATATGTCCGTCAGGCCCCTTCCCTTGAGATAAATCTGCATATATCTCGGAAACGAAGCGAGCTATGGCAAAATGTTAAGATACCTTTTTTGTAGAGAATTAAGTTTCCTACTTTTTATGTTCTATGATATTTTTTGATCACTTGCGTAGTTCTCGAGATATATCAAGATATTTAAAAGTTTCGAAGCCGCACCAACAGAATAGGGATACAGAAACACCGTGGCCCCTTTCTTTGAGATAACTCTGCACTATTTCGAGCTGCAAATGCCACTTCCAGCTTAGCTGTGCAGAAGAAGAACAACAAGAAGAAGAAATATCTCGAAATATGTCCGTCAGGCCCCTTCCCTTGAGATAAATCTGCATATATCTCGGAAACGAAGCGAGCTATGGCAAAATGTTAAGAGACGTTTTTTGTAGAGAATTATGTTTCCTACAATCTATGTTCTATGATATTTTTTGATCAGAAGCGTAGTTTTCGAGATATATCGAGATATTTAAAAGTTCCGAAGCCGCACCAACATAATAGAGATACAGAAACACCGTGGCCCCTTTCTTTGAGATAACTCTGCACTAGTGCGAGCCGCAAATGCCACTTCCAGCTTAGCTGTGCAGAAGAAGAACAACAAGAAGAAGAAATATCTCGAAATATGTCCGTCAGGCCCCTTCCCTTGAGATAAATCTGCAAATATCTCGGAAACGAAGCGAGCTATGGCAAAATGTTAAGCGACCTTTTTTGTAGAGAATTAAGTTTCCTACTTTTTATGTTCTATGATATTTTTTGATCAGATGCGTAGTTCTCGAGATATATCAAGATATTTAAAAGTTCCGAAGCCGCACCAACATAATAGAGATACAGAAACACCGTGGCCCCTTTCTTTGAGATAACTCTGCACTATTGCGAGCTGCAAATGCCACTTCCAGCTTAGCTGTGCAGAAGAAGAACAACAAGAAGAAGAAATATCTCGAGATATGTCCGTCAGGCCCCTTCCCTTGAGATAAATCTGCATATATCTCGGAAACGAAGCGAGCTATGGCAAAATGTTAAGATACCTTTTTTGTAGAGAATTAAGTTTCCTACTTTTTATGTTCTATGATATTTTTTGATCAGATGCGTAGTTCTCGAGATATATCAAGATATTTGAAAGTTCCGAAGCCGCACCAACATAATAGAGATACAGAAACACCGTGGCCCCTTTCTTTGAGATAACTCTGCACTATTGCGAGCTGCAAATGCCACTTCCAGCTTAGCTGTGCAGAAGAAGAACAACAAGAAGAAGAAATATCTCGAAATATGTCCGTCAGGCCCCTTCCCTTGAGATAAATCTGCAAATATCTCGGAAACGAAGCGAGGTATGGCAAAATGTTAAGCGACCTTTTTTGTAGAGAATTAAGTTTCCTACTTTTTGTGTTCTATGATATTTTTTGATCAGTTGCGTAGTTCTCGAGATATATCAAGATATTTAAAAGTTTCGAAGCCGCACCAACAGAATAGGGATACAGAAACACCGTGGCCCCTTTCTTTGAGATAACTCTGCACTATTGCGAGCTGCAAATGCCACTTCCAGCTTAGCTGTGCAGAAGAAGAACAACAAGAAGAAGAAATATCTCGAAATATGTCCGTCAGGCCCCTTCCCTTGAGATAAATCTGCATATATCTCGGAAACGAAGCGAGCTATGGCAAAATGTTAAGATACCTTTTTTGTAGAGAATTAAGTTTCCTACTTTTTATGTTCTATGATATTTTTTGATCAGATGCGTAGTTCTCGAGATATATCAAGATATTTGAAAGTTCCGAAGCCGCACCAACATAATAGAGATACAGAAACACCGTGGCCCCTTTCTTTGAGATAACTCTGCACTATTGCGAGCTGCAAATGCCACTTCCAGCTTAGCTGTGCAGAAGAAGAATAACAAGAAGAAGAAATATCTCGAAATATGTCCGTCAGGCCCCTTCCCTTGAGATAAATCTGCAAATATCTCGGAAACGAAGCGAGGTATGGCAAAATGTTAAGCGACCTTTTTTGTAGAGAATTAAGTTTCCAACTTTTTATCTTCTATGATATTTTTTGATCAGATGCGTAGTTCTCGAGATATATCAAGATATTTAAAAGTTCCGAAGCCGCACCAACATAATAGAGATACAGAAACACCGTGGCCCCTTTCTTTGAGATAACTCTGCACTATTGCGAGCTGCAAATGCCACTTCCAGCTTAGCTGTGCAGAAGAAGAACAACAAGAAGAAGAAATATCTCGAAATATGTCCGTCAGGCCCCTTCCCTTGAGATAAATCTGCAAATATCTCGGAAACGAAGCGAGCTATGGCAAAATGTTAAGAGACGTTTTTTGTAGAGAATTAAGTTTCCTACTTTTTGTGTTCTATGATATTTTTTGATCACTTGCGTAGTTCTCGAGATATATCAAGATATTTAAAAGTTTCGAAGCCGCACCAACAGAATAGGGATACAGAAACACCGTGGCCCCTTTCTTTGAGATAACTCTGCACTATTTCGAGCTGCAAATGCCACTTCCAGCTTAGCTGTGCAGAAGAAGAACAACAAGAAGAAGAAATATCTCGAAATATGTCCGTCAGGCCCCTTCCCTTGAGATAAATCTGCATATATCTCGGAAACGAAGCGAGCTATGGCAAAATGTTAAGAGACGTTTTTTGTAGAGAATTATGTTTCCTACAATCTATGTTCTATGATATTTTTTGATCAGAAGCGTAGTTTTCGAGATATATCGAGATATTGAAAAGTTCCGAAGCCGCACCAACATAATAGAGATACAGAAACACCGTGGCCCCTTTCTTTGAGATAACTCTGCACTAGTGCGAGCCGCAAATGCCACTTCCAGCTTAGCTGTGCAGAAGAAGAACAACAAGAAGAAGAAATATCTCGAAATATGTCCGTCAGGCCCCTTCCCTTGAGATAAATCTGCAAATATCTCGGAAACGAAGCGAGCTATGGCAAAATGTTAAGCGACCTTTTTTGTAGAGAATTAAGTTTCCTACTTTTTATGTTCTATGATATTTTTTGATCAGATGCGTAGTTCTCGAGATATATCAAGATATTTAAAAGTTCCGAAGCCGCACCAACATAATAGAGATACAGAAACACCGTGGCCCCTTTCTTTGAGATAACTCTGCACTATTGCGAGCTGCAAATGCCACTTCCAGCTTAGCTGTGCAGAAGAAGAACAACAAGAAGAAGAAATATCTCGAGATATGTCCGTCAGGCCCCTTCCCTTGAGATAAATCTGCATATATCTCGGAAACGAAGCGAGCTATGGCAAAATGTTAAGATACCTTTTTTGTAGAGAATTAAGTTTCCTACTTTTTATGTTCTATGATATTTTTTGATCACTTGCGTAGTTCTCGAGATATATCAAGATATTTAAAAGTTTCGAAGCCGCACCAACAGAATAGGGATACAGAAACACCGTGGCCCCTTTCTTTGAGATAACTCTGCACTATTTCGAGCTGCAAATGCCACTTCCAGCTTAGCTGTGCAGAAGAAGAACAACAAGAAGAAGAAATATCTCGAAATATGTCCGTCAGGCCCCTTCCCTTGAGATAAATCTGCATATATCTCGGAAACGAAGCGAGCTATGGCAAAATGTTAAGAGACGTTTTTTGTAGAGAATTATGTTTCCTACAATCTATGTTCTATGATATTTTTTGATCAGAAGCGTAGTTTTCGAGATATATCGAGATATTTAAAAGTTCCGAAGCCGCACCAACATAATAGAGATACAGAAACACCGTGGCCCCTTTCTTTGAGATAACTCTGCACTAGTGCGAGCCGCAAATGCCACTTCCAGCTTAGCTGTGCAGAAGAAGAACAACAAGAAGAAGAAATATCTCGAAATATGTCCGTCAGGCCCCTTCCCTTGAGATAAATCTGCAAATATCTCGGAAACGAAGCGAGCTATGGCAAAATGTTAAGCGACCTTTTTTGTAGAGAATTAAGTTTCCTACTTTTTATGTTCTATGATATTTTTTGATCAGATGCGTAGTTCTCGAGATATATCAAGATATTTAAAAGTTCCGAAGCCGCACCAACATAATAGAGATACAGAAACACCGTGGCCCCTTTCTTTGAGATAACTCTGCACTATTGCGAGCTGCAAATGCCACTTCCAGCTTAGCTGTGCAGAAGAAGAACAACAAGAAGAAGAAATATCTCGAGATATGTCCGTCAGGCCCCTTCCCTTGAGATAAATCTGCATATATCTCGGAAACGAAGCGAGCTATGGCAAAATGTTAAGATACCTTTTTTGTAGAGAATTAAGTTTCCTACTTTTTATGTTCTATGATATTTTTTGATCAGATGCGTAGTTCTCGAGATATATCAAGATATTTGAAAGTTCCGAAGCCGCACCAACATAATAGAGATACAGAAACACCGTGGCCCCTTTCTTTGAGATAACTCTGCACTATTGCGAGCTGCAAATGCCACTTCCAGCTTAGCTGTGCAGAAGAAGAACAACAAGAAGAAGAAATATCTCGAAATATGTCCGTCAGGCCCCTTCCCTTGAGATAAATCTGCAAATATCTCGGAAACGAAGCGAGGTATGGCAAAATGTTAAGCGACCTTTTTTGTAGAGAATTAAGTTTCCTACTTTTTGTGTTCTATGATATTTTTTGATCAGTTGCGTAGTTCTCGAGATATATCAAGATATTTAAAAGTTTCGAAGCCGCACCAACAGAATAGGGATACAGAAACACCGTGGCCCCTTTCTTTGAGATAACTCTGCACTATTGCGAGCTGCAAATGCCACTTCCAGCTTAGCTGTGCAGAAGAAGAACAACAAGAAGAAGAAATATCTCGAAATATGTCCGTCAGGCCCCTTCCCTTGAGATAAATCTGCATATATCTCGGAAACGAAGCGAGCTATGGCAAAATGTTAAGATACCTTTTTTGTAGAGAATTAAGTTTCCTACTTTTTATGTTCTATGATATTTTTTGATCAGATGCGTAGTTCTCGAGATATATCAAGATATTTGAAAGTTCCGAAGCCGCACCAACATAATAGAGATACAGAAACACCGTGGCCCCTTTCTTTGAGATAACTCTGCACTATTGCGAGCTGCAAATGCCACTTCCAGCTTAGCTGTGCAGAAGAAGAATAACAAGAAGAAGAAATATCTCGAAATATGTCCGTCAGGCCCCTTCCCTTGAGATAAATCTGCAAATATCTCGGAAACGAAGCGAGGTATGGCAAAATGTTAAGCGACCTTTTTTGTAGAGAATTAAGTTTCCAACTTTTTATCTTCTATGATATTTTTTGATCAGATGCGTAGTTCTCGAGATATATCAAGATATTTAAAAGTTCCGAAGCCGCACCAACATAATAGAGATACAGAAACACCGTGGCCCCTTTCTTTGAGATAACTCTGCACTATTGCGAGCTGCAAATGCCACTTCCAGCTTAGCTGTGCAGAAGAAGAACAACAAGAAGAAGAAATATCTCGAAATATGTCCGTCAGGCCCCTTCCCTTGAGATAAATCTGCAAATATCTCGGAAACGAAGCGAGCTATGGCAAAATGTTAAGAGACCTTTTTTGTAGAGAATTAAGTTTCCTACTTTCTATGTTCTATGATATTTTTTGATCAGATGCGTAGTTCTCGAGATATATCAAGATATTTAAAAGTTCCGAAGCCGCACCAACATAATAGAGATACAGAAACACCGTGGCCCCTTTCTTTGAGATAACTCTGCACTATTGCGAGCTGCAAATGCCACTTCCAGCTTAGCTGTGCAGAAGAAGAACAACAAGAAGAAGAAATATCTCGAAATATGTCCGTCAGGCCCCTTCCCTTGAGATAAATCTGCATATATCTCGGAAACGAAGCGAGCTATGGCAAAATGTTAAGAGACGTTTTTTGTAGAGAATTATGTTTCCTACAATCTATGTTCTATGATATTTTTTGATCAGAAGCGTAGTTTTCGAGATATATCGAGATATTTAAAAGTTCCGAAGCCGCACCAACATAATAGAGATACAGAAACACCGTGGCCCCTTTCTTTGAGATAACTCTGCACTAGTGCGAGCCGCAAATGCCACTTCCAGCTTAGCTGTGCAGAAGAAGAACAACAAGAAGAAGAAATATCTCGAAATATGTCCGTCAGGCCCCTTCCATTGAGATAAATCTGCAAATATCTCGGAAACGAAGCGAGCTATGGCAAAATGTTAAGCGACCTTTTTTGTAGAGAATTAAGTTTCCTACTTTTTATGTTCTATGATATTTTTTGATCAGATGCGTAGTTCTCGAGATATATCAAGATATTTAAAAGTTCCGAAGCCGCACCAACATAATAGAGATACAGAAACACCGTGGCCCCTTTCTTTGAGATAACTCTGCACTATTGCGAGCTGCAAATGCCACTTCCAGCTTAGCTGTGCAGAAGAAGAACAACAAGAAGAAGAAATATCTCGAGATATGTCCGTCAGGCCCCTTCCCTTGAGATAAATCTGCATATATCTCGGAAACGAAGCGAGCTATGGCAAAATGTTAAGATACCTTTTTTGTAGAGAATTAAGTTTCCTACTTTTTATGTTCTATGATATTTTTTGATCAGATGCGTAGTTCTCGAGATATATCAAGATATTTGAAAGTTCCGAAGCCGCACCAACATAATAGAGATACAGAAACACCGTGGCCCCTTTCTTTGAGATAACTCTGCACTATTGCGAGCTGCAAATGCCACTTCCAGCTTAGCTGTGCAGAAGAAGAACAACAAGAAGAAGAAATATCTCGAAATATGTCCGTCAGGCCCCTTCCCTTGAGATAAATCTGCAAATATCTCGGAAACGAAGCGAGGTATGGCAAAATGTTAAGCGACCTTTTTTGTAGAGAATTAAGTTTCCTACTTTTTGTGTTCTATGATATTTTTTGATCAGTTGCGTAGTTCTCGAGATATATCAAGATATTTAAAAGTTTCGAAGCCGCACCAACAGAATAGGGATACAGAAACACCGTGGCCCCTTTCTTTGAGATAACTCTGCACTATTGCGAGCTGCAAATGCCACTTCCAGCTTAGCTGTGCAGAAGAAGAACAACAAGAAGAAGAAATATCTCGAAATATGTCCGTCAGGCCCCTTCCCTTGAGATAAATCTGCATATATCTCGGAAACGAAGCGAGCTATGGCAAAATGTTAAGATACCTTTTTTGTAGAGAATTAAGTTTCCTACTTTTTATGTTCTATGATATTTTTTGATCAGATGCGTAGTTCTCGAGATATATCAAGATATTTGAAAGTTCCGAAGCCGCACCAACATAATAGAGATACAGAAACACCGTGGCCCCTTTCTTTGAGATAACTCTGCACTATTGCGAGCTGCAAATGCCACTTCCAGCTTAGCTGTGCAGAAGAAGAATAACAAGAAGAAGAAATATCTCGAAATATGTCCGTCAGGCCCCTTCCCTTGAGATAAATCTGCAAATATCTCGGAAACGAAGCGAGGTATGGCAAAATGTTAAGCGACCTTTTTTGTAGAGAATTAAGTTTCCAACTTTTTATCTTCTATGATATTTTTTGATCAGATGCGTAGTTCTCGAGATATATCAAGATATTTAAAAGTTCCGAAGCCGCACCAACATAATAGAGATACAGAAACACCGTGGCCCCTTTCTTTGAGATAACTCTGCACTATTGCGAGCTGCAAATGCCACTTCCAGCTTAGCTGTGCAGAAGAAGAACAACAAGAAGAAGAAATATCTCGAAATATGTCCGTCAGGCCCCTTCCCTTGAGATAAATCTGCAAATATCTCGGAAACGAAGCGAGCTATGGCAAAATGTTAAGAGACCTTTTTTGTAGAGAATTAAGTTTCCTACTTTCTATGTTCTATGATATTTTTTGATCAGATGCGTAGTTCTCGAAATATATCAAGATATTTAAAAGTTCCGAAGCCGCATCAACATAATAGAGATACAGAAACACCGTGGCCCCTTTCTTTGAGATAACTCTGCACTATTGCGAGCTGCAAATGCCACTTCCAGCTTAGCTGTGCAGAAGAAGAACAACAAGAAGAAGAAATATCTCGAAATATGTCCGTCAGGCCCCTTCCCTTGAGATAAATCTGCATATATCTCGGAAACGAAGCGAGCTATGGCAAAATGTTAAGATACCTTTTTTGTAGAGAATTAAGTTTCCTACTTTTTATGTTCTATGATATTTTTTGATCAGATGCGTAGTTCTCGAGATATATCAAGATATTTGAAAGTTCCGAAGCCGCACCAACATAATAGAGATACAGAAACACCGTGGCCCCTTTCTTTGAGATAACTCTGCACTATTGCGAGCTGCAAATGCCACTTCCAGCTTAGCTGTGCAGAAGAAGAATAACAAGAAGAAGAAATATCTCGAAATATGTCCGTCAGGCCCCTTCCCTTGAGATAAATCTGCAAATATCTCGGAAACGAAGCGAGGTATGGCAAAATGTTAAGCGACCTTTTTTGTAGAGAATTAAGTTTCCAACTTTTTATCTTCTATGATATTTTTTGATCAGATGCGTAGTTCTCGAGATATATCAAGATATTTAAAAGTTCCGAAGCCGCACCAACATAATAGAGATACAGAAACACCGTGGCCCCTTTCTTTGAGATAACTCTGCACTATTGCGAGCTGCAAATGCCACTTCCAGCTTAGCTGTGCAGAAGAAGAACAACAAGAAGAAGAAATATCTCGAAATATGTCCGTCAGGCCCCTTCCCTTGAGATAAATCTGCAAATATCTCGGAAACGAAGCGAGCTATGGCAAAATGTTAAGAGACCTTTTTTGTAGAGAATTAAGTTTCCTACTTTCTATGTTCTATGATATTTTTTGATCAGATGCGTAGTTCTCGAAATATATCAAGATATTTAAAAGTTCCGAAGCCGCATCAACATAATAGAGATACAGAAACACCGTGGCCCCTTTCTTTGAGATAACTCTGCACTATTGCGAGCTGCAAATGCCACTTCCAGCTTAGCTGTGCAGAAGAAGAACAACAAGAAGAAGAAATATCTCGAAATATGTCCGTCAGGCCCCTTCCCTTGAGATAAATCTGCAAATATCTCGGAAACGAAGCGAGCTATGGCAAAATGTTAAGAGACGTTTTTTGTAGAGAATTGTGTTTCCTACAATTTATGTTCTATCATATTTTTTGATCAGAAGCGTAGTTTTCGAGATATATCGTGATATTTAAAAGTTCCGAAGCCGCACCAACATAATAGAGATACAGAAACACCGTGGCCCCTTTCTTTGAGTTCACTCTGCACTAGTGCGAGCCGCAAATGCCACTTCCAGCTTAGCTGTGCAGAAGAAGAACAACAAGAAGAAGAAATATCTCGAAATATGTCCGTCAGGCCCCTTCCCTTGAGATAAATCTGCAAATATCTCGGAAACGAAGCGAGCTATGGCAAAATGTTAAGAGACCTTTTTTGTAGAGAATTAAGTTTCCTACTTTCTATGTTCTATGATATTTTTTGATCAGATGCGTACTTCTCGAGATATATCAAGATATTTAAAAGTTCCGAAGCCGCACCAACATAATAGAGATACAGAAACACCGTGGCCCCTTTCTTTGAGATAACTCTGCACTATTGCGAGCTGCAAATGCCACTTCCAGCTTAGCTGTGCAGAAGAAGAACAACAAGAAGAAGAAATATCTCGAAATATGTCCGACAGGCCCCTTCCCTTGAGATAAATCTGCATATATCTCGGAAACGAAGCGAGCTATGGCAAAATCTTAAGAGACCTTTTTTGTAGAGAATTATGTTTTCTACTTTTTATGTTCTATGATATTTTTTGATCAGATGCGTTGTTCTCGAGATATATCAAGATATTTAAAAGTTCCGAAGCTGCACCAACATAATAGAGATACAGAAACACCGTGGCCCCTTTCTTTGAGATAACTCTGCACTACTGCGAGCTGGAAATGCCACTTCCAGTTTAGCTGTGCAGAAGAAGAACAACAAGAAGAAGAAATATCTCGAAATATGTCCGTCAGGCCCCTTCCCTTGAGATAAATCTGCAAATATCTCGGAAACGAACTGAGCTATGGCAAAATGTTAAGAGACCTTTTTTGTAGAGAATTAAGTTTCCTACTTTTTATGTTCTATGATATTTTTTGATCAGATGCGTAGTTCTCGAGATATATCAAGATATTTAAAAGTTCCGAAGCCGCACCAACATAATAGAGATACAGAAACACCGTGGCCCCTTTCTTTGAGATAACTCTGCACTATTGCGAGCTGCAAATGCCACTTCCAGCTTAGCTGTGCAGAAGAAGAACAACAAGAAGAAGAAATATCTCGAAATATGTCCGTCAGGCCCATTCCCTTGAGATAAATCTGCAAATATCTCGGAAACGAAGCTAGCTATGGCAAAATGTTAAGAGACCTTTTTTGTAGAGAATTAAGTTTCCTACTTTTTATGTTCTATGATATTTTTTGATCAGAAGCGTAGTTTTCGAGATATATCGAGATATTTAAAAGTTCCGAAGCCGCACCAACATAATAGAGATACAGAAACACCGTGGCCCCTTTCTTTGAGATAACTCTGCACTATTGCGAGCTGCAAATGCCACTTCCAGCTTAGCTGTGCAGAAGAAGAACAACAAGAAGAAGAAATATCTCGAAATATGTCCGTCAGGCCCCTTCCCTTGAGATAAATCTGCAAATATCTCGGAAACGAAGCGAGCTATGGCAAAATGTTAAGAGACCTTTTTTGTAGAGAATTAAGTTTCCTACTTTTTATGTTCTATGATATTTTTTGATCAGATGCGTAGTTCTCGAGATATATCAAGATATTTAAAAGTTCCGAAGCCGCACCAACATAATAGAGATACAGAAACACCGTGGCCCCTTTCTTTGAGATAACTCTGCACTATTGCGAGCTGCAAATGCCACTTCCAGCTTAGCTGTGCAGAAGAAGAACAACAAGAAGAAGAAATATCTCGAAATATGTCCGTCAGGCCCCTTCCCTTGAGATAAATCTGCAAATATCTCGGAAACGAAGCTAGCTATGGCAAAATGTTAAGAGACCTTTTTTGTAGAGAATTAAGTTTCCTACTTTTTATGTTCTATGATATTTTTTGATCAGAAGCGTAGTTTTCGAGATATATCGAGATATTTAAAAGTTCCGAAGCCGCACCAACATAATAGAGATACAGAAACACCGTGGCCCCTTTCTTTGAGATAACTCTGCACTATTGCGAGCTGCAAATGCCACTTCCAGCTTAGCTGTGCAGAAGAAGAACAACAAGAAGAAGAAATATCTCGAAATATGTCCGTCAGGCCCCTTCCCTTGAGATAAATCTGCAAATATCTCGGAAACGAAGCGAGCTATGGCAAAATGTTAAGAGACCTTTTTTGTAGAGAATTAAGTTTCCTACTTTTTATGTTCTATGATATTTTTTGATCAGATGCGTAGTTCTCGAGATATATCAAGATATTTAAAAGTTCCGAAGCCGCACCAACATAATAGAGATACAGAAACAGCGTGGCCCCTTTCTTTGAGATAACTCTGCACTATTGCGAGCTGCAAATGCCACTTCCAGCTTAGCTGTGCAGAAGAAGAACAACAAGAAGAAGAAATATCTCGAAATATGTCCGTCAGGCCCCTTCCCTTGAGATAAATCTGCATATATCTCGGAAACGAAGCGAGCTATGGCAAAATGTTAAGAGACATTATTTGTAGAGAATTAAGTTTCCTACTTTTTATGTTCTATGATATTTTTTGATCAGATGCGTAGTTCTCGAGATATATCAAGATATTTAAAAGTTCCGAAGCCGCACCCACATAATAGAGATACAGAAACACCGTGGCCCCTTTCTTTGAGATAACTCTGCACTATTGCGAGCTGGAAATGCCACTTCCAGTTTAGCTGTGCAGAAGAAGAACAACAAGAAGAAGAAATATCTCGAAATATGTCCGTCAGGCCCCTTCCCTGGAGATAAATCTGCAAATATCTCGGAAACGAACTGAGCTATGGCAAAATGTTAAGAGACCTTTTTTGTAGAGAATTAAGTTTCCTACTTTTTATGTTCTATGATATTTTTTGATCAGATGCGTAGTTCTCGAGATATATCAAGATATTTAAAAGTTCCGAAGCCGCACCAACATAATAGAGATACAGAAACACCGTGGCCCCTTTCTTTGAGATAACTCTGCACTATTGCGAGCTGCAAATGCCACTTCCAGCTTAGCTGTGCAGAAGAAGAACAACAAGAAGAAGAAATATCTTGAAATATGTCCGTCAGGCCCCTTTCCTTGAGATAAATCTGCAAATATCTCGGAAACGAAGCGAGCTATGGCAAAATGTTAAGAGACTTTATTTGTAGAGAATTAAGTTTCCTACTTTTTATGTTCTATGATATTTTTTTATCAGAAGCGTAGTTCCCGAGATATATCAAGATATTTAAAAGTTCCGAAGCCGCACCAACATAATAGAGATACAGAAACACCGTGGCCCCTTTCTTTGAGATAACTCTGCGCTATTGCGAGCTGGAAACGCCACTTCCAGTTTAGCTGTGCAGACGAAGAACAACAAGAAGAAGAAATATCTCGAAATATGTCCGTCAGGCCCCTTCCCTTGAGATAAATCTGCAAATATCTCGGAAACGAAGCGAGCTATGGCAAAATGTTAAGAGACCTTTTTTGTAGAGAATTAAGTTTCCTACTTTCTATGTTCTATGATATTTTTTGATCAGAAGCGTAGTTCTCGAGATATATCGAGATATTTAAAAGTTCCGAAGCCGCACCAACATAATAGAGATACAGAAACACCGTGGCCCCTTTCTTTGAGATAACTCTGCACTATTGCGAGCTGCAAATGCCACTTCCAGCTTAGCTGTGCAGAAGAAGAACAACAAGAAGAAGAAATATCTCGAAATATGTCCGTCAGGCCCCTTCCCTTGAGATAAATCTGCATATATCTCGGAAACGAAGCGAGCTATGGCAAAATGTTAAGAGACCTTTTTTGTAGAGAATTAAGTTTTCTACAATTTATGTTCTATGATATTTTTTGATCAGAAGCGTAGTTTTCGAGATATATCGAGATATTTAAAAGTTCCGAAGCCGCACCAACATAATAGAGATACAGAAACACCGTGGCCCCTTTCTTTGAGATAACTCTGCACTAGTGCGAGCCGCAAAAGCCACTTCCAGCTTAGCTGTGCAGAAGAAGAACAACAAGAAGAAGAAATATCTCGAAATATGTCCGTCAGGCCCCTTCCCTCGAGATAAATCTGCAAATATCTCGGAAACGAAGCGAGCTATGGCAAAATGTTAAGAGACCTTTTTTGTAGAGAATTAAGTTTCCTAGTTTTTATGTTCTACGATATTTTTTGATCAGAAGCGTAGTTTTCGAGATATATCGAGATATTTAAAAGTTCCGAAGCCGCACCAACATAATAGAGATACAGAAACACCGTGGCCCCTTTCTTTGAGATAACTCTGCACTAGTGCGGGCCGCAAATGCCACTTCCAGCTTAGCTGTGCAGAAGAAGAACAACGAGAAGAAGAAATATCTCGAAATATGTCCGTCAGGCCCCTTCCCTTGAGATAAATCAGCAAATATCTCGGAAACAAAGCGAGCTATGGCAAAATGTTAAGAGACCTTTGTTGTAGAGAATTAAGTTTCGTACTTTTTATGTTCTATGATATTTTTTGATCAGATGCGTAGTTCTCGAGATATATCAAGATATTTAAAAGTTCCGAAGCCGCACCAGCATAATAGAGATACAGAAACACCGTGGCCCCTTTCTTTGAGATAACTCTGCACTATTGCGAGCTGGAAATGCCACTTCCAGTTTAGCTGTGCAGAAGAAGAACAACAAGAAGAAGGAATATCTTGAAATATGTCCGTCAGGCCCCTTCCCTTGAGATAAATCAGCAAATATCTCGGAAACGAAGCGAGCTATGGCATAATGTTAAGAGACCTTTTTTGTAGAGAATTAAGTTTCCTACTTTTTATGTTCTATGATATTTTTTGATCAGATGCGTAGTTTTCGAGATATATCGAGATATTTAAAAGTTCCGAAGCCGCACCAACATAACAGAGATCCTGAAACACCGTGGCCCCTTTCTTTGAGATAACTCTGCACTAGTGCGAGCCGCAAATGCCACTTCCAGCTTAGCTGTGCAGAAGAAGAACAACAAGAAGAAGAAATATCTCGAAATATGTCCGTCAGGCCCCTTCCCTTGAGATAAATCTGCAAATATCTCGGAAACGAAGCGAGCTATGGCAAAATGTTAAGAGACCTTTTTTGTAGAGAATTAAGTTTCCTACTTTCTATGTTCTATGATATTTTTTGATCAGATGCGTACTTCTCGAGATATATCAAGATATTTAAAAGTTCCGAAGCCGCACCAACATAATAGAGATACAGAAACACCGTGGCCCCTTTCTTTGAGATAACTCTGCACTATTGCGAGCTGCAAATGCCACTTCCAGCTGAGCTGTGCAGAAGAAGAACAACAAGAAGAAGATATATCTCGAAATATGTCCGTCAGGCCCCTTCCCTTGAGATAAATCTGCAAATATCTCGGAAACGAAGCGAGCTATGGCAAAATGTTAAGAGACCTTATTTGTAGAGAATTAAGTTTCCTACTTTTTATGTTCTATGATATTTTTTGATCAGATGCGTAGTTCTCGAGATATATCAAGATATTTAAAAGTTCCGAAGCCGCACCAACATAATAGAGATACAGAAACACCGTGGCCCCTTTCTTTGAGATAACTCTGCACTAGTGCGAGCCGCAAATGCCACTTCCAGCTTAGCTGTGCAGAAGAAGAACAACAAGAAGAAGAAATATCTCGAAATATGTCCGTCAGGCCCCTTCCCTTGAGATAAATCTGCAAATATCTCGGAAACGAAGCGAGCTATGGCAAAATGTTAAGAGACCTTTTTTGTAGAGAATTAAGTTTCCTACTTTCTATGTTCTATGATATTTTTTGATCAGATGCGTACTTCTCGAGATATATCAAGATATTTAAAAGTTCCGAAGCCGCACCAAATAATAGAGATACAGAAACACCGTGGCCCCTTTCTTTGAGATAACTCTGCACTATTGCGAGCTGCAAATGCCACTTCCAGCTTAGCTGTGCAGAAGAAGAACAACAAGAAGAAGATATATCTCGAAATATGTCCGTCAGGCCCCTTCCCTTGAGATAAATCTGCAAATATCTCGGAAACGAAGCGAGCTATGGCAAAATGTTAAGAGACCTTTTTTGTAGAGAATTAAGTTTCCTACTTTTTATGTTCTATGATATTTTTTGATCAGATGCGTAGTTCTCGAGATATATCAAGATGTTTAAAAGTTCCGAAGCCGCACCAACATAATAGAGATACAGAAACACCGTGGCCCCTTTCTTTCAGATAACTCTGCACTATTGCGAGCTGGAAATGCCACTTCCAGTTTAGCTGTGCAGAAGAAGAACAACAAGAAGAAGAAATATCTCGAAATATGTCCGTCAGGCCCCTTCCCTTGAGATATATCTGCAAATATCTCGGAAACGAAGCGAGCTATGGCAAAATGTTAAGAGACCTTTTTTGTAGAGAATTATGTCTCCTACAAGTTATGTTCTATGATATTTTTTGATCAGAAGCGTAGTTTTCGAGATATATCGAGATATTTAAAAGTTCCGAAACCGCACCAACATAATAGAGATACAGAAACACCGTGGCCCCTTTCTTTGAGATAACTCTGCACTATTGCGAGCTGCAAATGCCACTTCCAGCTTAGCTGTGCAGAAGAAGAACAACAAGAAGAAGAAATATCTCGAAATATGTCCGTCAGGCCCCTTCCCTTGAGATAAATCTGCATATATCTCGGAAACGAAGCGAGCTACGGCAAAATGTTAAGAGACCTTTTTTGTAGAGAATTAAGTTTTCTACTTTTTATGTTGTATGATATTTTTTGATCAGATGCGTTGTTCTCGAGATATATCAAGATATTTAAAAGTTCCGAAGCTGCACCAACATAATAGAGATACAGAAACACCGTGGCCCCTTTCTTTGAGATAACTCTGCACTATTGCGAGCTGCAAATGCCACTTCCAGCTTAGCTGTGCAGAAGAAGAACAACAAGAAGAAGAAATATCTCGAAATATGTCCGTCAGGCCCCTTCCCTTGAGATATATCTGCAAATATCTCGGAAACGAAGCGAGCTATGGCAAAATGTTAAGAGACCTTTTTTGTAGAGAATTATGGCTCCTACAAGTTATGTTCTATGATATTTTTTGATCAGAAGCGTAGTTTTCGAGATATATCGAGATATTTAAAAGTTCCGAAGCCGCACCAACATAATAGAGATACAGAAACACCGTGGCCCCTTTCTTTGAGATAACTCTGCACTAGTGCGGGCCGCAAATGCCACTTCCAGCTTAGCTGTGCAGAAGATGAACAACAAGAAGAAGAAATATCTCCACATATGTCCCTCAGGCCCCTTCCCTTGAGATAAATCTGCAAATATCTCGGAAACGAAGCGAGCTAAGGCAAAATGTTAAGAGACTTTATTTGTAGAGAATTAAGTTTCCTACTTTTTATGTTCTATGATATTTTTTGATCAGATGCGTAGTTCTCGAGATATATCAAGATATTTAAAAGTTCCGAAGCCGCACCAAATAATAGAGATACAGAAACACCGTGGCCCCTTTCTTTGAGATAACTCTGCACTATTGCGAGCTGCAAATGCCACTTCCAGCTTAGCTGTGCAGAAGAAGAACAACAAGAAGAAGATATATCTCGAAATATGTCCGTCAGGCCCCTTCCCTCGAGATAAATCTGCAAATATCTCGGAAACGAAGCGAGCTATGGCAAAATGTTAAGAGACCTTTGTTGTAGAGAATTAAGTTTTCTACTTTTTATGTTCTATGATATTTTTTGATCAGATGCGTTGTTCTCGAGATATATCAAGATATTTAAAAGTTCCGAAGCCGCACCAGCATAATAGAGATACAGAAACACCGTGGCCCCTTTCTTTGAGATAACTCTGCACTATTGCGAGCTGGAAATGCCACTTCCAGTTTAGCTGTGCAGAAGAAGAACAACAAGAAGAAGAAATATCACGAAATATGTCCGTTAGGCCCCATCCCTTGAGATAAATCTGCAAATATCTCGGAAACGAAGCGAGCTATGGCAAAATGTTAAGAGACCTTTTTTGTAGAGAATTAAGTTTCCTACTTTTTATGTTCTATGATATTTTTTGATCAGATGCGTAGTTCTCGAGATATATCAAGATATTTAAAAGTTCCGAAGCCGCACCAACATAATAGAGATACAGAAACACCGTGGCCCCTTTCTTTGAGATAACTATGCACTATTGCGAGCTGCAAATGCCACTTCCAGCTTAGCTGTGCAGAAGAAGAACAACAAGAAGAAGAAATATCTCGAAATATGTCCGTCAGGCCCCTTCCCTTGAGATAAATCTGCAAATACCTCGAAAACGAAGCGAGCTATGGCAAAATGTTAAGAGACCTTTCTTGTAGAGAATTAAGTTTCCTACTTTTTATGTAGTATGATATTTTTTGATCAGATGCGTAGTTCTCGAGATATATCAAGATATTTAAAAGTTACGAAGCCGCACCAACATAATAGAGATACAGAAACACCGTGGCCCCTTTCTTTGAGATAACTCTGCACTAGTGCGAGCCGCAAATGCCACTTCCAGCTTAGCTGTGCAGAAGAAGAACAACAAGAAGAAGAAATATCTCGAAATATGTCCGTCAGGCCCCTTCCCTTGAGATAAATCTGCCAATATCTCGGAAACGAAGCGAGCTATGGCAAAATGTTAAGAGACCTTTTTTGTAGAGAATTAAGTTTCCTACTTTTCATGTTCTATGATATTTTTTGATCAGATGCGTAGATCTCGAGATATATCAAGATATTTAAAAGTTCCGAAGCTGCACCAACATAATAGAGGTACAGAAACACCGTGGCCGCTTTCTTTGAGATAACTCTGCACTATTGCGAGCTGCAAATGCCACTTCCAGCTTAGATGTACAGAAGAAGAACAACAAGAAGAAGAAATATCTCGAAATATGTCCGTCAGGCCCCTTCCCTTGAGATATATCTGCAAATATCTCGGAAACGAAACGAGCTATGGCAAAATGTTAAGAGACCTTTTTTGTAGAGAATTATGTTTCCTACAATTTATGTTCTATGATATTTTTTGATCAGATGCGTAGATCTCGAGATATATCAAGATATTTAAAAGTTCCGAAGCTGCACCAACATAATAGAGTTACAGAAACACCGTGGCCGCTTTCTTTGAGATAACTCTGCACTATTGCGAGCTGCAAATGCCACTTCCAGCTTAGATGTGCAGAAGAAGAACAACATGAAGAAGAAATATCTCGAAATATGTCCGTCAGGCCCCATCCCTTGAGATAGATCTGCAAATATCTCGGAAACGGAGCGAGCTATGGCAAAATGTTAAGAGACCTTTCTTGTAGAGAATTAAGTTTCCTACTTTTTATGTTCTATGATATTTTTTGATCAGATGCGTAGTTCTCGAGATATATCAAGATATTTAAAAGTTCCGAAGCCGCACCAACATAATAGAGATACAGAAACACCGTGGCCCCTTTCTTTGAGATAACTCTGCACTATTGCGAGCTGGAAATGCCACTTCCAGTTTAGCTGTGCAGAAGAAGAACAACAAGAAGAAGAAATATCTCGAAATATGTCCGTCAGGCCCCTTCCCTTGAGATAAATCAGCAAATATCTCGGAAACGAAGCGAGCTATGGCATAATGTTTAGAGACCTTTTTTGTAGAGAATTAAGTTTCCTACTTTTTATGTTCTATGATATTTTTTGATCAGATGCGTAGTTCTCGAGATATATCAAGATATTAAAAAGTTCCGAAGCCGCACCAACATAATAGAGATACAGAAACACCGTGGCCCCTTTCTTTGAGATAACTCTGCACTATTGCGAGCTGGAAATGCCACTTCCAGTATAGCTGTGCAGAAGAAGAACAACAAGAAGAAGAAATATCTCGAAATATGTCCGTCAGGCCCCTTCCCTTGAGATATATCTGCAAATATCTCGGAAACGAAACGAGCTATGGCAAAATGTTAAGAGACCTTTTTTGTAGAGAATTATGTTTCCTACAATTTATGTTCTATGATATTTTTTGATCAGAAGCGTAGTTTTCGAGATATATCGAGATATTTAAAAGTTCCGAAGCCGCACCAACATAATAGAGATCCAGAAGCACCGCGGCCCCTTTCTTTGAGATTACTCTGCACTAGTGCGAGCCGCAAATGCCACTTCCAGCTTAGCTGTGCAGAAGAAGAACAACAAGAAGAAGAAATATCTCGAAATATGTCCGTCAGGCCCCTTCCCTCGAGATAAATCTGCAAATATCTCGGAAACGAAGCGAGCTATGGCAAAATGTTAAGAGACCTTTGTTGTAGAGAATTAAGTTTCCTACTTTTTATGTTCTATGATATTTTTTGATCAGAAGCGTAGTTTTCGAGATATATCGAGATATTTAAAAGTTCCGAAGCCGCACCAACATAATAGAGATACAGAAACACCGTGGCCCCTTTCTTTGAGATAACTATGCACTATTGCGAGCTGCAAATGCCACTTCCAGCTTAGCTGTGCAGAAGAAGAACAACAAGAAGAAGAAATATCTCGAAATATGTCCGTCAGGCCCCTTCCCTTGAGATAAATCTGCAAATACCTCGAAAACGAAGCGAGCTATGGCAAAATGTTAAGAGACCTTTCTTGTAGAGAATTAAGTTTCCTACTTTTTATGTAGTATGATATTTTTTGATCAGATGCGTAGTTCTCGAGATATATCAAGATATTTAAAAGTTACGAAGCCGCACCAACATAATAGAGATACAGAAACACCGTGGCCCCTTTCTTTGAGATAACTCTGCACTAGTGCGAGCCGCAAATGCCACTTCCAGCTTAGCTGTGCAGAAGAAGAACAACAAGAAGAAGAAATATCTCGAAATATGTCCGTCAGGCCCCTTCCCTTGAGATAAATCTGCCAATATCTCGGAAACGAAGCGAGCTATGAAAAAATGTTAAGAGACCTTTTTTGTAGAGAATTAAGTTTCCTACTTTTCATGTTCTACGATATTTTTTGATCAGATGCGTAGATCTCGAGATATATCAAGATATTTAAAAGTTCCGAAGCTGCACCAACATAATAGAGGTACAGAAACACCGTGGCCGCTTTCTTTGAGATAACTCTGCACTATTGCGAGCAGCAAATGCCACTTCCAGCTTAGATGTGCAGAAGAAGAACAACAAGAAGAAGAAATATCTCGAAATATGTCCGTCAGGCCCCTTCCCTTGAGATATATCTGCAAATATCTCGGAAACGAAACGAGCTATGGCAAAATGTTAAGAGACCTTTTTTGTAGAGAATTATGTTTCCTACAATTTATGTTCTATGATATTTTTTGATCAGATGCGTAGATCTCGAGATATATCAAGATATTTAAAAGTTCCGAAGCTGCACCAACATAATAGAGGTACAGAAACACCGTGGCCGCTTTCTTTGAGATAACTCTGCACTATTGCGAGCTGCAAATGCCACTTCCAGCTTAGATGTGCAGAAGAAGAACAACAAGAAGAAGAAATATCTCGAAATATGTCCGTCAGGCCCCATCCCTTGAGATAGATCTGCAAATATCTCGGAAACGGAGCGAGCTATGGCAAAATGTTAAGAGACCTTTCTTGTAGAGAATTAAGTTTCCTACTTTTTATGTTCTATGATATTTTTTGATCAGATGCGTAGTTCTCGAGATATATCAAGATATTTAAAAGTTCCGAAGCCGCACCAACATAATAGAGATACAGAAACACCGTGGACCCTTTCTTTGAGATAACTCTGCACTATTGCGAGCTGGAAATGCCACTTCCAGTTTAGCTGTGCAGAAGAAGAACAACAAGAAGAAGAAATATCTCGAAATATGTCCGTCAGGCCCCTTCCCTTGAGATAAATCAGCAAATATCTCGGAAACGAAGCGAGCTATGGCATAATGTTAAGAGACCTTTTTTGTAGAGAATTAAGTTTCCTACTTTTTATGTTCTATGATATTTTTTGATCAGATGCGTAGTTCTCGAGATATATCAAGATATTTAAAAGTTCCGAAGCCGCACCAACATAATAGAGATACAGAAACACCGTGGCCCCTTTCTTTGAGATAACTCTGCACTATTGCGAGCTGGAAATGCCACTTCCAGTATAGCTGTGCAGAAGAAGAACAACAAGAAGAAGAAATATCTCGAAATATGTCCGTCAGGCCCCTTCCCTTGAGATATATCTGCAAATATCTCGGAAACGAAACGAGCTATGGCAAAATGTTAAGAGACCTTTTTTGTAGAGAATTATGTTTCCTACAATTTATGTTCTATGATATTTTTTGATCAGAAGCGTAGTTTTCGAGATATATCGAGATATTTAAAAGTTCCGAAGCCGCACCAACATAATAGAGATCCAGAAACACCGTGGCCCCTTTCTTTGAGATTACTCTGCACTAGTGCGAGCCGCAAATGCCACTTCCAGCTTAGCTGTGCAGAAGAAGAACAACAAGAAGAAGAAATATCTCGAAATATGTCCGTCAGGCCCCTTCCCTCGAGATAAATCTGCAAATATCTCGGAAACGAAGCGAGCTATGGCAAAATGTTAAGAGACCTTTGTTGTAGAGAATTAAGTTTCCTACTTTTTATGTTCTATGATATTTTTTGATCAGATGCGTAGATCTCGAGATATATCAAGATATTTAAAAGTTCCGAAGCTGCACCAACATAATAGAGGTACAGAAACACCGTGGCCGCTTTCTTGGAGATAACTCTGCACTATTGCGAGCTGCAAATGCCACTTCCAGCTTAGATGTGCAGAAGAAGAACAACAAGAAGAAGAAATATCTCGAAATATGTCCGTCAGGCCCCATCCCTTGAGATAGATCTGCAAATATCTCGGAAACGAAGCGAGCTATGGCAAAATGTTAAGAGACCTTTCTTGTAGAGAATTAAGTTTCCTACTTTTTATGTTCTATGATATTTTTTGATCAGATGCGTAGTTCTCGAGATATATCAAGATATTTAAAAGTTCCGAAGCCGCACCAACATAATAGAGATACAGAAACACCGTGGACCCTTTCTTTGAGATAACTCTGCACTATTGCGAGCTGGAAATGCCACTTCCAGTTTAGCTGTGCAGAAGAAGAACAACAAGAAGAAGAAATATCTCGAAATATGTCCGTCAGGCCCCTTCCCTTGAGATAAATCAGCAAATATCTCGGAAACGAAGCGAGCTATGGCATAATGTTAAGAGACCTTTTTTGTAGAGAATTAAGTTTCCTACTTTTTATGTTCTATGATATTTTTTGATCAGATGCGTAGTTCTCGAGATATATCAAGATATTTAAAAGTTCCGAAGCCGCACCAACATAATAGAGATACAGAAACACCGTGGCCCCTTTCTTTGAGATTACTCTGCACTAGTGCGAGCCGCAAATGCCACTTCCAGCTTAGCTGTGCAGAAGAAGAACAACAAGAAGAAGAAATATCTCGAAATATGTCCGTCAGGCCCCTTCCCTCGAGATAAATCTGCAAATATCTCGGAAACGAAGCGAGCTATGGCAAAATGTTAAGAGACCTTTGTTGTAGAGAATTAAGTTTTCTACTTTTTATGTTCTATGATATTTTTTGATCAGATGCGTTGTTCTCGAGATATATCAAGATATTTAAAAGTTCCGAAGCCGCACCAGCATAATAGAGATACAGAAACACCGTGGCCCCTTTCTTTGAGATAACTCTGCACTATTGCGAGCTGCAAATGCCACTTCCAGCTTAGATGTGCAGAAGAAGAACAACAAGAAGAAGAAATATCTCGAAATATGTCCGTCAGGCCCCTTCCCTTGAGATATATCTGCAAATATCTCGGAAACGAAACGAGCTATGGCAAAATGTTAAGAGACCTTTTTTGTAGAGAATTATGTTTCCTACAACTTATGTTCTATGATATTTTTTGATCAGATGCGTAGATCTCGAGATATATCAAGATATTTAAAAGTTCCGAAGCTGCACCAACATAATAGAGGTACAGAAACACCGTGGCCGCTTTCTTTGAGATAACTCTGCACTATTGCGAGCTGCAAATGCCACTTCCAGCTTAGATGTGCAGAAGAAGAACAACAAGAAGAAGAAATATCTCGAAATATGTCCGTCAGGCCCCATCCCTTGAGATAGATCTGCAAATATCTCGGAAACGGAGCGAGCTATGGCAAAATGTTAAGAGACCTTTCTTGTAGAGAATTAAGTTTCCTACTTTTTATGTTCTATGATATTTTTTGATCAGATGCGCAGTTCTCGAGATATATCAAGATATTTAAAAGTTCCGAAGCCGCACCAACATAATAGAGATACAGAAACACCGTGGACCCTTTCTTTGAGATAACTCTGCACTATTGCGAGCTGGAAATGCCACTTCCAGTTTAGCTGTGCAGAAGAAGAACAACAAGAAGAAGAAATATCTCGAAATATGTCCGTCAGGCCCCTTCCCTTGAGATAAATCAGCAAATATCTCGGAAACGAAGCGAGCTATGGCATAATGTTAAGAGACCTTTTTTGTAGAGAATTAAGTTTCCTACTTTTTATGTTCTATGATATTTTTTGATCAGATGCGTAGTTCTCGAGATATATCAAGATATTTAAAAGTTCCGAAGCCGCACCAACATAATAGAGATACAGAAACACCGTGGCCCCTTTCTTTGAGATAACTCTGCACTATTGCGAGCTGGAAATGCCACTTCCAGTATAGCTGTGCAGAAGAAGAACAACAAGAAGAAGAAATATCTCGAAATATGTCCGTCAGGCCCCTTCCCTTGAGATATATCTGCAAATATCTCGGAAACGAAACGAGCTATGGCAAAATGTTAAGAGACCTTTTTTGTAGAGAATTATGTTTCCTACAATTTATGTTCTATGATATTTTTTGATCAGAAGCGCAGTTTTCGAGATATATCGAGATATTTAAAAGTTCCGAAGCCGCACCAACATAATAGAGATCCAGAAACACCGTGGCCCCTTTCTTTGAGATTACTCTGCACTAGTGCGAGCCGCAAATGCCACTTCCAGCTTAGCTGTGCAGAAGAAGAACAACAAGAAGAAGAAATATCTCGAAATATGTCCGTCAGGCCCCTTCCCTCGAGATAAATCTGCAAATATCTCGGAAACGAAGCGAGCTATGGCAAAATGTTAAGAGACCTTTGTTGTAGAGAATTAAGTTTTCTACTTTTTATGTTCTATGATATTTTTTGATCAGATGCGTTGTTCTCGAGATATATCAAGATATTTAAAAGTTCCGAAGCCGCACCAGCATAATAGAGATACAGAAACACCGTGGCCCCTTTCTTTGAGATAACTCTGCACTATTGCGAGCTGCAAATGCCACTTCCAGCTTAGATGTGCAGAAGAAGAACAACAAGAAGAAGAAATATCTCGAAATATGTCCGTCAGGCCCCTTCCCTTGAGATATATCTGCAAATATCTCGGAAACGAAACGAGCTATGGCAAAATGTTAAGAGACCTTTTTTGTAGAGAATTATGTTTCCTACAACTTATGTTCTATGATATTTTTTGATCAGATGCGTAGATCTCGAGATATATCAAGATATTTAAAAGTTCCGAAGCTGCACCAACATAATAGAGGTACAGAAACACCGTGGCCGCTTTCTTTGAGATAACTCTGCACTATTGCGAGCTGCAAATGCCACTTCCAGCTTAGATGTGCAGAAGAAGAACAACAAGAAGAAGAAATATCTCGAAATATGTCCGTCAGGCCCCATCCCTTGAGATAGATCTGCAAATATCTCGGAAACGGAGCGAGCTATGGCAAAATGTTAAGAGACCTTTCTTGTAGAGAATTAAGTTTCCTACTTTTTATGTTCTATGATATTTTTTGATCAGATGCGCAGTTCTCGAGATATATCAAGATATTTAAAAGTTCCGAAGCCGCACCAACATAATAGAGATACAGAAACACCGTGGACCCTTTCTTTGAGATAACTCTGCACTATTGCGAGCTGGAAATGCCACTTCCAGTTTAGCTGTGCAGAAGAAGAACAACAAGAAGAAGAAATATCTCGAAATATGTCCGTCAGGCCCCTTCCCTTGAGATAAATCAGCAAATATCTCGGAAACGAAGCGAGCTATGGCATAATGTTAAGAGACCTTTTTTGTAGAGAATTAAGTTTCCTACTTTTTATGTTCTATGATATTTTTTGATCAGATGCGTAGTTCTCGAGATATATCAAGATATTTAAAAGTTCCGAAGCCGCACCAACATAATAGAGATACAGAAACACCGTGGCCCCTTTCTTTGAGATAACTCTGCACTATTGCGAGCTGGAAATGCCACTTCCAGTATAGCTGTGCAGAAGAAGAACAACAAGAAGAAGAAATATCTCGAAATATGTCCGTCAGGCCCCTTCCCTTGAGATATATCTGCAAATATCTCGGAAACGAAACGAGCTATGGCAAAATGTTAAGAGACCTTTTTTGTAGAGAATTATGTTTCCTACAATTTATGTTCTATGATATTTTTTGATCAGAAGCGCAGTTTTCGAGATATATCGAGATATTTAAAAGTTCCGAAGCCGCACCAACATAATAGAGATCCAGAAACACCGTGGCCCCTTTCTTTGAGATTACTCTGCACTAGTGCGAGCCGCAAATGCCACTTCCAGCTTAGCTGTGCAGAAGAAGAACAACAAGAAGAAGAAATATCTCGAAATATGTCCGTCAGGCCCCTTCCCTCGAGATAAATCTGCAAATATCTCGGAAACGAAGCGAGCTATGGCAAAATGTTAAGAGACCTTTGTTGTAGAGAATTAAGTTTTCTACTTTTTATGTTCTATGATATTTTTTGATCAGATGCGTTGTTCTCGAGATATATCAAGATATTTAAAAGTTCCGAAGCCGCACCAGCATAATAGAGATACAGAAACACCGTGGCCCCTTTCTTTGAGATAACTCTGCACTATTGCGAGCTGCAAATGCCACTTCCAGCTTAGCTGTGCAGAAGAAGAACAACAAGAAGGAGAAATAACACGAAATATGTCCGTTAGGCCCCTTCCCTTGAGATATATCTGCAAATATCTCGGAAACGAAGCGAGCTATGGCAAAATGTTAAGAGACCTTTTTTGTAGAGAATTAAGTTTCCTACTTTTTATGTTCTATGATATTTTTTGATCAGATGCGTAGTTCTCGAGATATATCAAGATATTTAAAAGTTCCGAAGCCGCACCAACATAATAGAGATACAGAAACACCGTGGCCCCTGTCTTTGAGATAACTATGCACTATTGCGAGCTGCAAATGCCACTTCCAGCTTAGCTGTGCAGAAGAAGAACAACAAGAAGAAGAAATATCTCGAAATATGTCCGTCAGGCCCCTTCCCTTGAGATAAATCTGCAAATATCTCGGAAACGAAGCGAGCTATGGCAAAATGTTAAGAGACCTTTTTTGTAGAGAATTAAGTTTTCTACTTTTTATGTTCCATGATATTTTTTGATCAGATGCCTAGTTCTCGAGATATATCAAGATATTTAAAAGTTCCGAAGCTGCACCAACATAATAGAGATACAGAAACACCGTGGCCCCTTTCTTTGAGATAACTCTGCACTATTGCGAGCTGCAAATGCCACTTCCAGCTTAGCTGTGCAGAAGAAGAACAACAATAAGAAGAAATATCTCGAAATATGTCCGTCAGGCCCCTTCCTTTGAGATAAATCTGCAAATATCTCGGAAACGAAGCGAGCTATGGCAAAATGTTAAGAGACCTTTCTTGTAGAGAATTAAGTTTCCTACCTTTTATGTTGTATGATATTTTTGATCAGATGCGTAGTTCTCGAGATATATCAAGATATTTAAAAGTTCCGAAGCCGCACCAACATAATAGAGATACAGAAACACCGTGGCCCCTTTCTTTGAGATAACTATGCACTATTGCGAGCTGCAAATGCCACTTCCAGCTTAGCTGTGCAGAAGAAGAACAACAAGAAGAAGAAATATCTCGAAATATGTCCGTCAGGCCCCTTCCCTTGAGATAAATCTGCAAATACCTCGAAAACGAAGCGAGCTATGGCAAAATGTTAAGAGACCTTTCTTGTAGCGAATTAAGTTTCCTACTTTTTATGTAGTATGATATTTTTTGATCAGATGCGTAGTTCTCGAGATATATCAAGATATTTAAAAGTTACGAAGCCGCACCAACATAATAGAGATACAGAAACACCGTGGCCCCTTTCTTTGAGATAACTGCACTAGTGCGAGCCGCAAATGCCACTTCCAGCTTAGCTGTGCAGAAGAAGAACAACAAGAAGAAGAAATATCTCGAAATATGTCCGTCAGGCCCCTTCCCTTGAGATAAATCTGCAAATACCTCGAAAACGAAGCGAGCTATGGCAAAATGTTAAGAGACCTTTCTTGTAGAGAATTAAGTTTCCTACTTTTTATGTAGTATGATATTTTTTGATCAGATGCGTAGTTCTCGAGATATATCAAGATATTTAAAAGTTACGAAGCCGCACCAACATAATAGAGATACAGAAACACCGTGGCCCCTTTCTTTGAGATAACTCTGCACTAGTGCGAGCCGCAAATGCCACTTCCAGCTTAGCTGTGCAGAAGAAGAACAACAAGAAGAAGAAATATCTCGAAATATGTCCGTCAGGCCCCTTCCCTTGAGATAAATCTGCCAATATCTCGGAAACGAAGCGAGCTATGGCAAAATGTTGAGAGACCTTTTTTGTAGAGAATTAAGTTTCCTACTTTTCATGTTCTATGATATTTTTTGATCAGATGCGTAGATCTCGAGATATATCAAGATATTTAAAAGTTCCGAAGCTGCACCAACATAATAGAGGTACAGAAACACCGTGGCCGCTTTCTTTGAGATAACTCTGCACTAATGCGAGCCGCAAATGCCACTTCCAGCTTAGCTGTGCAGAAGAAGAACAACAAGAAGAAGAAATATCTCGAAATATGTCCGTCAGGCCCCTTCCCTTGAGATATATCTGCAAATATCTCGGAAACGAAACGAGCTATGGCAAAATGTTAAGAGACCTTTTTTGTAGAGAATTATGTTTCCTACAATTTATGTTCTACGATATTTTTTGATCAGAAGCGTAGTTTTCGAGATATATCGAGATATTTAAAAGTTCCGAAGCCGCACCAACATAATAGAGATCCAGAAACACCGTGGCCCCTTTCTTTGAGATAACTCTGCACTAGTGCGAGCCGCAAATGCCACTTCCAGCTTAGCTGTGCAGAAGAAGAACAACAAGAAGAAGAAATATCTCGAAATATGTCCGTCAGGCCCCTTCCCTCGAGATAAATCTGCAAATATCTCGGAAAGGAAGCGAGCTATGGCAAAATGTTAAGAGACCTTATTTGTAGAGAATTAAGTTTTCTACTTTTTATGTTCTATGATATTTTTTGATCAGATGCGTAGTTCTCGAGATATATCAAGATATTTAAAAGTTCCGAAGCCGCACCAACATAATAGAGATACAGAAACACCGTGGCCCCTTTCTTTGAGATAACGCTGCACTATTGCGAGCTGGAAATGCCACTTCCAGTTTAGCTGTGCAGAAGAAGAACAACAAGAAGAAGAAATATCTCGAAATATGTCCGTCAGGCCCCTTCCCTTGAGATATATCTGCAAATATCTCGGAAACGAAACGAGCTATGGCAAAATGTTAAGAGACCTTTTTTGTAGAGAATTATGTTTCCTACAATTTATGTTCTACGATATTTTTTGATCAGAAGCGTAGTTTTCGAGATATATCGAGATATTTAAAAGTTCCGAAGCCGCACCAACATAATAGAGATCCAGAAACACCGTGGCCCCTTTCTTTGAGATAACTCTGCACTAGTGCGAGCCGCAAATGCCACTTCCAGCTTAGCTGTGCAGAAGAAGAACAACAAGAAGAAGAAATATCTCGAAATATGTCCGTCAGGCCCCTTCCCTCGAGATAAATCTGCAAATATCTCGGAAACGAAGCGAGCTATGGCAAAATGTTAAGAGACCTTTTTTGTAGAGAATTAAGTTTTCTACTTTTTATGTTCCATGATATTTTTTGATCAGATGCGTAGTTCTCGAGATATATCAAGATATTTAAAAGTTCCGAAGCTGCACCAACATAATAGAGATACAGAAACACCGTGGCCCCTTTCTTTGAGATAACTCTGCACTATTGCGAGCTGCAAATGCCACTTCCAGCTTAGATGTGCAGAAGAAGAACAACAAGAAGAAGAAATATCTCGAAATATGTCCGTCAGGCCCCATCCCTTGAGATAGATCTGCAAATATCTCGGAAACGGAGCGAGCTATGGCAAAATGTTAAGAGACCTTTCTTGTAGAGAATTAAGTTTCCTACTTTTTATGTTCTATGATATTTTTTGATCAGATGCGTAGTTCTCGAGATATATCAAGATATTTAAAAGTTCCGAAGCCGCACCAACATAATAGAGATACAGAAACACCGTGGACCCTTTCTTTGAGATAACTCTGCACTATTGCGAGCTGGAAATGCCACTTCCAGTTTAGCTGTGCAGAAGAAGAACAACAAGAAGAAGAAATATCTCGAAATATGTCCGTCAGGCCCCTTCCCTTGAGATAAATCAGCAAATATCTCGGAAACGAAGCGAGCTATGGCATAATGTTAAGAGACCTTTTTTGTAGAGAATTAAGTTTCCTACTTTTTATGTTCTATGATATTTTTTGATCAGATGCGTAGTTCTCGAGATATATCAAGATATTTAAAAGTTCCGAAGCCGCACCAACATAATAGAGATACAGAAACACCGTGGCCCCTTTCTTTGAGATAACTCTGCACTATTGCGAGCTGGAAATGCCACTTCCAGTATAGCTGTGCAGAAGAAGAACAACAAGAAGAAGAAATATCTCGAAATATGTCCGTCAGGCCCCTTCCCTTGAGATATATCTGCAAATATCTCGGAAACGAAACGAGCTATGGCAAAATGTTAAGAGACCTTTTTTGTAGAGAATTATGTTTCCTACAATTTATGTTCTATGATATTTTTTGATCAGAAGCGCAGTTTTCGAGATATATCGAGATATTTAAAAGTTCCGAAGCCGCACCAACATAATAGAGATCCAGAAACACCGTGGCCCCTTTCTTTGAGATTACTCTGCACTAGTGCGAGCCGCAAATGCCACTTCCAGCTTAGCTGTGCAGAAGAAGAACAACAAGAAGAAGAAATATCTCGAAATATGTCCGTCAGGCCCCTTCCCTCGAGATAAATCTGCAAATATCTCGGAAACGAAGCGAGCTATGGCAAAATGTTAAGAGACCTTTGTTGTAGAGAATTAAGTTTTCTACTTTTTATGTTCTATGATATTTTTTGATCAGATGCGTTGTTCTCGAGATATATCAAGATATTTAAAAGTTCCGAAGCCGCACCAGCATAATAGAGATACAGAAACACCGTGGCCCCTTTCTTTGAGATAACTCTGCACTATTGCGAGCTGCAAATGCCACTTCCAGCTTAGCTGTGCAGAAGAAGAACAACAAGAAGGAGAAATAACACGAAATATGTCCGTTAGGCCCCTTCCCTTGAGATATATCTGCAAATATCTCGGAAACGAAGCGAGCTATGGCAAAATGTTAAGAGACCTTTTTTGTAGAGAATTAAGTTTCCTACTTTTTATGTTCTATGATATTTTTTGATCAGATGCGTAGTTCTCGAGATATATCAAGATATTTAAAAGTTCCGAAGCCGCACCAACATAATAGAGATACAGAAACACCGTGGCCCCTGTCTTTGAGATAACTATGCACTATTGCGAGCTGCAAATGCCACTTCCAGCTTAGCTGTGCAGAAGAAGAACAACAAGAAGAAGAAATATCTCGAAATATGTCCGTCAGGCCCCTTCCCTTGAGATAAATCTGCAAATATCTCGGAAACGAAGCGAGCTATGGCAAAATGTTAAGAGACCTTTTTTGTAGAGAATTAAGTTTTCTACTTTTTATGTTCCATGATATTTTTTGATCAGATGCCTAGTTCTCGAGATATATCAAGATATTTAAAAGTTCCGAAGCTGCACCAACATAATAGAGATACAGAAACACCGTGGCCCCTTTCTTTGAGATAACTCTGCACTATTGCGAGCTGCAAATGCCACTTCCAGCTTAGCTGTGCAGAAGAAGAACAACAATAAGAAGAAATATCTCGAAATATGTCCGTCAGGCCCCTTCCTTTGAGATAAATCTGCAAATATCTCGGAAACGAAGCGAGCTATGGCAAAATGTTAAGAGACCTTTCTTGTAGAGAATTAAGTTTCCTACCTTTTATGTTCTATGATATTTTTGATCAGATGCGTAGTTCTCGAGATATATCAAGATATTTAAAAGTTCCGAAGCCGCACCAACATAATAGAGATACAGAAACACCGTGGCCCCTTTCTTTGAGATAACTATGCACTATTGCGAGCTGCAAATGCCACTTCCAGCTTAGCTGTGCAGAAGAAGAACAACAAGAAGAAGAAATATCTCGAAATATGTCCGTCAGGCCCCTTCCCTTGAGATAAATCTGCAAATACCTCGAAAACGAAGCGAGCTATGGCAAAATGTTAAGAGACCTTTCTTGTAGAGAATTAAGTTTCCTACTTTTTATGTAGTATGATATTTTTTGATCAGATGCGTAGTTCTCGAGATATATCAAGATATTTAAAAGTTACGAAGCCGCACCAACATAATAGAGATACAGAAACACCGTGGCCCCTTTCTTTGAGATAACTGCACTAGTGCGAGCCGCAAATGCCACTTCCAGCTTAGCTGTGCAGAAGAAGAACAACAAGAAGAAGAAATATCTCGAAATATGTGCGTCAGGCCCCTTCCCTTGAGATAAATCTGCAAATACCTCGAAAACGAAGCGAGCTATGGCAAAATGTTAAGAGACCTTTCTTGTAGAGAATTAAGTTTCCTACTTTTTATGTAGTATGATATTTTTTGATCAGATGCGTAGTTCTCGAGATATATCAAGATATTTAAAAGTTACGAAGCCGCACCAACATAATAGAGATACAGAAACACCGTGGCCCCTTTCTTTGAGATAACTCTGCACTAGTGCGAGCCGCAAATGCCACTTCCAGCTTAGCTGTGCAGAAGAAGAACAACAAGAAGAAGAAATATCTCGAAATATGTCCGTCAGGCCCCTTCCCTTGAGATAAATCTGCCAATATCTCGGAAACGAAGCGAGCTATGGCAAAATGTTGAGAGACCTTTTTTGTAGAGAATTAAGTTTCCTACTTTTCATGTTCTATGATATTTTTTGATCAGATGCGTAGATCTCGAGATATATCAAGATATTTAAAAGTTCCGAAGCTGCACCAACATAATAGAGGTACAGAAACACCGTGGCCGCTTTCTTTGAGATAACTCTGCACTAATGCGAGCCGCAAATGCCACTTCCAGCTTAGCTGTGCAGAAGAAGAACAACAAGAAGAAGAAATATCTCGAAATATGTCCGTCAGGCCCCTTCCCTTGAGATATATCTGCAAATATCTCGGAAACGAAACGAGCTATGGCAAAATGTTAAGAGACCTTTTTTGTAGAGAATTATGTTTCCTACAATTTATGTTCTACGATATTTTTTGATCAGAAGCGTAGTTTTCGAGATATATCGAGATATTTAAAAGTTCCGAAGCCGCACCAACATAATAGAGATCCAGAAACACCGTGGCCCCTTTCTTTGAGATAACTCTGCACTAGTGCGAGCCGCAAATGCCACTTCCAGCTTAGCTGTGCAGAAGAAGAACAACAAGAAGAAGAAATATCTCGAAATATGTCCGTCAGGCCCCTTCCCTCGAGATAAATCTGCAAATATCTCGGAAACGAAGCGAGCTATGGCAAAATGTTAAGAGACCTTATTTGTAGAGAATTAAGTTTTCTACTTTTTATGTTCTATGATATTTTTTGATCAGATGCGTAGTTCTCGAGATATATCAAGATATTTAAAAGTTCCGAAGCCGCACCAACATAATAGAGATACAGAAACACCGTGGCCCCTTTCTTTGAGATAACGCTGCACTATTGCGAGCTGGAAATGCCACTTCCAGTTTAGCTGTGCAGAAGAAGAACAACAAGAAGAAGAAATATCTCGAAATATGTCCGTCAGGCCCCTTCCCTTGAGATATATCTGCAAATATCTCGGAAACGAAACGAGCTATGGCAAAATGTTAAGAGACCTTTTTTGTAGAGAATTATGTTTCCTACAATTTATGTTCTACGATATTTTTTGATCAGAAGCGTAGTTTTCGAGATATATCGAGATATTTAAAAGTTCCGAAGCCGCACCAACATAATAGAGATCCAGAAACACCGTGGCCCCTTTCTTTGAGATAACTCTGCACTAGTGCGAGCCGCAAATGCCACTTCCAGCTTAGCTGTGCAGAAGAAGAACAACAAGAAGAAGAAATATCTCGAAATATGTCCGTCAGGCCCCTTCCCTCGAGATAAATCTGCAAATATCTCGGAAACGAAGCGAGCTATGGCAAAATGTTAAGAGACCTTTTTTGTAGAGAATTAAGTTTTCTACTTTTTATGTTCCATGATATTTTTTGATCAGATGCGTAGTTCTCGAGATATATCAAGATATTTAAAAGTTCCGAAGCTGCACCAACATAATAGAGATACAGAAACACCGTGGCCCCTTTCTTTGAGATAACTCTGCACTATTGCGAGCTGCAAATGCCACTTCCAGCTTAGCTGTGCAGAAGAAGAACAACAATAAGAAGAAATATCTCGAAATATGTCCGTCAGGCCCCTTCCCTTGAGATAAATCTGCAAATATCTCGGAAACGAAGCGAGCTATGGCAAAATGTTAAGAGACGTTTTTTGTAGAGAATTATGTTTCCTACAATTTATCTTCTATGATATTTTTTGATCAGAAACGTAGTTTTCGAGATATATCGAGATATTTAAAAGTTCCGAAGCCGCACCAACATAATAGAGATACAGAAACACCGTGGCCCCTTTCTTTGAGATAACTCTGCACTAGTGCGAGCCGCAAATGCCACTTCCAGCTTAGCTGTGCAGAAGAAGAACAACAAGAAGAAGAAATATCTCGAAATATGTCCGTCAGGCCCCTTCCCTTGAGATAAATCTGCAAACATCTCGGAAACGAAGCGAGCTATGGCAAAATGTTAAGAGACGTTTTTTGTAGAGAATTATGTTTCCTACAATTTATGTGCTATGATATTTTTTGATCAGAAGCGTAGTTTTCGAGATATATCGAGATATTTAAAAGTTCCGAAGCCGCACCAACATAATAGAGATACAGAAACACCGTGGCCCCTTTCTTTGAGATAACTCTGCACTAGTGCGAGCCGCAAATGCCACTTCCAGCTTAGCTGTGCAGAAGAAGAACAACAAGAAGAAGAAATATCTCGAAATATGTCCGTTAGGCCGCTTCCCTTGAGATAAATGTGCAAATATCTCGGAAACGAAGCGAGCTATGGCAAAATGTTGAGGGACCTTTTTTGTAGAGAATTAAGTTTCCTACTATTTATGTTCTATGATATTTTTTGATCAGATGCGTAGTTCTCGAGATATATCAAGATATTTAAAAGTTCCGAAGCCGCACCAACATAATAGAGATACAGAAACACCGTGGCCCCTTTCTTTGAGATAACTCTGCACTAGTGCGAGCCGCAAATGCCACTTCCAGCTTAGCTGTGCAGAAGAAGAACAACAAGAAGAAGAAATATCTCGAAATATGTCCGTCAGGCCCCTTCCCTTGAGATAAATCTGCAAATATCTCGGAAACGAAGCGAGCTATGGTAAAACGTTAATAGACCTTTTTTGTAGAGAATTAAGTTTCCTACTTTTTATGTTCTATGATATTTTTTGATCAGATGCGTAGTTCTCGAGATATATCAAGATATTTAAAAGTTCCGAAGCCGCACCAACATAATAGAGATACAGAAACACCGTGGCCCCTTTCTTTGAGATAACTCTGCACTAATGCGAGCCGCAAATGCCACTTCCAGCTTAGCTGTGCAGAAGAAGAACAACAAGAAGAAGAAATATCTCGAAATATGTCCGTCAGGCCCCTTCCCTTGAGATAAATCTGCAAATATCTCGGAAACGAAGCGAGCTATGGCAAAATGTTAAGAGACCTTTTTTGTAGAGAATTAAGTTTCCTACTTTTTATGTGCTATGATATTTTTTGATCAGATGCGTAGTTCTCGAGATATATCAAGATATTTAAAAGTTCCGAAGCCGCACCAACATAATAGAGATACAGAAACACCGTGGCCCCTTTCTTTGAGATTACTCTGCACTATTGCGAGCTGCAAATGCCACTTCCAGCTTAGCTGTGCAGAGGAAGAACAACAAGAAGAAGAAATATCTCGAAATATGTCCGTCAGGCCCGTTCCTTTGAGATAAATCTGCAAATATCTCGGAAACGAAGCGAGCTATGGCAAAATGTTAAGAGACCTTTCTTGTATAGAATTAAGTTTCCTACTTTTTATGTTCTATGATATTTTTTGATCAGATGCGTAGTTCTCGAGATATATCAAGATATTTAAAAGTTCCGAAGCCGCACCAACATAATAGAGATACAGAAACACCGTGGCCCCTTTCTTTGAGATAACTCTGCACTAGTGCGAGCCGCAAATGCCACTTCCAGCTTAGCTGTGCAGAAGAAGAACAACAAGAAGAAGAAATATCTCGAAATATGTCCGTCAGGCCCCATCCCTTGAGATAAATCTGCAAATATCTCGGAAACCAAGCGAGCTATGGCAAAATGTTAAGAGACGTTTTTTGTAGAGAATTATGTTTCCTACAATTTATGTTCTATGATATTTTTTGATCAGAAGCGTAGTTTTCGAGATATATCGAGATATTTAAAAGTTCCGAAGCCGCACCAACATAATAGAGATACAGAAACACCGTGGCCCCTTTCTTTGAGATAACTCTGCACTAGTGCGAGCCGCAAATGCCACTTCCAGCTTAGCTGTGCAGAAGAAGAACAACAAGAAGAAGAAATATCTCGAAATATGTCCGTCAGGCCCCTTCCCTTGAGATAAATCTGCAAATATCTCGGAAACGAAGCGAGCTATGGCAAAATGTTAAGAGACGTTTTTTGTAGAGAATTATGTTTCCTACAATTTATGTGCTATGATATTTTTTGATCAGAAGCGTAGTTTTCGAGATATATCGAGATATTTAAAAGTTCCGAAGCCGCACCAACATAATAGAGATACAGAAACACCGTGGCCCCTTTCTTTGAGATTACTCTGCACTATTGCGAGCTGCAAATGCCACTTCCAGCTTAGCTGTGCAGAGGAAGAACAACAAGAAGAAGAAATGTCTCGAAATATGTCCGTCAGTCCCCTTCCCTTGAGATAAATCTGCAAATATCTCGGAAACGAAGCGAGCTTGGCAAAATGTTAAGAGACGTTTTTTGTAGAGAATTATGTTTCCTACAATTTATGTGCTATGATATTTTTTGATCAGAAGCGTAGTTTTCGAGATATATCGAGATATTTAAAAGTTCCGAAGCCGCACCAACATAATAGAGATACAGAAACACCGTGGCCCCTTTCTTTGAGATTACTCTGCACTATTGCGAGCTGCAAATGCCACTTCCAGCTTAGCTGTGCAGAGGAAGAACAACAAGAAGAAGAAATATCTCGAAATATGTCCGTCAGGCCCCTTCCCTTGAGATAAATCTGCAAATATCTCGGAAACGAAGCGAGCTATGGCAAAATGATAAGAGACCTTTTTTGTAGAGAATTAAGTTTCCTACTTTTTATGTTGTATGATATTTTTTGATCAGATGCGTAGTTCTCGAGATATATCAAGATATTTAAAAGTTCCGAAGCCGCACCAACATAATAGAGATGCAGAAACACCGTGGCCCCTTTCTTCGAGATAACTCTGCACTAGTGCGAGCCGCAAATGCCACTTCCAGCTTAGCTGTGCAGAAGAAGAACAACAAGAAGAAGAAATATCTCGAAATATGTCCGTCAGGCCCCTTCCCTTGATATAAATCTGCAAATATCTCGGAAACGAAGCGAGCTATGGCAAAATGTTAAGAGACGTTTTTTGTAGAGAATTATGTTTCCTACAATTTATGTTCTATGATATTTTTTGATCAGAAGCGTAGTTTTCGAGATACATCGAGATATTTAAAAGTTCCGAAGCCGCACCAACATAATAGAGATACAGAAACACCGTGGCCCCTTTCTTTGAGATAACTCTGCACTAGTGCGAGCCGCAAATGCCACTTCCAGCTTAGCTGTGCAGAAGAAGGACAACAAGAAGAAGAAATATCTCGAAATATGTCCGTCAGGCCCCTTCCCTTGAGATAAATCTGCAAATATCTCGGAAACCAAGCGAGCTATGGCAAAATGTTAAGAGACCTTTTTTGTAGAGAATTAAGTTTCCTACTTTTTATGTTCTATGGTATTTTTTGATCAGATGCGTAGTTCTCGAGATATATCAAGATATTTAAAAGTTCCGAAGCCGCACCAACATAATAGAGATACAGAAACACCGTGGCCCCTTTCTTTGAGATAACTCTGCACTAGTGCGAGCTGCAAATGCCACTTCCAGCTTAGCTGTGCAGAAGAAGAACAACAAGAAGAAGAAATATCTCGAAATATGTCCGTCAGGCCCCTTCCCTTGAGATAAATCTGCAAATATCTCGGAAACGAAGCGAGCTATGGCAAAATGTGAAGAGACCTTTTTTGTAGAGAATTAAGTTTCCTACTTTTTATGTTCTATGATATTTTTTGATCAGATGCGCAGTTCTCGAGATATATCAAGATATTTAAAAGTTCCGAAACCGCACCAACATAATAGAGATACAGAAACACCGTGGCCCCCTTCTTTGAGATAACTCTGCACTATTGCGAGCTGCAAATGCCACTTCCAGCTTAGCTGTGCAGAAGAAGGACAACAAGAAGAAGAAATATCTCGAAATATGTCCGTCAGGCCCCTTCCCTTGAGATAAATCTGCAAATATCTCGGAAACGAAGCGAGCTATGGCAAAATGTTAAGAGACCTTTTTTGTAGAGAATTAAGTTTCCTACTTTTTATGTTCTATGATATTTTTTGATCAGATGCGTAGTTCTCGAGATATATCAAGATATTTAAAAGTTCCGATGCCGCACCAACATAATAGAGATACAGAAACACCGTGGCCCCTTTCTTTGAGATAACTCTGCACTAATGCGAGCCGCAAATGCCACTTCCAGCTTAGCTGTGCAGAAGAAGAACAACAAGAAGAAGAAATATCTCGAAATATGTCCGTCAGGCCCCTTCCCTTGAGATAAATCTGCAAATATCTCGGAAACGAAGCGAGCTATGGCAAAATGTTAAGAGACCTTTTTTGTAGAGAATTAAGTTTCCTACTTTTTATGTTCTATGATATTTTTTGATCAGATGCGTAGTTCTCGAGATATATCAAGATACTTAAAAGTTCCGAAGCCGCACCAACATAATAGAGATACAGAAACACCGTGGCCCCTTTCTTTGAGATTACTCTGCACTATTGCGAGCTGCAAATGCCACTTCCAGCTTAGCTGTGCAGAGGAAGAACAACAAGAAGAAGAAATATCTCGAAATATGTCCGTCAGGCCCCTTCCCTTGAGATAAATCTGCAAATATCTCGGAAACGAAGCGAGCTATGGCAAAATGATAAGAGACCTTTTTTGTAGAGAATTAAGTTTCCTACTTTTTATGTTGTATGATATTTTTTGATCAGATGCGTAGTTCTCGAGATATATCAAGATATTTAAAAGTTCCGAAGCCGCACCAACATAATAGAGATACAGAAACACCGTGGCCCCTTTCTTCGAGATGACTCTGCACTAGTGCGAGCCGCAAATGCCACTTCCAGCTTAGCTGTGCAGAAGAAGAACAACAAGAAGAAGAAATATCTCGAAATATGTCCGTCAGGCCCCTTCCCTTGAGATAAATCTGCAAATATCTCGGAAACGAAGCGAGCTATGGCAAAATGTTAAGGGACCTTTTTTGTAGAGAATTAAGTTTCCTACTTTTTATGTTCTATGATATTTTTTGATCAGATGCGCAGTTCTCGAGATATATCAAGATATTTAAAAGTTCCGAAGCCGCACCAACATAATAGAGATACAGAAACACCGTGGCCCCCTTCTTTGAGATAACTCTGCACTATTGCGAGCTGCAAATGCCACTTCCAGCTTAGCTGTGCAGAAGAAGGACAACAAGAAGAAGAAATATCTCGAAATGTGTCCGTCAGGCCCCTTCCCTTGAGATAAATCTGCAAATATCTCGGAAACGAAGCGAGCTATGGCAAAATGTTAACAGACCTTTTTTGTAGAGAATTAAGTTTCCTACTTTTTATGTTCTATGATATTTTTTGATCAGATGCGTAGTTCTCGAGATATATCAAGATATTTAAAAGTTCCGAAGCCGCACCAACATAATAGAGATACAGAAACACCGTGGCCCCTTTCTTTGAGATAACTCTACACTATTGCGAGCTGCAAATGCCACTTCCAGCTTAGCTGTGCAGAGGAAGAACAACAAGAAGAAGAAGTATCTCGAAATATGTCCGTCAGGCCCGTTCCTTTGAGCTGAATCTGCACATATCTCGGAAACGAAGCGAGCTATGGCAAAATGTTAAGAGACGTTTTTTGTACAGAATTATGTTTCCTACAATTTATGTTCTATGATATTTTTTGATCAGAAGCGTAGTTTTCGAGATATATCGAGATATTTAAAAGTTCCGAAGCCGCACCAACATAATAGAGATACAGCAACACCGTGGCCCCTTTCTTTGAGATAACTCTGCACTAGTGCGAGCCGCAAATGCCACTTCCAGCTTAGCTGTGCAGAAGAAGAACAACAAGAAGAAGAAATATCTCGAAATATGTCCGTTAGGCCGCTTCCCTTGAGATAAATGTGCAAATATCTCGGAAACGAAGCGAGCTATGGGAAAATGTTGAGGGACCTTTTTTGTAGAGAATTAAGTTTCCTACTATTTATGTTCTATGATATTTTTTGATCAGATGCGTAGTTCTCGAGATATATCAAGATATTTAAAAGTTCCGAAGCCGCACCAACATAATAGAGATACAGAAACACCGTGGCCCCTTTCTTTGAGATAACTCTGCACTAGTGCGAGCCGCAAATGCCACTTCCAGCTTAGCTGTGCAGAAGAAGAACCACAAGAAGAAGAAATATCTCGAAATATGTCCGTCAGGCCCCTTCCCTTGAGATAAATCTGCAAATATCTCGGAAACGAAGCGAGCTATGGCAAAATGTTAAGAGACCTTTCTTGTAGAGAATTAAGTTTCCTACTTTTTATGTTCTATGATATTTTTTGATCAGATGCGTAGTTCTCGAGATATATCAAGATATTTAAAAGTTCCGAAGCCGCACCAACATAATAGAGATACAGAAACACCGTGGCCCCTTTCTTTGAGATTACTCTGCACTATTGCGAGCTGCAAATGCCACTTCCAGCTTAGCTGTGCAGAAGAAGAACAACAAGAAGAAGAAATATCTCGAAATATGTCCGTCAGGCCCGTTCCTTTGAGCTGAATCTGCAAATATCTCGGAAACGAAGCAAGCTATGGCAAAATGTTGAGAGACGTTTTTTGTAGAGAATTATGTTTCCTACAATTTATGTTCTATGATATTTTTTGATCAGATGCGTAGTTCTCGAGATATATCAAGATATTTAAAAGTTCCGAAGCTGCACCAACATAATAGAGGTACAGAAACACCGTAGCCCCTTTCTTTGAGATTACTCTGCACTATTGCGAGCTGCAAATGCCACTTCCAGCTTAGCTGTGCAGAGGAAGAACAACAAGAAGAAGAAATATCTCGAAATATGTCCGTCAGGCCCGTTCCTTTGAGCTGAATCTGCAAATATCTCGGAAACGAAGCGAGCTATGGCAAAATGTTAAGAGACGTTTTCTGTAGAGAATTATGTTTCCTACTATTTATGTTCTATGATATTTTTTGATCAGAAGCGTAGTTTTCGAGATATATCGAGATATTTAAAAGTTCCGAAGCCGCACCAACATAATAGAGATACAGAAACACCGTGGCCCCTTTCTTTGAGATAACTCTGCACTAGTGCGAGCCGCAAATGCCACTTCCAGCTTAGCTGTGCAGAAGAAGGACAACAAGAAGAAGAAATATCTCGAAATATGTCCGTCAGGCCCCTTCCCTTGAGATAAATCTGCAAATATCTCGGAAACGAAGCGAGCTATGGCAAAATGTTAAGAGACCTTTTTTGTAGAGAATTAAGTTTCCTACTTTTTATGTTCTATGGTATTTTTTGATCAGATGCGTAGTTCTCGAGATATATCAAGATATTTAAAAGTTCCGAAGCCGCACCAACATAATAGAGATACAGAAACACCGTGGCCCCTTTCTTTGAGATAACTCTGCACTAGTGCGAGCTGCAAATGCCACTTCCAGCTTAGCTGTGCAGAAGAAGAACAACAAGAAGAAGAAATATCTCGAAATATGTCCGTCAGGCCCCTTCCCTTGAGATAAATCTGCAAATATCTCGGAAACGAAGCGAGCTATGGCAAAATGTGAAGAGACCTTTTTTGTAGAGAATTAAGTTTCCTACTTTTTATTTTCTATGATATTTTTTGATCAGATGCGCAGTTCTCGAGATATATCAAGATATTTAAAAGTTCCGAAGCCGCACCAACATAATAGAGATACAGAAACACCGTGGCCCCCTTCTTTGAGATAACTCTGCACTATTGCGAGCTGCAAATGCCACTTCCAGCTTAGCTGTGCAGAAGAAGGACAACAAGAAGAAGAAATATCTCGAAATATGTCCGTCAGGCCCCTTCCCTTGAGATAAATCTGCAAGTATCTCGGAAACGAAGCGAGCTATGGCAAAATGTTAAGAGACCTTTTTTGTAGAGAATTAAGTTTCCTACTTTTTATGTTCTATGATATTTTTTGATCAGATGCGTAGTTCTCGAGATATATCAAGATATTTAAAAGTTCCGATGCCGCACCAACATAATAGAGATACAGAAACACCGTGGCCCCTTTCTTTGAGATAACTCTGCACTAATGCGAGCCGCAAATGCCACTTCCAGCTTAGCTGTGCAGAAGAAGAACAACAAGAAGAAGAAATATCTCGAAATATGTCCGTCAGGCCCCTTCCCTTGAGATAAATCTGCAAATATCTCGGAAACGAAGCGAGCTATGGCAAAATGTTAAGAGACCTTTTTTGTAGAGAATTAAGTTTCCTACTTTTTATGTTCTATGATATTTTTTGATCAGATGCGTAGTTCTCGAGATATATCAAGATACTTAAAAGTTCCGAAGCCGCACCAACATAATAGAGATACAGAAACACCGTGGCCCCTTTCTTTGAGATTACTCTGCACTATTGCGAGCTGCAAATGCCACTTCCAGCTTAGCTGTGCAGAGGAAGAACAACAAGAAGAAGAAATATCTCGAAATATGTCCGTCAGGCCCCTTCCCTTGAGATAAATCTGCATATATCTCGGAAACGAAGCGAGCTATGGCAAAATGTTAAGAGACCTTTTTTGTAGAGAATTAAGTTTTCTACTTTTTATGTTCTATGATATTTTTTGATCAGATGCGTTGTTCTCGAGATATATCAAGATATTTAAAAGTTCCGAAGCTGCACCAACATAATAGAGATACAGAAACACCGTGGCCCCTTTCTTTGAGATAACTCTGCACTATTGCGAGCTGCAAATGCCACTTCCAGCTTAGCTATGCAGAAGAAGAACAACAAGAAGAAGAAATATCTCGAAATATGTCCGTCAGGCCCCTTCCCTTGAGATATATCTGCAAATATCTCGGAAACGAAGCGAGCTATGGCAAAATGTTAAGAGACCTTTTTTGTAGAGAATTATGTCTCCTACAAGTTATGTTCTATGATATTTTTTGATCAGAAGCGTAGTTTTCGAGATATATCAAGATATTTAAAAGTTCCGAAGCCGCACCAGCATAATAGAGATACAGAAACACCGTGGCCCCTTTCTTTGAGATAACTCTGCACTATTGCGAGCTGGAAATGCCACTTCCAGTTTAGCTGTGCAGAAGAAGAACAACAAGAAGAAGAAATATCTCGAAATATGTCCGTCAGGCCCCTTCCCTTGAGATATATCTGCAAATATCTCGGAAACGAAACGAGCTATGGCAAAATGTTAAGAGACCTTTTTTGTAGAGAATTATGTTTCCTACAATTTATGTTCTATGATATTTTTTGATCAGAAGCGTAGTTTTCGAGATATATCGAGATATTTAAAAGTTCCGAAGCCGCACCAACATAATAGAGATCCAGAAACACCGTGGCCCCTTTCTTTGAGATAACTCTGCACTAGTGCGAGCCGCAAATGCCACTTCCAGCTTAGCTGTGCAGAAGAAGAACAACAAGAAGAAGAAATATCTCGAAATATGTCCGTCAGGCCCCTTCCCTTGAGATAAATCTGCAAATATCTCGGAAACGAAGCGAGCTATGGCAAAATGTTAAGAGACCTTTTTTGTAGAGAATTAAGTTTCCTACTTTCTATGTTCTATGATATTTTTTGATCAGATGCGTACTTCTCGAGATATATCAAGATATTTAAAAGTTCCGAAGCCGCACCAACATAATAGAGATACAGAAACACCGTGGCCCCTTTCTTTGAGATAACTCTGCACTAGTGCGAGCCGCAAATGCCACTTCCAGCTTAGCTGTGCAGAAGAAGAACAACAAGAAGAAGAAATATCTCGAAATATGTCCGTCAGGCCCCTTCCCTTGAGATAAATCTGCAAATATCTCGGAAACGAAGCGAGCTATGGCAAAATGTTAAGCGACCTATTTTGTAGAGAATTAAGTTTCCTACTTTTTATGTTCTATGATATTTTTTGATCAGATGCGTAGTTCTGGAGATATATCAAGATATTTAAAAGTTCCGAAGCCGCACCAACATAATAGAGATACAGAAACACCGTGGCCCCTTCCTTTCAGATAACTCTGCTCTATTGCGAGCTGGAAATGCCACTTCCAGTTTAGCTGTGCAGAAGAAGAACAACAAGAAGAAGAAATATCTCGAAATATGTCCGTCAGGCCCCTTCCCTTGAGATAAATCTGCAAATATCTCGGAAACGAAGCGAGCTATGGCAAAATGTTAAGAGACCTTTTTTGTAGAGAATTAAGTTTCCTACTTTTTATGTTCTATGATATTTTTTGATCAGATGCGTAGTTCTGGAGATATATCAAGATATTTAAAAGTTCCGAAGCCGCACCAACATAATAGAGATACAGAAACACCGTGGCCCCTTCCTTTCAGATAACTCTGCTCTATTGCGAGCTGGAAATGCCACTTCCAGTTTAGCTGTGCAGAAGAAGAACAACAAGAAGAAGAAATATCTCGAAATATGTCCGTCAGGCCCCTTCCCTTGAGATATATCTGCAAATATCTCGGAAACGAAACGAGCTATGGCAAAATGTTAAGAGACCTTTTTTGTAGAGAATTATGTTTCCTACAATTTATGTTCTATGATATTTTTTGATCAGAAGCGTAGTTTTCGAGATATATCGAGATATTTAAAAGTTCCGAAGCCGCACCAACATAATAGAGATCCAGAAACACCGTGGCCCCTTTCTTTGAGATAACTCTGCACTAGTGCGAGCCGCAAATGCCACTTCCAGCTTAGCTGTGCAGAAGAAGAACAACAAGAAGAAGAAATATCTCGAAATATGTCCGTCAGGCCCCTTCCCTTGAGATAAATCTGCAAATATCTCGGAAACGAAGCGAGCTATGGCAAAATGTTAAGAGACCTTTTTTGTAGAGAATTAAGTTTCCTACTTTCTATGTTCTATGATATTTTTTGATCAGATGCGTACTTCTCGAGATATATCAAGATATTTAAAAGTTCCGAAGCCGCACCAACATAATAGAGATACAGAAACACCGTGGCCCCTTTCTTTGAGATAACTCTGCACTAGTGCGAGCCGCAAATGCCACTTCCAGCTTAGCTGTGCAGAAGAAGAACAACAAGAAGAAGAAATATCTCGAAATATGTCCGTCAGGCCCCTTCCCTTGAGATAAATCTGCAAATATCTCGGAAACGAAGCGAGCTATGGCAAAATGTTAAGCGACCTTTTTTGTAGAGAATTAAGTTTCCTACTTTTTATGTTCTATGATATTTTTTGATCAGATGCGTAGTTCTGGAGATATATCAAGATATTTAAAAGTTCCGAAGCCGCACCAACATAATAGAGATACAGAAACACCGTGGCCCCTTCCTTTCAGATAACTCTGCTCTATTGCGAGCTGGAAATGCCACTTCCAGTTTAGCTGTGCAGAAGAAGAACAACAAGAAGAAGAAATATCTCGAAATATGTCCGTCAGGCCCCTTCCCTTGAGATAAATCTGCAAATATCTCGGAAACGAAGCGAGCTATGGCAAAATGTTAAGAGACCTTTTTTGTAGAGAATTAAGTTTCCTACTTTTTATGTTCTATGATATTTTTTGATCAGATGCGTAGTTCTGGAGATATATCAAGATATTTAAAAGTTCCGAAGCCGCACCAACATAATAGAGATACAGAAACACCGTGGCCCCTTCCTTTCAGATAACTCTGCTCTATTGCGAGCTGGAAATGCCACTTCCAGTTTAGCTGTGCAGAAGAAGAACAACAAGAAGAAGAAATATCTCGAAATATGTCCGTCAGGCCCCTTCCCTTGAGATATATCTGCAAATATCTCGGAAACGAAGCGAGCTATGGCAAAATGTTAAGAGACCTTTTTTGTAGAGAATTATGTCTCCTACAAGTTATGTTGTATGATATTTTTTGATCAGAAGCGTAGTTTTCGAGATATATCGAGATATTTAAATGTTCCGAAGCCGCACCAACATAATAGAGATACAGAAACACCGTGGCCCCTTTCTTTGAGATAACTCTGCACTAGTGCGAGCCGCAAATGCCACTTCCAGCTTAGCTGTGCAGAAGAAGAACAACAAGAAGAAGAAATATCTCGAAATATGTCCGTCAGGCCCCTTCCCTTGAGATAAATCTGCAAATATCTCGGAAACGAAGCGAGCTATGGCAAAATGTTAAGAGACCTTATTTGTAGAGAATTAAGTTTCCTACTTTTTATGTTCTATGATATTTTTTGATCAGATGCGTAGTTCTCGAGATATATCAAGATATTTAAAAGTTCCGAAGCCGCACCAACATAATAGAGATACAGAAACACCGTGGCCCCTTTCTTTGAGATAACTCTGCACTAGTGCGAGCCGCAAATGCCACTTCCAGCTTAGCTGTGCAGAAGAAGAACAACAAGAAGAAGAAATATCTCGAAATATGTCCGTCAGGCCCCTTCCCTTGAGATAAATCTGCAAATATCTCGGAAACGCAGCGAGCAATGGCAAAATGTTAAGAGACCTTTTTTGTAGAGAATTAAGTTTCCTACTTTTTATGTTCTATGATATTTTTTGATCAGATGCGTAGTTCTCGAGATATATCAAGATATTTAAAAGTTCCGAAGCCGCACCAACATAATAGAGATACAGAAACACCGTGGCCCCTTTCTTTCAGATAACTCTGCACTATTGCGAGCTGGAAATGCCACTTCCAGTTTAGCTGTGCAGAAGAAGAACAACAAGAAGAAGAAATATCTCCACATATGTCCCTCAGGCCCCTTCCCTTGAGATAAATCTGCAAATATCTCGGAAACGAAGCGAGCTAAGGCAAAATGTTAAGAGACTTTACTTGTAGAGAATTAAGTTTCCTACTTTTTATGTTCTATGATATTTTTTGATCAGATGCGTAGTTCTCGAGATATATCAAGATATTTAAATGTTCCGAAGCCGCACCAACATAATAGAGATACAGAAACACCGTGGCCCCTTTCTTTGAGATAACTCTGCACTAGTGCGAGCCGCAAATGCCACTTCCAGCTTAGCTGTGCAGAAGAAGAACAACAAGAAGAAGAAATATCTCGAAATATGTCCGTCAGGCCCCTTCCCTTGAGATAAATCTGCAAATATCTCGGAAACGAAGCGAGCTATGGCAAAATGTTAAGAGACCTTATTTGTAGAGAATTAAGTTTCCTACTTTTTATGTTCTATGATATTTTTTGATCAGATGCGTAGTTCTCGAGATATATCAAGATATTTAAAAGTTCCGAAGCCGCACCAACATAATAGAGATACAGAAACACCGTGGCCCCTTTCTTTGAGATAACTCTGCACTAGTGCGAGCCGCAAATGCCACTTCCAGCTTAGCTGTGCAGAAGAAGAACAACAAGAAGAAGAAATATCTCGAAATATGTCCGTCAGGCCCCTTCCCTTGAGATAAATCTGCAAATATCTCGGAAACGCAGCGAGCAATGGCAAAATGTTAAGAGACCTTTTTTGTAGAGAATTAAGTTTCCTACTTTTTATGTTCTATGATATTTTTTGATCAGATGCGTAGTTCTCGAGATATATCAAGATATTTAAAAGTTCCGAAGCCGCACCAACATAATAGAGATACAGAAACACCGTGGCCCCTTTCTTTCAGATAACTCTGCACTATTGCGAGCTGGAAATGCCACTTCCAGTTTAGCTGTGCAGAAGAAGAACAACAAGAAGAAGAAATATCACGAAATATGTCCGTTAGGCCCCTTCCCTTGAGATAAATCTGCAAATATCTCGGAAACGAAGCGAGCTATGGCAAAATGTTAAGAGACCTTTTTTGTAGAGAATTAAGTTTCCTACCTTTTGTGTTCTATGATATTTTTTGATCAGATGCGTAGTTCTCGAGATATATCAAGATATTTAAAAGTTCCGAAGCCGCACCAACATAATAGAGATACAGAAACACCGTGGCCCCTTTCTTTGAGATAACTATGCACTATTGCGAGCTGCAAATGCCACTTCCAGCTTAGCTGTGCAGAAGAAGAACAACAAGAAGAAGAAATATCTCGAAATATGTCCGTCAGGCCCCTTCCCTTGAGATAAATCTGCAAATACCTCGAAAACGAAGCGAGCTATGGCAAAATGTTAAGAGACCTTTCTTGTAGAGAATTAGGTTTCCTACTTTTTATGTCGTATGATATTTTTTGATCAGATGCGTAGTTCTCGAGATATATCAAGATATTTAAAAATTCCGAAGCCGCACCAACATAATAGAGATACAGAAACACCGTGGCCCCTTTCTTTGAGATAACTCTGCACTAGTGCGAGCCGCAAATGCCACTTCCAGCTTAGCTGTGCAGAAGAAGAACAACAAGAAGAAGAAATATCTCGAAATATGTCCGTCAGGCCCCTTCCCTTGAGATAAATCTGCCAATATCTCGGAAACAAAGCGAGCTATGGCAAAATGTTAAGAGACCTTTTTTGTAGAGAATTAAGTTTCCTACTTTTTATCTTCTATGATATTTTTTGATCAGATGCGTAGATCTCGAGATATATCAAGATATTTAAAAGTTCCGAAGCTGCACCAACATAATAGAGGTACAGAAACACCGTGGACCCTTTCTTGGAGATAACTCTGCACTATTGCGAGCTGCAAATGCCACTTCCAGCTTAGCTGTGCAGAAGAAGAACAACAAGAAGAAGAAATATCTCGAAATATGTCCGTCAGGCCCCTTCCCTTGAGATAAATCTGCAAATATCTCCGAAACGAAGCGAGCTATGGCAAAATGTTAAGAGACCTTATTTGTAGAGAATTAAGTTTCCTACTTTTTATGTTCTATGATATTTTTTGATCAGACGCGTAGTTCTCGAGATATATCAAGATATTTAAAAGTGCCGAAGCCGCACCAACATAATAGAGATACTGAAACACCGTGGCCCCTTTCTTTGAGATAACTCTGCACTATTGCGAGCTGGAAATGCCACTTCCAGTTTAGCTGTGCAGAAGAAGAACAACAAGAAGAAGAAATATCTCGAAATATGTCCGTCAGGCCCCTTCCCTTGAGATAAATCAGCAAATATCTCGGAAACGAAGCGAGCTATGGCATAATGTTAAGAGACCTTTTTTGTAGAGAATTAAGTTTCCTACTTTTTATGTTCTATGATATTTTTTGATCAGATGCGTAGTTCTCGAGATATATCAAGATATTTAAAAGTTCCGAAGCCGCACCAACATAATAGAGATACAGAAACACCGTGGCCCCTTTCTTTGAGATAACTCTGCACTAGTGCGACCTGCAAATGCCACTTCCAGCTTAGCTGTGCAGAAGAAGAACAACAAGAAGAAGAAATATCTCGAAATATGTCCGTCAGGCCCCTTCCCTTGAGATAAATCTGCAAATATCTCGGAAACGAAGCGAACTATGGCAAAATGTTAAGATACCTTTTTTGTAGAGAATTAAGTTTCCTACTTTTTATGTTCTATGATATTTTTTGATCAGATGCGTGGTTCTCGAGATATATCAAGATACTTAAAAGTTCCGAAGCCGCACCAACATAATAGAGATACAGAAACACCGTGGCCCCTTTCTTTGAGATTACTCTGCACTATTGCGAGCTGCAAATGCCACTTCCAGCTTAGCTGTGCAGAGGAAGAACAACAAGAAGAAGAAATATCTCGAAATATGTCCGTCAGGCCCCTTCCCTTGTGATAAATCTGCAAATATCTCGGAAACGAAGCGAGCTATGGCAAAATGATAAGAGACCTTTTTTGTAGAGAATTAAGTTTCCTACTTTTTATGTTCTATGATATTTTTTGATCAGATGCGTAGTTCTCGAGATATATCAAGATATTTAAAAGTTCCGAAGCCGCACCAACATAATAGAGATACAGAAACACCGTGGCCCCTTTCTTTGAGATTACTCTGCACTATTGCGAGCTGCAAATGCCACTTCCAGCTTAGCTGTGCAGAGGAAGAACAACAAGAAGAAGAAATATCTCGAAATATGTCCGTCAGGCCCCTTCCCTTGAGATAAATCTGCAAATATCTCGGAAACGAAGCGAGCTATGGCAAAATGATAAGAGACCTTTTTTGTAGAGAATTAAGTTTCCTACTTTTTATGTTCTATGATATTTTTTGATCAGATGCGTAGTTCTCGAGATATATCAAGATATTTAAAAGTTCCGAAGCCGCACCAACATAATAGAGATACAGAAACACCGTGGCCCCTTTCTTTGAGATTACTCTGCACTATTGCGAGCTGCAAATGCCACTTCCAGCTTAGCTGTGCAGAGGAAGAACAACAAGAAGAAGAAATATCTCGAAATATGTCCGTCAGGCCCCTTCCCTTGAGATAAATCTGCAAATATCTCGGAAACGAAGCGAGCTATGGCAAAATGATAAGAGACCTTTTTTGTAGAGAATTAAGTTTCCTACTTTTTATGTTCTATGATATTTTTTGATCAGATGCGTAGTTCTCGAGATATATCAATATATTTAAAAGTTCCGAAGCCGCACCAACATAATAGAGATACAGAAACACCGTGGCCCCTTTCTTCGAGATAACTCTGCACTATTGCGAGCTGGAAATGCCACTTCCAGTTTAGCTGTGCAGAAGAAGAACAACAAGAAGAAGAAATATCTCGAAATATGTCCGTCAGGCCCCTTCCCTCGAGATAAATCTGCAAATATCTCGGAAACCAAGCGAGCTATGGCAAAATGTTAAGAGACCTTTGTTGTAGAGAATTAAGTTTCCTACTTTTTATGTTCTATGATATTTTTTGATCAGATGCGTTGTTCTCGAGATATATCAAGATATTTAAAAGTTCCGAAGCCGCACCAACATAATAGAGATACAGAAACACCGTGGCCCCTTTCTTTGAGATAACTCTGCACTAGTGCGAGCCGCAAATGCCACTTCCAGCTTAGCTGTGCAGAAGAAGAAATATCTCGAAATATGTCCGTCAAGCCCGATCCTTTGAGCTGAATCTGCAAATATCTCGGAAACGAAGCGAGCTATGGCAAAATGTTAAGAGACGTTTTTTGTAGAGAATTATGCTTCCTACAATTTATGTTCTATGATATTTTTTGATCAGATGCGTAGTTCTCGAGATATATCAAGATATTTAAAAGTTCCGAAGCCGCACCAACATAATAGAGATACAGAAACACCGTGGCCCCTTTCTTTGAGATTACTCTGCACTATTGCGAGCTGCAAATGCCACTTCCAGCTTAGCTGTGCAGAGGAAGAACAACAAGAAGAAGAAATATCTCGAAATATGTCCGTCAGGCCCCTTCCCTTGTGATAAATCTGCAAATATCTCGGAAACGAAGCGAGCTATGGCAAAATGATAAGAGACCTTTTTTGTAGAGAATTAAGTTTCCTACTTTTTATGTTCTATGATATTTTTTGATCAGATGCGTAGTTCTCGAGATATATCAAGATATTTAAAAGTTCCGAAGCCGCACCAACATAATAGAGATACAGAAACACCGTGGCCCCTTTCTTCGAGATAACTCTGCACTAGTGCGAGCCGCAAATGCCACTTCCAGCTTAGCTGTGCAGAAGAAGAACAACAAGAAGAAGAAATATCTCGAAATATGTCCGTCAGGCCCCTTCCCTTGAGATAAATCTGCAAATATCTCGGAAACGAAGCGAGCTATGGCAAAATGTTAAGAGACCTTTTTTGTAGAGAATTAAGTTTCCTACTTTTTATGTTCTACGATATTTTTTGATCAGATGCGTAGTTCTCGAGATATATCAAGATATTTAAAAGTTCCGAAGCCGCACCAACATAATAGAGATACAGAAACACCGTGGCCCCTTTCTTTGAGATTACTCTGCACTATTGCGTGCTGCAAATGCCACTTCCAGCTTAGCTGTGCAGAGGAAGAACAACAAGAAGAAGAAATATCTCGAAATATGTCCGTCAGGCCCCTTCCCTTGAGATAAATCTGCAAATATCTCGGAAACGAAGCGAGCTATGGCAAAATGATAAGAGACCTTTTTTGTAGAGAATTAAGTTTCCTACTTTTTATGTTCTATGATATTTTTTGATCAGATGCGTAGTTCTCGAGATATATCAAGATATTTAAAAGTTCCGAAGCCGCACCAACATAATAGAGATACAGAAACACCGTGGCCCCTTTCTTCGAGATAACTCTGCACTAGTGCGAGCCGCAAATGCCACTTCCAGCTTAGCTGTGCAGAAGAAGAACAACAAGAAGAAGAAATATCTCGAAATATGTTCGTCAGGCCCCTTCCCTTGAGATAAATCTGCAAATATCTCGGAAACGAAGCGAGCTATGGCAAAATGTTAAGAGACCTTTTTTGTAGAGAATTAAGTTTCCTAGTTTTTATGTTCTATGATATTTTTTGATCAGATGCGCAGTTCTCGAGATATATCAAGATATTTAAAAGTTCCGAAGCCGCACCAACATAATAGAGATACAGAAACACCGTGGCCCCCTTCTTTGAGATAACTCTGCACTATTGCGAGCTGCAAATGCCACTTCCAGCTTAGCTGTGCAGAAGAAGGACAACAAGAAGAAGAAATATCTCGAAATATGTCCGTCAGGCCCCTTCCCTTGAGATAAATCTGCAAATATCTCGGAAACGAAGCGAGCTATGGCAAAATGTTAAGAGACCTTTTTTGTAGAGAATTAAGTTTCCTACTTTTTATGTTCTATGATATTTTTTGATCAGATGCGTAGTTCTCGAGATATATCAAGATATTTAAAAGTTCCGAAGCCGCACCAACATAATAGAGATACAGAAACACCGTGGCCCCTTTCTTCGAGATAACTCTGCACTATTGCGAGCTGCAAATGCCACTTCCAGCTTAGCTGTGCAGAAGAAGAACAACAAGAAGAAGAAATATCTCGAAATATGTCCGTCAGGCCCCTTCCCTTGAGATAAATCTGCAAATATCTCGGAAACGAAGCGAACTATGGCAAAATGTTAAGATACCTTTTTTGCAGAGAATTAAGTTTCCTACTTTTTATGTTCTATGATATTTTTTGATCAGATGCGTGGTTCTCGAGATATATCAAGATATTTAAAAGTTCCGAAGCCGCACCAACATAATAGAGATACAGAAACACCGTGGCCCCTTTCTTCGAGATAACTCTGCACTATTGCGAGCTGCAAATGCCACTTCCAGCTTAGCTGTGCAGAAGAAGAACAACAAGAAGAAGAAATATCTCGAAATATGTCCGTCAGGCCCCTTCCCTTGAGATAAATCTGCAAATATCTCGGAAACGAAGCGAACTATGGCAAAATGTTAAGATACCTTTTTTGTAGAGAATTAAGTTTCCTACTTTTTATGTTCTATGATATTTTTTGATCAGATGCGTGGTTCTCGAGATATATCAAGATACTTAAAAGTTCCGAAGCCGCACCAACATACTAGAGGTACAGAAACACCGTGGCCCCTTTCTTTGAGATTACTCTGCACTATTGCGAGCTGCAATTGCCACTTCCAGCTTAGCTGTGCAGAGGAAGAACAACAAGAAGAAGAAATATCTCGAAATATGTCCGTCAGGCCCCTTCCCTTGAGATAAATCTGCAAATATCTCGGAAACGAAGCGAGCTATGGCAAAATGATAAGAAACCTTTTTTGTAGAGAATTAAGTTTCCTACTTTTTATGTTCTATGATATTTTTTGATCAGATGCGTAGTTCTCGAGATATATCAAGATATTTAAAAGTTCCGAAGCCGCACCAACATAATAGAGATACAGAAACACCGTGGCCCCTTTCTTTGAGATAACTCTGCACTATTGCGAGCTGCAAATGCCACTTCCAGCTTAGCTGTGCAGAGGAAGAACAACAAGAAGAAGAAGTATCTCGAAATATGTCCGTCAGGCCCGTTCCTTTAAGCTGAATCTGCACATATCTCGGAAACGAAGCGAGCTATGGCAAAATGTTAAGAGACGTTTTTTGTACAGAATTATGTTTCCTACAATTTATGTTCTATGATATTTTTTGATCAGAAGCGTAGTTTTCGAGATATATCGAGATATTTAAAAGTTCCGAAGCCGCACCAACATAATAGAGATACAGAAACACCGTGGCCCCTTTCTTTGAGATAACTCTGCACTAGTGCGAGCCGCAAATGCCACTTCCAGCTTAGCTGTGCAGAAGAAGAACAACAAGAAGAAGAAATATCTCGAAATATGTCCGTTAGGCCGCTTCCCTTGAGATAAATGTGCAAATATCTCGGAAACGAAGCGAGGTATGGCAAAATGTTGAGGGACCTTTTTTGTAGAGAATTAAGTTTCCTACTATTTATGTTCTATGATATTTTTTGATCAGATGCGTAGTTCTCGAGATATATCAAGATATTTAAAAGTTCCGAAGCCGCACCAACATAATAGAGATACAGAAACACCGTGGCCCCTTTCTTTGAGATAACTCTGCACTAGTGCGAGCCGCAAATGCCACTTCCAGCTTAGCTGTGCAGAAGAAGAACAACAAGAAGAAGAAATATCTCGAAATATGTCCGTCAGGCCCCTTCCCTTGAGATAAATCGGCAAATATCTCGGAAACGAAGCGAGCTATGGCAAAATGTTAAGAGACCTTTTTTGTAGAGAATTAAGTTTCCTACTTTTTATGTTCTATGATATTTTTTGATCAGAAGCGTAGTTTTCGAGATATATCGAGATATTTAAAAGTTCCGAAGCCGCACCAACATAATAGAGATACAGAAACACCGTGGCCCCTTTCTTTGAGATAACTCTGCACTAGTGCGAGCCGCAAATGCCACTTCCAGCTTAGCTGTGCAGAAGAAGAACAACAAGAAGAAGAAATATCTCGAAATATGTCCGTTAGGCCGCTTCCCTTGAGATAAATGTGCAAATATCTCGGAAACGAAGCGAGGTATGGCAAAATGTTGAGGGACCTTTTTTGTAGAGAATTAAGTTTCCTACTATTTATGTTCTATGATATTTTTTGATCAGATGCGTAGTTCTCGAGATATATCAAGATATTTAAAAGTTCCGAAGCCGCACCAACATAATAGAGATACAGAAACACCGTGGCCCCTTTCTTTGAGATAACTCTGCACTAGTGCGAGCCGCAAATGCCACTTCCAGCTTAGCTGTGCAGAAGAAGAACAACAAGAAGAAGAAATATCTCGAAATATGTCCGTCAGGCCCCTTCCCTTGAGATAAATCGGCAAATATCTCGGAAACGAAGCGAGCTATGGCAAAATGTTAAGAGACCTTTTTTGTAGAGAATTAAGTTTCCTACTTTTTATGTTCTATGATATTTTTTGATCAGATGCGTAGTTCTCGAGATATATCAAGATATTGAAAAGTTCCGAAGCCGCACCAACATAATAGAGATACAGAAACACCGTGGCCCCTTTCTTCGAGATAACTCTGCACTAGTGCGAGCCGCAAATGCCACTTCCAGCTTAGCTGTGCAGAAGAAGAACAACAAGAAGAAGAAATATCTCGAAATATGTCCGTCAGGCCCCTTCCCTTGAGATAAATCTGCAAATATCTCGGAAACGAAGCGAGCTATGGCAAAATGTTTAGAGACCTTTTTTGTAGAGAATTAAGTTTCCTACTTTTTATGTTCTATGATATTTTTTGATCAGATGCGTAGTTCTCGAGATATATCAAGATATTTAAAAGTTCCGAAGCCGCACCAACATAATAGAGATACAGAAACACCGTGGCCCCTTTCTTTGAGATAACTATGCACTATTGCGAGCTGCAAATGCCACTTCCAGCTTAGCTGTGCAGAAGAAGAACAACAAGAAGAAGAAATATCTCGAAATATGTCCGTCAGGCCCCTTCCCTTGAGATAAATCTGCAAATATCTCGGAAACGAAGCGAGCTATGGCAAAATGTTAAGAGACCTTTTTTGTAGAGAATTAAGTTTTCTACTTTTTATGTTCCATGATATTTTTTGATCAGATGCGTAGTTCTCGAGATATATCAAGATATTTAAAAGTTCCGAAGCTGCACCAACATAATAGAGATACAGAAACACCGTGGCCCCTTTCTTTGAGATAACTCTGCACTATTGCGAGCTGCAAATGCCACTTCCAGCTTAGCTGTGCAGAAGAAGAACAACAATAAGAAGAAATATCCCGAAATATGTCCGTCAGGCCCCTTCCCTTGAGATAAATCTGCAAATATCTCGGAAACGAAGCGAGCTATGGCAAAATCTTAAGAGACCTTTCTTGTAGAGAATTAAGTTTCCTACTTTTTATGTTCTATGATATTTTTTGATCAGATGCGTAGTTCTCGAGATATATCATGATATTTAAAAGTTCCGAAGCCGCACCAACATAATAGAGATACAGAAACACCGTGGCCCCTTTCTTTGCGATAACTCTGCACTATTGCGAGCTGCAAATGCCACTTCCAGCTTAGCTGTGCAGAAGAATAACAACAAGAAGAAGAAATATCTCGAAATATGTCCGTCAGGCCCCTTCCCTTGAGATATATCTGCAAATATCTCGGAAACGAAGCGGGCTATGACAAAATGTTAAGAGACCTTATTTGTAGAGAATTAAGTTTCCTACTTTTTATGTTCTATGATATTTTTTGATCAGATGCGTAGTTCTCGAGATATATCAAGATATTTAAAAGTTCCGAAGCCGCACCAACATAATAGAGATACAGAAACACCGTGGCCCCTTTCTTTGAGATAACTCGCAACTAGTGCGAGCCGCAAATGCCACTTCCAGCTTAGCTGTGCAGAAGAAGAACAACAAGAAGAAGAAATATCTCGAAATATGTCCGTCAGGCCCGATCCTTTGAGCTGAATCTGCAAATATCTCGGAAACGAAGCGAGCTATGGCAAAATGTTAAGAGACGTTTTTTGTAGAGAATTATGCTTCCTACAATTTATGTTCTATGATATTTTTTGATCAGAAGCGTAGTTTTCGAGATATATCGAGATATTTAAAGGTTCCGAAGCCGCACCAACATAATAGAGATACAGAAACACCGTGGCCCCTTTCTTTGAGATAACTCTGCACTAGTGCGACCTGCAAATGCCACTTCCAGCTTAGCTGTGCAGAAGAAGAACAACAAGAAGAAGAAATATCTCGAAATATGTCCGTCAGGCCCCTTCCCTTGAGATAAATCTGCAAATATCTCGGAAACGAAGCGAACTATGGCAAAATGTTAAGATACCTTTTTTGTAGAGAATTAAGTTTCCTACTTTTTATGTTCTATGATATTTTTTGATCAGATGCGTGGTTCTCGAGATATATCAAGATACTTAAAAGTTCCGAAGCCGCACCAACATACTAGAGGTACAGAAACACCGTGGCCCCTTTCTTTGAGATAACTCTGCACTATTGCGAGCTGCAAATGCCACTTCCAGCTTAGCTGTGCAGAGGAAGAACAACAAGAAGAAGAAATATCTCGAAATATGTCCGTCAGGCCCCTTCCCTTGAGATAAATCTGCAAATATCTCGGAAACGAAGCGAGCTATGGCAAAATGATAAGAGACCTTTTTTGTAGAGAATTAAGTTTCCTACTTTTTATGTTCTATGATATTTTTTGATCAGATGCGTAGTTCTCGAGATATATCAAGATATTTAAAAGTTCCGAAGCCGCACCAACATAATAGAGATACAGAAACACCGTGGCCCCTTTCTTTGAGATTACTCTGCACTATTGCGAGCTGCAAATGCCACTTCCAGCTTAGCTGTGCAGAGGAAGAACAACAAGAAGAAGAAATATCTCGAAATATGTCCGTCAGGCCCCTTCCCTTGAGATAAATCTGCAAATATCTCGGAAACGAAGCGAGCTATGGCAAAATGATAAGAGACCTTTTTTGTAGAGAATTAAGTTTCCTACTTTTTATGTTCTATGATATTTTTTGATCAGATGCGTAGTTCTCGAGATATATCAAGATATTTAAAAGTTCCGAAGCCGCACCAACATAATAGAGATACAGAAACACCGTGGCCCCTTTCTTCGAGATAACTCTGCACTAGTGCGAGCCGCAAATGCCACTTCCAGCTTAGCTGTGCAGAAGAAGAACAACAAGAAGAAGAAATATCTCGAAATATGTCCGTCAGGCCCCTTCCCTTGAGATAAATCTGCAAATATCTCGGAAACGAAGCGAGCTATGGCAAAATGTTAAGAGACCTTTTTTGTAGAGAATTAAGTTTCCTACTTTTTATGTTCTATGATATTTTTTGATCAGATGCGCAGTTCTCGAGATATATCAAGATATTTAAAAGTTCCGAAGCCGCACCAACATAATAGAGATACAGAAACACCGTGGCCCCTTTCTTTGAGATAACTCTGCACTAGTGCGAGCCGCAAATGCCACTTCCAGCTTAGCTGTGCAGAAGAAGAACAACAAGAAGAAGAAATATCTCGAAATATGTCCGTTAGGCCGCTTCCCTTGAGATAAATGTGCAAATATCTCGGAAACGAAGCGAGGTATGGCAAAATGTTGAGGGACCTTTTTTGTAGAGAATTAAGTTTCCTACTATTTATGTTCTATGATATTTTTTGATCAGATGCGTAGTTCTCGAGATATATCAAGATATTTAAAAGTTCCGAAGCCGCACCAACATAATAGAGATACAGAAACACCGTGGCCCCTTTCTTTGAGATAACTCTGCACTAGTGCGAGCCGCAAATGCCACTTCCAGCTTAGCTGTGCAGAAGAAGAACAACAAGAAGAAGAAATATCTCGAAATATGTCCGTCAGGCCCCTTCCCTTGAGATAAATCGGCAAATATCTCGGAAACGAAGCGAGCTATGGCAAAATGATAAGAGACCTTTTTTGTAGAGAATTAAGTTTCCTACTTTTTATGTTCTATGATATTTTTTGATCAGAAGCGTAGTTTTCGAGATATATCGAGATATTTAAAAGTTCCGAAGCCGCACCAACATAATAGAGATACAGAAACACCGTGGCCCCTTTCTTTGAGATAACTCTGCACTAGTGCGAGCCGCAAATGCCACTTCCAGCTTAGCTGTGCAGAAGAAGAACAACAAGAAGAAGAAATATCTCGAAATATGTCCGTTAGGCCGCTTCCCTTGAGATAAATGTGCAAATATCTCGGAAACGAAGCGAGGTATGGCAAAATGTTGAGGGACCTTTTTTGTAGAGAATTAAGTTTCCTACTATTTATGTTCTATGATATTTTTTGATCAGATGCGTAGTTCTCGAGATATATCAAGATATTTAAAAGTTCCGAAGCCGCACCAACATAATAGAGATACAGAAACACCGTGGCCCCTTTCTTTGAGATAACTCTGCACTAGTGCGAGCCGCAAATGCCACTTCCAGCTTAGCTGTGCAGAAGAAGAACAACAAGAAGAAGAAATATCTCGAAATATGTCCGTCAGGCCCCTTCCCTTGAGATAAATCTGCAAATATCTCGGAAACGAAGCGAGCTATGGCAAAATGTTAAGAGACCTTTTTTGTAGAGAATTAAGTTTTCTACTTTTTATGTTCCATGATATTTTTTGATCAGATGCGTAGTTCTCGAGATATATCAAGATATTTAAAAGTTCCGAAGCTGCACCAACATAATAGAGATACAGAAACACCGTGGCCCCTTTCTTTGAGATAACTCTGCACTATTGCGAGCTGCAAATGCCACTCCCAGCTTAGCTGTGCAGAAGAAGAACAACAATAAGAAGAAATATCCCGAAATATGTCCGTCAGGCCCCTTCCCTTGAGATAAATCTGCAAATATCTCGGAAACGAAGCGAGCTATGGCAAAATCTTAAGAGACCTTTCTTGTAGAGAATTAAGTTTCCTACTTTTTATGTTCTATGATATTTTTTGATCAGATGCGTAGTTCTCGAGATATATCATGATATTTAAAAGTTCCGAAGCCGCACCAACATAATAGAGATACAGAAACACCGTGGCCCCTTTCTTTGCGATAACTCTGCACTATTGCGAGCTGCAAATGCCACTTCCAGCTTAGCTGTGCAGAAGAATAACAACAAGAAGAAGAAATATCTCGAAATATGTCCGTCAGGCCCCTTCCCTTGAGATATATCTGCAAATATCTCGGAAACGAAGCGGGCTATGACAAAATGTTAAGAGACCTTATTTGTAGAGAATTAAGTTTCCTACTTTTTATGTTCTATGATATTTTTTGATCAGATGCGTAGTTCTCGAGATATATCAAGATATTTAAAAGTTCCGAAGCCGCACCAACATAATAGAGATACAGAAACACCGTGGCCCCTTTCTTTGAGATAACTCTGCACTAGTGCGAGCCGCAAATGCCACTTCCAGCTTAGCTGTGCAGAAGAAGAACAACAAGAAGAAGAAATATCTCGAAATATGTCCGTCAGGCCCGATCCTTTGAGCTGAATCTGCAAATATCTCGGAAACGAAGCGAGGTATCGCAAAATGTTAAGAGACGTTTTTTGTAGAGAATTATGCTTCCTACAATTTATGTTCTATGATATTTTTTGATCAGAAGCGTAGTTTTCGAGATATATCGAGATATTTAAAGGTTCCGAAGCCGCACCAACATAATAGAGATACAGAAACACCGTGGCCCCTTTCTTTGAGATAACTCTGCACTAGTGCGACCTGCAAATGCCACTTCCAGCTTAGCTGTGCAGAAGAAGAACAACAAGAAGAAGAAATATCTCGAAATATGTCCGTCAGGCCCCTTCCCTTGAGATAAATCTGCAAATATCTCGGAAACGAAGCGAACTATGGCAAAATGTTAAGATACCTTTTTTGTAGAGAATTAAGTTTCCTACTTTTTATGTTCTATGATATTTTTTGATCAGATGCGTGGTTCTCGAGATATATCAAGATACTTAAAAGTTCCGAAGCCGCACCAACATACTAGAGGTACAGAAACACCGTGGCCCCTTTCTTTGAGATAACTCTGCACTATTGCGAGCTGCAAATGCCACTTCCAGCTTAGCTGTGCAGAGGAAGAACAACAAGAAGAAGAAATATCTCGAAATATGTCCGTCAGGCCCCTTCCCTTGAGATAAATCTGCAAATATCTCGGAAACGAAGCGAGCTATGGCAAAATGATAAGAGACCTTTTTTGTAGAGAATTAAGTTTCCTACTTTTTATGTTCTATGATATTTTTTGATCAGATGCGTAGTTCTCGAGATATATCAAGATATTTAAAAGTTCCGAAGCCGCACCAACATAATAGAGATACAGAAACACCGTGGCCCCTTTCTTTGAGATTACTCTGCACTATTGCGAGCTGCAAATGCCACTTCCAGCTTAGCTGTGCAGAGGAAGAACAACAAGAAGAAGAAATATCTCGAAATATGTCCGTCAGGCCCCTTCCCTTGAGATAAATCTGCAAATATCTCGGAAACGAAGCGAGCTATGGCAAAATGATAAGAGACCTTTTTTGTAGAGAATTAAGTTTCCTACTTTTTATGTTCTATGATATTTTTTGATCAGATGCGTAGTTCTCGAGATATATCAAGATATTTAAAAGTTCCGAAGCCGCACCAACATAATAGAGATACAGAAACACCGTGGCCCCTTTCTTCGAGATAACTCTGCACTAGTGCGAGCCGCAAATGCCACTTCCAGCTTAGCTGTGCAGAAGAAGAACAACAAGAAGAAGAAATATCTCGAAATATGTCCGTCAGGCCCCTTCCCTTGAGATAAATCTGCAAATATCTCGGAAACGAAGCGAGCTATGGCAAAATGTTAAGAGACCTTTTTTGTAGAGAATTAAGTTTACTACTTTTTATGTTCTATGATATTTTTTGATCAGATGCGCAGTTCTCGAGATATATCAAGATATTTAAAAGTTCCGAAGCCGCACCAACATAATAGAGATACAGAAACACCGTGGCCCCTTTCTTTGAGATAACTCTGCGCTAGTGCGAGCCGCAAATGCCACTTCCAGCTTAGCTGTGCAGAAGAAGAACAACAAGAAGAAGAAATATCTCGAAATATGTCCGTTAGGCCGCTTCCCTTGAGATAAATGTGCAAATATCTCGGAAACGAAGCGAGGTATGGCAAAATGTTGAGGGACCTTTTTTGTAGAGAATTAAGTTTCCTACTATTTATGTTCTATGATATTTTTTGATCAGATGCGTAGTTCTCGAGATATATCAAGATATTTAAAAGTTCCGAAGCCGCACCAACATAATAGAGATACAGAAACACCGTGGCCCCTTTCTTTGAGATAACTCTGCACTAGTGCGAGCCGCAAATGCCACTTCCAGCTTAGCTGTGCAGAAGAAGAACAACAAGAAGAAGAAATATCTCGAAATATGTCCGTCAGGCCCCTTCCCTTGAGATAAATCGGCAAATATCTCGGAAACGAAGCGAGCTATGGCAAAATGTTAAGAGACCTTTTTTGTAGAGAATTAAGTTTCCTACTTTTTATGTTCTATGATATTTTTTGATCAGAAGCGTAGTTTTCGAGATATATCGAGATATTTAAAAGTTCCGAAGCCGCACCAACATAATAGAGATACAGAAACACCGTGGCCCCTTTCTTTGAGATAACTCTGCACTAGTGCGAGCCGCAAATGCCACTTCCAGCTTAGCTGTGCAGAAGAAGAACAACAAGAAGAAGAAATATCTCGAAATATGTCCGTTAGGCCGCTTCCCTTGAGATAAATGTGCAAATATCTCGGAAACGAAGCGAGGTATGGCAAAATGTTGAGGGACCTTTTTTGTAGAGAATTAAGTTTCCTACTATTTATGTTCTATGATATTTTTTGATCAGATGCGTAGTTCTCGAGATATATCAAGATATTTAAAAGTTCCGAAGCCGCACCAACATAATAGAGATACAGAAACACCGTGGCCCCTTTCTTTGAGATAACTCTGCACTAGTGCGAGCCGCAAATGCCACTTCCAGCTTAGCTGTGCAGAAGAAGAACAACAAGAAGAAGAAATATCTCGAAATATGTCCGTCAGGCCCCTTCCCTTGAGATAAATCTGCAAATATCTCGGAAACGAAGCGAGCTATGGCAAAATGTTTAGAGACCTTTTTTGTAGAGAATTAAGTTTCCTACTTTTTATGTTCTATGATATTTTTTGATCAGATGCGTAGTTCTCGAGATATATCAAGATATTTAAAAGTTCCGAAGCCGCACCAACATAATAGAGATACAGAAACACCGTGGCCCCTTTCTTTGAGATAACTATGCACTATTGCGAGCTGCAAATGCCACTTCCAGCTTAGCTGTGCAGAAGAAGAACAACAAGAAGAAGAAATATCTCGAAATATGTCCGTCAGGCCCCTTCCCTTGAGATAAATCTGCAAATATCTCGGAAACGAAGCGAGCTATGGCAAAATGTTAAGAGACCTTTTTTGTAGAGAATTAAGTTTTCTACTTTTTATGTTCCATGATATTTTTTGATCAGATGCGTAGTTCTCGAGATATATCAAGATATTTAAAAGTTCCGAAGCTGCACCAACATAATAGAGATACAGAAACACCGTGGCCCCTTTCTTTGAGATAACTCTGCACTATTGCGAGCTGCAAATGCCACTTCCAGCTTAGCTGTGCAGAAGAAGAACAACAATAAGAAGAAATATCCCGAAATATGTCCGTCAGGCCCCTTCCCTTGAGATAAATCTGCAAATATCTCGGAAACGAAGCGAGCTATGGCAAAATCTTAAGAGACCTTTCTTGTAGAGAATTAAGTTTCCTACTTTTTATGTTCTATGATATTTTTTGATCAGATGCGTAGTTCTCGAGATATATCATGATATTTAAAAGTTCCGAAGCCGCACCAACATAATAGAGATACAGAAACACCGTGGCCCCTTTCTTTGCGATAACTCTGCACTATTGCGAGCTGCAAATGCCACTTCCAGCTTAGCTGTGCAGAAGAATAACAACAAGAAGAAGAAATATCTCGAAATATGTCCGTCAGGCCCCTTCCCTTGAGATATATCTGCAAATATCTCGGAAACGAAGCGGGCTATGACAAAATGTTAAGAGACCTTATTTGTAGAGAATTAAGTTTCCTACTTTTTATGTTCTATGATATTTTTTGATCAGATGCGTAGTTCTCGAGATATATCAAGATATTTAAAAGTTCCGAAGCCGCACCAACATAATAGAGATACAGAAACACCGTGGCCCCTTTCTTTGAGATAACTCTGCACTAGTGCGAGCCGCAAATGCCACTTCCAGCTTAGCTGTGCAGAAGAAGAACAACAAGAAGAAGAAATATCTCGAAATATGTCCGTCAGGCCCGATCCTTTGAGCTGAATCTGCAAATATCTCGGAAACGAAGCGAGCTATGGCAAAATGTTAAGAGACGTGTTTTGTAGAGAATTATGCTTCCTACAATTTATGTTCTATAATATTTTTTGATCAGAAGCGTAGTTTTCGAGATATATCGAGATATTTAAAGGTTCCGAAGCCGCACCAACATAATAGAGATACAGAAACACCGTGGCCCCTTTCTTTGAGATAACTCTGCACTATTGCGAGCTGCAAATGCCACTTCCAGCTTTGCTGTGCAGAGGTAGAACAACAAGAAGAAGAAGTATCTCGAAATATGTCCGTCAGGCCCGTTCCTTTAAGCTGAATCTGCACATATCTCGGAAACGAAGCGAGCTATGGCACAATGTTAAGAGACGTTTTTTGTACAGAATTATGTTTCCTACAATTTATGTTCTATGATATTTTTTGATCAGAAGCGTAGTTTTCGAGATATATCGAGATATTTAAAAGTTCCGAAGCCGCACCAACATAATAGAGATACAGAAACACCGTGGCCCCTTTCTTTGAGATAACTCTGCACTAGTGCGAGCCGCAAATGCCACTTCCAGCTTAGCTGTGCAGAAGAAGAACAACAAGAAGAAGAAATATCTCGAAATATGTCCGTCAGGCCCCTTCCCTTGAGATAAATCTGCAAATATCTCGGAAACGAAGCGAGCTATGGCAAAATGTTAAGATACCTTTTTTGTAGAGAATTAAGTTTCCTACTTTTTATGTTCTATGATATTTTTTGATCAGATGCGTGGTTCTCGAGATATATCAAGATACTTAAAAGTTCCGAAGCCGCACCAACATACTAGAGGTACAGAAACACCGTGGCCCCTTTCTTTGAGATTACTCTGCACTATTGCGAGCTGCAAATGCCACTTCCAGCTTAGCTGTGCAGAGGAAGAACAACAAGAAGAAGAAATATCTCGAAATATGTCCGTCAGGCCCCTTCCCTTGAGATAAATCTGCAAATATCTCGGAAACGAAGCGAGCTATGGCAAAATGATAAGAGACCTTTTTTGTAGAGAATTAAGTTTCCTACTTTTTATGTTCTATGATATTTTTTGATCAGATGCGTAGTTCTCGAGATATATCAAGATATTTAAAAGTTCCGAAGCCGCACCAACATAATAGAGATACAGAAACACCGTGGCCCCTTTCTTCGAGATAACTCTGCACTAGTGCGAGCCGCAAATGCCACTTCCAGCTTAGCTGTGCAGAAGAAGGACAACAAGAAGAAGAAATATCTCGAAATATGTCCGTCAGGCCCCTTCCCTTGAGATAAATCTGCAAATATCTCGGAAACGAAGCGAGCTATGGCAAAATGTTAAGAGACCTTTTTTGTAGAGAATTAAGTTTCCTACTTTTTATGTTCTATGATATTTTTTGATCAGATGCGTAGTTCTCGAGATATATCAAGATATTTAAAAGTTCCGAAGCCGCACCAACATAATGGAGATACAGAAACACCGTGGCCCCTTTCTTTGAGATAACTCTGCACTAGTGCGAGCCGCAAATGCCACTTCCAGCTTATCTGTGCAGAAGAAGAACAACAAGAAGAAGAAATATCTCGAAATATGTCCGTCAGGCCCCTTCCCTTGAGATAAATCTGCAAATATCTCGGAAACGAAGCGAGCTATGGCAAAATGTTAAGATACCTTTTTTGTAGAGAATTAAGTTTCCTACTTTTTATGTTCTATGATATTTTTTGATCAGATGCGTGGTTCTCGAGATATATCAAGATACTTAAAAGTTCCGAAGCCGCACCAACATACTAGAGGTACAGAAACACCGTGGCCCCTTTCTTTGAGATTACTCTGCACTATTGCGAGCTGCAAATGCCACTTCCAGCTTAGCTGTGCAGAGGAAGAACAACAAGAAGAAGAAATATCTCGAAATATGTCCGTCAGGCCCCTTCCCTTGAGATAAATCTGCAAATATCTCGGAAACGAAGCGAGCTATGGCAAAATGATAAGAGACCTTTTTTGTAGAGAATTAAGTTTCCTACTTTTTATGTTCTATGATATTTTTTGATCAGATGCGTAGTTCTCGAGATATATCAAGATATTTAAAAGTTCCGAAGCCGCACCAACATAATAGAGATACAGAAACACCGTGGCCCCTTTCTTCGAGATAACTCTGCACTAGTGCGAGCCGCAAATGCCACTTCCAGCTTAGCTGTGCAGAAGAAGGACAACAAGAAGAAGAAATATCTCGAAATATGTCCGTCAGGCCCCTTCCCTTGAGATAAATCTGCAAATATCTCGGAAACGAAGCGAGCTATGGCAAAATGTTAAGAGACCTTTTTTGTAGAGAATTAAGTTTCCTACTTTTTATGTTCTATGATATTTTTTGATCAGATGCGTAGTTCTCGAGATATATCAAGATATTTAAAAGTTCCGAAGCCGCACCAACATAATGGAGATACAGAAACACCGTGGCCCCTTTCTTTGAGATAACTCTGCACTAGTGCGAGCCGCAAATGCCACTTCCAGCTTAGCTGTGCAGAAGAAGAACAACAAGAAGAAGAAATATCTCGAAATATGTCCGTCAGGCCCCTTCCCTTGAGATAAATCTGCAAATATCTCGGAAACGAAGCGAGCTATGGCAAAATGTTAACAGACCTTTTTGTAGAGAATTAAGTTTCCTACTTTTTATGTTCTATGGTATTTTTTGATCAGATGCGTAGTTCTCGAGATATATCAAGATATTTAAAAGTTCCGAAGCCGCACCAACATAATGGAGATACAGAAACACCGTGGCCCCTTTCTTTGAGATAACTCTGCACTATTGCGAGCTGCAAATGCCACTTCCAGCTTAGCTGTGCAGAGGAAGAACAACAAGAAGAAGAAGTATCTCGAAATATGTCCGTCAGGCCCGTTCCTTTGAGCTGAATCTGCACATATCTCGGAAACGAAGCGAGCTATGGCAAAATGTTAAGAGACGTTTTTTGTACAGAATTATGTTTCCTACAATTTATGTTCTATGATATTTTTTGATCAGAAGCGTAGTTTTCGAGATATATCGAGATATTTAAAAGTTCCGAAGCCGCACCAACATAATAGAGATACAGAAACACCGTGGCCCCTTTCTTTGAGATAACTCTGCACTAGTGCGAGCCGCAAATGCCACTTCGAGCTTAGCTGTGCAGAAGAAGAACAACAAGAAGAAGAAATATCTCGAAATATGTCCGTCAGGCCCCTTCCCTTGAGATAAATCTGCAAATATCTCGGAAACGAAGCGAGCTATGGCAAAATGTTAAGAGACGTTTTTTGTAGAGAATTATGTTTCCTACAATTTATGTGCTATGATATTTTTTGATCAGAAGCGTAGTTTTCGAGATATATCGAGATATTTAAAAGTTCCGAAGCCGCACCAACATAATAGAGATACAGAAACACCGTGGCCCCTTTCTTTGAGATAACTCTGCACTAGTGCGAGCCGCAAATGCCACTTCCAGCTTAGCTGTGCAGAAGAAGAACAACAAGAAGAAGAAATATCTCGAAATATGTCCGTTAGGCCGCTTCCCTTGAGATAAATGTGCAAATATCTCGGAAACGAAGCGAGCTATGGCAAAATGTTGAGGGACCTTTTTTGTAGAGAATTAAGTTTCCTACTATTTATGTTCTATGATATTTTTTGATCAGATGCGTAGTTCTTGAGATATATCAAGATATTTAAAAGTTCCGAAGCCGCACCAACATAATAGAGATACAGAAACACCGTGGCCCCTGTCTTTGAGATAACTCTGCACTAGTGCGAGCCGCAAATGCCACTTCCAGCTTAGCTGTGCAGAAGAAGAACAACAGGAAGAAGAAATATCTCGAAATATGTCCGTCAGGCCCCTTCCCTTGAGATAAATCTGCAAATATCTCGGAAACGAAGCGAGCTATGGCAAAATGTTAAGAGACCTTTTTTGTAGAGAATTAATTTTCCTACTTTTTATGTTCTATGATATTTTTTGATCAGATGCGTAGTTCTCGAGATATATCAAGATATTTAAAAGTTCCGAAGCCGCACCAACATAATAGAGATACAGAAACACCGTGGCCCCTTTCTTTGAGATTACTCTGCACTATTGCGAGCTGCAAATGCCACTTCCAGCTTAGCTGTGCAGAGGAAGAACAACAAGAATAAGACATATCTCGAAATATGTCCGTCAGGCCCCTTCCCTTGAGATAAATCTGCAAATATCTCGGAAACGAAGCGAGCTATGGCAAAATGTTAAGAGACCTTTTTTGTAGAGAATTAAGTTTCCTACTTTTTATGTTCTATGATATTTTTTGATCAGATGCGTAGTTCTCGAGATATATCAAGATATTTAAAAGTTCCGAAGCCGCACCAACATAATAGAGATACAGAAACACCGTGGCCCCTTTCTTTGAGATTACTCTGCACTATTGCGAGCTGCAAATGCCACTTCCAGCTTAGCTGTGCAGAGGAAGAACAACAAGAAGAAGAAATATCTCGAAATATGTCCGTCAGGCCCCTTCCCTTGAGATAAATCTGCAAATATCTCGGAAACGAAGCGAGCTATGGCAAAATGTTAAGAGACCTTTTTTGTAGAGAATTAAGTTTCCTACTTTTTATGTTCTATGATATTTTTTGATCAGATGCGTAGTTCTCGAGATATATCAAGATATTTAAAAGTTCCGAAGCAGCACCAACATAATAGAGATACAGAAACACCGTGGCCCCTTTCTTTGAGATAACTCTGCACTAGTGCGAGCCGCAAATGCCACTTCCAGCTTAGCTGTGCAGAAGAAGAACAACAAGAAGAAGAAATATCTCGAAATATGTCCGTCAGGCCCCTTCCCTTGAGATAAATCTGCAAATATCTCGGAAACGAAGCGAGCTATGGCAAAATGTTAAGAGACCTTTTTTGTAGAGAATTAATTTTCCTACTTTTTATGTTCTATGATATTTTTTGATCAGATGCGTAGTTCTCGAGATATATCAAGATATTTAAAAGTTCCGAAGCCGCACCAACATAATAGAGATACAGAAACACCGTGGCCCCTTTCTTTGAGATTACTCTGCACTATTGCGAGCTGCAAATGCCACTTCCAGCTTAGCTGTGCAGAGGAAGAACAACAAGAAGAAGACATATCTCGAAATATGTCCGTCAGGCCCCTTCCCTTGAGATAAATCTGCAAATATCTCGGAAACGAAGCGAGCTATGGCAAAATGTTAAGAGACCTTTTTTGTAGAGAATTAAGTTTCCTACTTTTTATGTTCTATGATATTTTTTGATCAGATGCGTAGTTCTCGAGATATATCAAGATATTTAAAAGTTCCGAAGCCGCACCAACATAATAGAGATACAGAAACACCGTGGCCCCTTTCTTTGAGATTACTCTGCACTATTGCGAGCTGCAAATGCCACTTCCAGCTTAGCTGTGCAGAGGAAGAACAACAAGAAGAAGACATATCTCGAAATATGTCCGTCAGGCCCCTTCCCTTGAGATAAATCTGCAAATATCTCGGAAACGAAGCGAGCTATGGCAAAATGTTAAGAGACCTTTTTTGTAGAGAATTAAGTTTCCTACTTTTTATGTTCTATGATATTTTTTGATCAGATGCGTAGTTCTCGAGATATATCAAGATATTTAAAAGTTCCGAAGCCGCACCAACATAATAGAGATACAGAAACACCGTGGCCCCTTTCTTCGAGATAACTCTGCACTAGTGCGGGCCGCAAATGCCACTTCCAGCTTAGCTGTGCAGAAGAAGAACAGCAAGAAGAAGAAATATCTCGAAATATGTCCGTCAGGCCCCTTCCCTTGAGATAAATCGGCAAATATCTCGGAAACGAAGCGAGCTATGGCAAAATCTTAAGAGAACTTTTTTGTAGAGAATTAAGTTTCCTACTTTTTATGTTCTATGATATTTTTTGATCAGATGCGTAGTTCTCGAGATATATCAAGATATTTAAAAGTTCCGAAGCAGCACCAACATAATAGAGATACAGAAACACCGTGGCCCCTTTCTTTGAGATAACTCTGCACTATTGCGAGCTGCAAATGCCACTTCCAGCTTAGCTGTGCAGAAGAAGGACAACAAGAAGAAGAAATATCTCGAAATATGTCCGTCAGGCCCCTTCCCTTGAGATAAATCTGCAAATATCTCGGAAACGAAGCGAGCTATGGCAAAATGTTAAGAGACCTTTTTTGTAGAGAATTAAGTTTCCTACTTTTTATGTTCTATGATATTTTTTGATCAGATGCGTAGTTCTCGAGATATATCAAGATATTTAAAAGTTCCGAAGCCGCACCAACATAATAGAGATACAGAAACACCGTGGCCCCTTTCTTTGAGATTACTCTGCACTATTGCGAGCTGCAAATGCCACTTCCAGCTTAGCTGTGCAGAGGAAGAACAACAAGAAGAAGAAATATCTCGAAATATGTCCGTCAGGCCCCTTCCCTTGAGATAAATCTGCAAATATCTCGGAAACGAAGCGAGCTATGGCAAAATGATAAGAGACCTTTTTTGTAGAGAATTAAGTTTCCTACTTTTTATGTTCTATGATATTTTTTGATCAGATGCGTAGTTCTCGAGATATATCAAGATATTTAAAAGTTCCGAAGCCGCACCAACATAATAGAGATACAGAAACACCGTGGCCCCTTTCTTTGAGATTACTCTGCACTATTGCGAGCTGCAAATGCCACTTCCAGCTTAGCTGTGCAGAGGAAGAACAACAAGAAGAAGAAATATCTCGAAATATGTCCGTCAGGCCCCTTCCCTTGAGATAAATCTGCAAATATCTCGGAAACGAAGCGAGCTATGGCAAAATGATAAGAGACCTTTTTTGTAGAGAATTAAGTTTCCTACTTTTTATGTTCTATGATATTTTTTGATCAGATGCGTAGTTCTCGAGATATATCAAGATATTTAAAAGTTCCGAAGCCGCACCAACATAATAGAGATACAGAAACACCGTGGCCCCTTTCTTTGAGATTACTCTGCACTATTGCGAGCTGCAAATGCCACTTCCAGCTTAGCTGTGCAGAGGAAGAACAACAAGAAGAAGAAATATCTCGAAATATGTCCGTCAGGCCCCTTCCCTTGAGATAAATCTGCAAATATCTCGGAAACGAAGCGAGCTATGGCAAAATGATAAGAGACCTTTTTTGTAGAGAATTAAGTTTCCTACTTTTTATGTTCTATGATATTTTTTGATCAGATGCGTAGTTCTCGAGATATATCAAGATATTTAAAAGTTCCGAAGCCGCACCAACATAATAGAGATACAGAAACACCGTGGCCCCTTTCTTTGAGATAACTCTGCACTAGTGCGAGCCGCAAATGCCACTTCCAGCTTAGCTGTGCAGAAGAAGAACAACAGGAAGAAGAAATATCTCGAAATATGTCCGTCAGGCCCCTTCCCTTGAGATAAATCTGCAAATATCTCGGAAACGAAGCGAGCTATGGCAAAATGTTAAGAGACCTTTTTTGTAGAGAATTAAGTTTCCTACTTTTTATGTTCTATGATATTTTTTGATCAGATGCGTAGTTCTCGAGATATATCAAGATATTTAAAAGTTCCGAAGCCGCACCAACATAATAGAGATACAGAAACACCGTGGCCCCTTTCTTTGAGATAACTCTGCACTATTGCGAGCTGCAAATGCCACTTCCAGCTTAGCTGTGCAGAGGAAGAACAACAAGAAGAAGAAATATCTCGAAATATGTCCGTCAGGCCCCTTCCCTTGAGATAAATGTGCAAATACCTCGGAAACGAAGCGAGCTATGGCAAAATGTTGAGGGACCTTTTTTGTAGAGAATTAAGTTTCCTACTATTTATGTTCTATGATATTTTTTGCTCAGATGCGTAGTTCTCGAGATATATCAAGATATTTAAAAGTTCCGAAGCCGCACCAACATAATAGAGATACAGAAACACCGTGGCCCCTTTCTTTGAGATAACTCTGCACTAGTGCGAGCCGCAAATGCCACTTCCAGCTTAGCTGTGCAGAAGAAGAACAACAGGAAGAAGAAATATCTCGAAATATGTCCGTCAGGCCCCTTCCCTTGAGATAAATGTGCAAATATCTCGGAAACGAAGCGAGCTATGGCAAAATGTTGAGAGACCTTTTTTGTAGAGAATTAAGTTTCCTACTTTTTATGTTCTATGATATTTTTTGATCAGATGCGTAGTTCTCGAGATATATCAAGATATTCAAAAGTTCCGAAGCCGCACCAACATAATAGAGATACAGAAACACCCTGGCCCCTTTCTTTGAGATAACTCTGCACTAGTGCGAGCCGCAAATGCCACTTCCAACTTAGCTGTGCAGAAGAAGAACAACAAGAAGAAGAAATATCTCGAAATATGTCCGTCAGGCCCCTTCCCTTGAGATAAATCTGCAAATATCTCGGAAACGAAGGGAGCTATGGCAAAATGTTAAGAGACCTTTTTTGTAGAGAATTAAGTTTCCTACTTTTTATGTTCTATGATATTTTTTGATCAGATGCGTAGTTCTCGAGATATATCAAGATATTTAAAAGTTCCGAAGCCGCACCAACATAATAGAGATACAGAAACACCGTGGCCCCTTTCTTTGAGATAACTCTGCACTATTGCGAGCTGCAAATGCCACTTCCAGCTTAGCTGTGCAGAGGAAGAACAACAAGAAGAAGAAGTATCTCGAAATATGTCCGTCAGGCCCGTTCCTTTGAGCTGAATCTGCACATATCTCGGAAACGAAGCGAGCTATGGCAAAATGTTAAGAGACGTTTTTTGTACAGAATTATGTTTCCTACAATTTATGTTCTATGATATTTTTTGATCAGAAGCGTAGTTTTCGAGATATATCGAGATATTTAAAAGTTCCGAAGCCGCACCAACATAATAGAGATACAGAAACACCGTGGCCCCTTTCTTTGAGATAACTCTGCACTAGTGCGAGCCGCAAATGCCACTTCCAGCTTAGCTGTGCAGAAGAAGAACAACAAGAAGAAGAAATATCTCGAAATATGTCCGTCAGGCCCCTTCCCTTGAGATAAATCTGCAAATATCTCGGAAACGAAGCGAGCTATGGCAAAATGTTAAGAGACGTTTTTTGTAGAGAATTATGTTTCCTACAATTTAAGTGCTATGATATTTTTTGATCAGAAGCGTAGTTTTCGAGATATATCGAGATATTTAAAAGTTCCGAAGCCGCACCAACATAATAGAGATACAGAAACACCGTGGCCCCTTTCTTTGAGATAACTCTGCACTAGTGCGAGCCGCAAATGCCACTTCCAGCTTAGCTGTGCAGAAGAAGAACAACAAGAAGAAGAAATATCTCGAAATATGTCCGTTAGGCCGCTTCCCTTGAGATAAATGTGCAAATATCTCGGAAACGAAGCGAGCTATGGCAAAATGTTGAGGGACCTTTTTTGTAGAGAATTAAGTTTCCTACTATTTATGTTCTATGATATTTTTTGATCAGATGCGTAGTTCTTGAGATATATCAAGATATTTAAAAGTTCCGAAGCCGCACCAACATAATAGAGATACAGAAACACCGTGGCCCCTGTCTTTGAGATAACTCTGCACTAGTGCGAGCCGCAAATGCCACTTCCAGCTTAGCTGTGCAGAAGAAGAACAACAGGAAGAAGAAATATCTCGAAATATGTCCGTCAGGCCCCTTCCCTTGAGATAAATCTGCAAATATCTCGGAAACGAAGCGAGCTATGGCAAAATGTTAAGACACCTTTTTTGTAGAGAATTAAGTTTCCTACTTTTTATGCTCTATGATATTTTTTGATCAGATGCGGAGTTCTCGAGATATATCAAGATATTTAAAAGTTCCGAAGCCGCACCAACATAATAGAGATACAGGAACACCGTGGCCCCTTTCTTTGAGATAACTCTGCACTAGTGCGAGCCGCAAATGCCACTTCCAACTTAGCTGTGCAGAAGAAGAACAACAAGAAGAAGAAATATCTCGAAATATGTCCGTCAGGCCCCTTCCCTTGAGATAAATCTGCAAATATCTCGGAAACGAAGCGAGCTATGGCAAAATGTTAAGAGACCTTTTTTGTAGAGAATTAAGTTTCCTACTTTTTATGTTCTATGATATTTTTTGATCAGATGCGTAGTTCTCGAGATATATCAAGATATTTAAAAGTTCCGAAGCCGCACCAACATAATAGAGATACAGAAACACCGTGGCCCCTTTCTTTGAGATTACTCTGCACTATTGCGAGCTGCAAATGCCACTTCCAGCTTAGCTGTGCAGAGGAAGAACAACAAGAAGAAGAAATATCTCGAAATATGTCCGTCAGGCCCCTTCCCTTGAGATAAATCTGCAAATATCTCGGAAACGAAGCGAGCTATGGCAAAATGTTAAGAGACCTTTTTTGTAGAGAATTAAGTTTCCTACTTTTTATGTTCTATGATATTTTTTGATCAGATGCGTAGTTCTCGAGATATATCAAGATATTTAAAAGTTCCGAAGCCGCATCAACATAATAGAGATACAGAAACACCGTGGCCCCTTTCTTTGAGATTACTCTGCACTATTGCGAGCTGCAAATGCCACTTCCAGCTTAGCTGTGCAGAGGAAGAACAACAAGAAGAAGAAATATCTCGAAATATGTCCGTCAGGCCCCTTCCCTTGAGATAAATCTGCAAATATCTCGGAAACGAAGCGAGCTATGGCAAAATGATAAGAGACCTTTTTTGTAGAGAATTAAGTTTCCTACTTTTTATGTTCTGTGATATTTTTTGATCAGATGCGTAGTTCTCGAGATATATCAAGATACTTAAAAGTTCCGAAGCCGCACCAACATAATAGAGATACAGAAACACCGTGGCCCCTTTCTTCGAGATAACTCTGCACTAGTGCGAGCCGCAAATGCCACTTCCAGCTTAGCTGTGCAGAAGAAGAACAACAAGAAGAAGAAATATCTCGAAATATGTCCGTCAGGCCCCTTCCCTTGAGATAAATCTGCAAATATCTCGGAAACGAAGCGAGCTATGGCAAAATGTTAAGAGACCTTTTTTGTAGAGAATTAAGTTTCCTACTTTTTATGTTCTATGATATTTTTTGATCAGATGCGTAGTTCTCGAGATATATCAAGATATTTAAAAGTTCCGAAGCCGCACCAACATAATAGAGATACAGAAACACCGTGGCCCCTTTCTTTGAGATTACTCTGCACTATTGCGAGCTGCAAATGCCACTTCCAGCTTAGCTGTGCAGAGGAAGAACAACAAGAAGAAGAAATATCTCGAAATATGTCCGTCAGGCCCCTTCCCTTGAGATAAATCTGCAAATATCTCGGAAACGAAGCGAGCTATGGCAAAATGATAAGAGACCTTTTTTGTAGAGAATTAAGTTTCCTACTTTTTATGTTCTATGATATTTTTTGATCAGATGCGTAGTTCTCGAGATATATCAAGATATTTAAAAGTTCCGAAGCCGCACCAACATAATAGAGATACAGAAACACCGTGGCCCCTTTCTTTGAGATAACTCTGCACTAGTGCGAGCCGCAAATGCCACTTCCAGCTTAGCTGTGCAGAAGAAGAACAACAGGAAGAAGAAATATCTCGAAATATGTCCGTCAGGCCCCTTCCCTTGAGATAAATCTGCAAATATCTCGGAAACGAAGCGAGCTATGGCAAAATGTTAAGAGACCTTTTTTGTAGAGAATTAAGTTTCCTACTTTTTATGTTCTATGATATTTTTTGATCAGATGCGTAGTTCTCGAGATATATCAAGATATTTAAAAGTTCCGAAGCCGCACCAACATAATAGAGATACAGAAACACCGTGGCCCCTTTCTTTGAGATAACTCTGCACTATTGCGAGCTGCAAATGCCACTTCCAGCTTAGCTGTGCAGAGGAAGAACAACAAGAAGAAGAAATATCTCGAAATATGTCCGTCAGGCCCCTTCCCTTTAGATAAATGTGCAAATACCTCGGAAACGAAGCGAGCTATGGCAAAATGTTGCGGGACCTTTTTTGTAGAGAATTAAGTTTCCTACTTTTTATGTTCTATGATATTTTTTGATCAGATGCGTAGTTCTCGAGATATATCAAGATATTTAAAAGTTCCGAAGCCGCACCAACATAATAGAGATACAGAAACACCGTGGCCCCTTTCTTTGAGATAACTCTGCACTATTGCGAGCTGCAAATGCCACTTCCAGCTTAGCTGTGCAGAGGAAGAACAACAAGAAGAAGAAATATCTCGAAATATGTCCGTCAGGCCCCTTCCCTTGAGATAAATGTGCAAATATCTCGGAAACGAAGCGAGCTATGGCAAAATGTTGAGGGACCTTTTTTGTAGAGAATTAAGTTTCCTACTATTTATGTTCTATGATATTTTTTGCTCAGATGCGTAGTTCTCGAGATATATCAAGATATTTAAAAGTTCCGAAGCCGCACCAACATAATAGAGATACAGAAACACCGTGGCCCCTTTCTTTGAGATAACTCTGCACTAGTGCGAGCCGCAAATGCCACTTCCAGCTTAGCTGTGCAGAAGAAGAACAACAGGAAGAAGAAATATCTCGAAATATGTCCGTCAGGCCCCTTCCCTTGAGATAAATGTGCAAATATCTCGGAAACGAAGCGAGCTATGGCAAAATGTTGAGAGACCTTTTTTGTAGAGAATTAAGTTTCCTACTTTTTATGTTCTATGATATTTTTTGATCAGATGCGTAGTTCTCGAGATATATCAAGATATTTAAAAGTTCCGAAGCCGCACCAACATAATAGAGATACAGAAACACCGTGGCCCCTTTCTTTGAGATAACTCTGCACTAGTGCGAGCCGCAAATGCCACTTCCAACTTAGCTGTGCAGAAGAAGAACAACAAGAAGAAGAGATATCTCGAAATATGTCCGTCAGGCCCCTTCCCTTGAGATAAATCTGCAAATATCTCGGAAACGAAGGGAGCTATGGCAAAATGTTAAGAGACCTTTTTTGTAGAGAATTAAGTTTCCTACTTTTTATGTTCTATGATATTTTTTGATCAGATGCGTAGTTCTCGAGATATATCAAGATATTTAAAAGTTCCGAAGCCGCACCAACATAATAGAGATACAGAAACACCGTGGCCCCTTTCTTTGAGATAACTCTGCACTAGTGCGAGCCGCAAATGCCACTTCCGGCTTAGCTGTGCAGAAGAAGAACAACAAGAAGAAGAAATATCTCGAAATATGTCCGTTAGGCCGCTTCCCTTGAGATAAATGTGCAAATATCTCGGAAACGAAGCGAGCTATGGCAAAATGTTGAGGGACCTTTTTTGTAGAGAATTAAGTTTCCTACTATTTATCTTCTATGATATTTTTTGATCAGATGCGTAGTTCTCGAGATATATCAAGATATTTAAAAGTTCCGAAGCCGCACCAACATAATAGAGATACAGAAACACCGTGGCCCCTTTCTTTGAGATAACTCTGCACTATTGCGAGCTGCAAATGCCACTTCCAGCTTAGCTGTGCAGAAGAAGGACAACAAGAAGAAGAAATATCTCGAAATATGTCCGTCAGGCCCCTTCCCTTGAGATAAATCTGCAAATATCTCGGAAACGAAGCGAGCTATGGCAAAATGTTAAGAGACCTTTTTTGTAGAGAATTAAGTTTCCTACTTTTTATGTTCTATGATATTTTTTGATCAGATGCGTAGTTCTCGAGATATATCGAGATATTTAAAAGTTCCGAAGCCGCACCAACATAATAGAGATACAGAAACACCGTGGCCCCTTTCTTTGAGATAACTCTGCACTATTGCGAGCTGCAAATGCCACTTCCAGCTTAGCTGTGCAGAGGAAGAACAACAAGAAGAAGAAGTATCTCGAAATATGTCCGTCAGGCCCGTTCCTTTGAGCTGAATCTGCACATATCTCGGAAACGAAGCGAGCTATGGCAAAATGTTAAGAGACGTTTTTTGTACAGAATTATGTTTCCTACAATTTATGTTCTATGATATTTTTTGATCAGAAGCGTAGTTTTCGAGATATATCGAGATATTTAAAAGTTCCGAAGCCGCACCAACATAATAGAGATACAGAAACACCGTGGCCCCTTTCTTTGAGATAACTCTGCACTAGTGCGAGCCGCAAATGCCACTTCCAGCTTAGCTGTGCAGAAGAAGAACAACAAGAAGAAGAAATATCTCGAAATATGTCCGTCAGGCCCCTTCCCTTGAGATAAATCTGCAAATATCTCGGAAACGAAGCGAGCTATGGCAAAATGTTAAGAGACGTTTTTTGTAGAGAATTATGTTTCCTACAATTTATGTGCTATGATATTTTTTGATCAGAAGCGTAGTTTTCGAGATATATCGAGATATTTAAAAGTTCCGAAGCCGCACCAACATAATAGAGATACAGAAACACCGTGGCCCCTTTCTTTGAGATAACTCTGCACTAGTGCGAGCCGCAAATGCCACTTCCAGCTTAGCTGTGCAGAAGAAGAACAACAAGAAGAAGAAATATCTCGAAATATGTCCGTTAGGCCGCTTCCCTTGAGATAAATGTGCAAATATCTCGGAAACGAAGCGAGCTATGGCAAAATGTTGAGGGACCTTTTTTGTAGAGAATTAAGTTTCCTACTATTTATGTTCTATGATATTTTTTGATCAGATGCGTAGTTCTTGAGATATATCAAGATATTTAAAAGTTCCGAAGCCGCACCAACATAATAGAGATACAGAAACACCGTGGCCCCTGTCTTTGAGATAACTCTGCACTAGTGCGAGCCGCAAATGCCACTTCCAGCTTAGCTGTGCAGAAGAAGAACAACAGGAAGAAGAAATATCTCGAAATATGTCCGTCAGGCCCCTTCCCTTGAGATAAATCTGCAAATATCTCGGAAACGAAGCGAGCTATGGCAAAATGTTAAGACACCTTTTTTGTAGAGAATTAAGTTTCCTACTTTTTATGTTCTATGATATTTTTTGATCAGATGCGGAGTTCTCGAGATATATCAAGATATTTAAAAGTTCCGAAGCCGCACCAACATAATAGAGATACAGGAACACCGTGGCCCCTTTCTTTGAGATAACTCTGCACTAGTGCGAGCCGCAAATGCCACTTCCAACTTAGCTGTGCAGAAGAAGAACAACAAGAAGAAGAAATATCTCGAAATATGTCCGTCAGGCCCCTTCCCTTGAGATAAATCTGCAAATATCTCGGAAACGAAGCGAGCTATGGCAAAATGTTAAGAGACCTTTTTTGTAGAGAATTAAGTTTCCTACTTTTTATGTTCTATGATATTTTTTGATCAGATGCGTAGTTCTCGAGATATATCAAGATATTTAAAAGTTCCGAAGCCGCACCAACATAATAGAGATACAGAAACACCGTGGCCCCTTTCTTTGAGATTACTCTGCACTATTGCGAGCTGCAAATGCCACTTCCAGCTTAGCTGTGCAGAGGAAGAACAACAAGAAGAAGAAATATCTCGAAATATGTCCGTCAGGCCCCTTCCCTTGAGATAAATCTGCAAATATCTCGGAAACGAAGCGAGCTATGGCAAAATGTTAAGAGACCTTTTTTGTAGAGAATTAAGTTTCCTACTTTTTATGTTCTATGATATTTTTTGATCAGATGCGTAGTTCTCGAGATATATCAAGATATTTAAAAGTTCCGAAGCCGCATCAACATAATAGAGATACAGAAACACCGTGGCCCCTTTCTTTGAGATTACTCTGCACTATTGCGAGCTGCAAATGCCACTTCCAGCTTAGCTGTGCAGAGGAAGAACAACAAGAAGAAGAAATATCTCGAAATATGTCCGTCAGGCCCCTTCCCTTGAGATAAATCTGCAAATATCTCGGAAACGAAGCGAGCTATGGCAAAATGATAAGAGACCTTTTTTGTAGAGAATTAAGTTTCCTACTTTTTATGTTCTATGATATTTTTTGATCAGATGCGTAGTTCTCGAGATATATCAAGATATTTAAAAGTTCCGAAGCAGCACCAACATAATAGAGATACAGAAACACCGTGGCCCCTTTCTTTGAGATAACTCTGCACTATTGCGAGCTGCAAATGCCACTTCCAGCTTAGCTGTGCAGAAGAAGGACAACAAGAAGAAGAAATATCTCGAAATATGTCCGTCAGGCCCCTTCCCTTGAGATAAATCTGCAAATATCTCGGAAACCAAGCGAGCTATGGCAAAATGTTAAGAGACCTTTTTTGTAGAGAATTAAGTTTCCTACTTTTTATGTTCTATGATATTTTTTGATCAGATGCGTAGTTCTCGAGATATATCAAGATATTTAAAAGTTCCGAAGCCGCACCAACATAATAGAGATACAGAAACACCGTGGCCCCTTTCTTCGAGATAACTCTGCACTAGTGCGAGCCGCAAATGCCACTTCCAGCTTAGCTGTGCAGAAGAAGAACAACAAGAAGAAGAAATATCTCGAAATATGTCCGTCAGGCCCCTTCCCTTGAGATAAATCTGCAAATATCTCGGAAACGAAGCGAGCTATGGCAAAATGTTAAGAGACCTTTTTTGTAGAGAATTAAGTTTCCTACTTTTTATGTTCTATGATATTTTTTGATCAGATGCGTAGTTCTCGAGATATATCAAGATATTTAAAAGTTCCGAAGCCGCACCAACATAATAGAGATACAGAAACACCGTGGCCCCTTTCTTTGAGATAACTCTGCACTATTGCGAGCTGCAAATGCCACTTCCAGCTTAGCTGTGCAGAGGAAGAACAACAAGAAGAAGAAATATCTCGAAATATGTCCGTCAGGCCCCTTCCCTTGAGATAAATCTGCAAATATCTCGGAAACGAAGCGAGCTATGGCAAAATGTTAAAAGAGCTTTTTTGTAGAGAATTAAGTTTCCTACTTTTTATGTTCTATGATATTTTTTGATCAGATGCGTAGTTCTCGAGATATATCAAGATATTTAAAAGTTCCGAAGCAGCACCAACATAATAGAGATACAGAAACACCGTGGCCCCTTTCTTTGAGATAACTCTGCACTATTGCGAGCTGCAAATGCCACTTCCAGCTTAGCTGTGCAGAAGAAGGACAACAAGAAGAAGAAATATCTCGAAATATGTCCGTCAGGCCCCTTCCCTTGAGATAAATCTGCAAATATCTCGGAAACGAAGCGAGCTATGGCAAAATGTTAAGAGACCTTTTTTGTAGAGAATTAAGTTTCCTACTTTTTATGTTCTATGATATTTTTTGATCAGAAGCGTAGTTTTCGAGATATATCGAGATATTTAAAAGTTCCGAAGCCGCACCAACATAATAGAGATACAGAAACACCGTGGCCCCTTTCTTCGAGATAACTCTGCACTAGTGCGAGCCGCAAATGCCACTTCCAGCTTAGCTGTGCAGAAGAAGAACAACAAGAAGAAGAAATATCTCGAAATATGTCCGTCAGGCCCCTTCCCTTGAGATAAATCTGCAAATATCTCGGAAACGAAGCGAGCTATGGCAAAATGTTAAGAGACCTTTTTTGTAGAGAATTAAGCTTCCTACTTTTTATGTTCTATGATATTTTTTGATCAGATGCGTAGTTCTCGAGATATATCAAGATATTTAAAAGTTCCGAAGCCGCACCAACATAATAGAGATACAGAAACACCGTGGCCCCTTTCTTTGAGATTACTCTGCACTATTGCGAGCTGCAAATGCCACTTCCAGCTTAGCTGTGCAGAAGAAGAACAACAAGAAGAAGAAATATCTCGAAATATGTCCGTCAGGCCCGTTCCTTTGAGCTGAATCTGCAAATATCTCGGAAACGAAGCGAGCTATGGCAAAATGTTTAGAGACGTTTTTTGTAGAGAATTAAGTTTCCTACTTTTTATGTTCTATGATATTTTTTGATCAGATGCGTAGTTCTCGAGATATATCAAGATATTTAAAAGTTCCGAAGCCGCACCAACATAATAGAGATACAGAAACACCGTGGCCCCTTTCTTCGAGATAACTCTGCACTAGTGCGAGCCGCAAATGCCACTTCCAGCTTAGCTGTGCAGAAGAAGAACAGCAAGAAGAAGAAATATCTCGAAATATGTCCGTCAGGCCCCTTCCCTTGAGATAAATCGGCAAATATCTCGGAAACGAAGCGAGCTATGGCAAAATCTGAAGAGAACTTTTTTGTAGAGAATTAAGTTTCCTACTTTTTATGTTCTATGATATTTTTTGATCAGATGCGTAGTTCTCGAGATATATCAAGATATTTAAAAGTTCCGAAGCAGCACCAACATAATAGAGATACAGAAACACCGTGGCCCCTTTCTTTGAGATAACTCTGCACTATTGCGAGCTGCAAATGCCACTTCCAGCTTAGCTGTGCAGAAGAAGGACAACAAGAAGAAGAAATATCTCGAAATATGTCCGTCAGGCCCCTTCCCTTGAGATAAATCTGCAAATATCTCGGAAACGAAGCGAGCTATGGCAAAATGTTAAGAGACCTTTTTTGTAGAGAATTAAGCTTCCTACTTTTTATGTTCTATGATATTTTTTGATCAGATGCGTAGTTCTCGAGATATATCAAGATATTTAAAAGTTCCGAAGCCGCACCAACATAATAGAGATACAGAAACACCGTGGCCCCTTTCTTTGAGATTACTCTGCACTATTGCGAGCTGCAAATGCCACTTCCAGCTTAGCTGTGCAGAGGAAGAACAACAAGAAGAAGAAATATCTCGAAATATGTCCGTCAGGCCCCTTCCCTTGAGATAAATCTGCAAATATCTCGGAAACGAAGCGAGCTATGGCAAAATGTTAAAAGACCTTTTTTGTAGAGAATTAAGTTTCCTACTTTTTATGTTCTATGGTATTTTTTGATCAGATGCGTAGTTCTCGAGATATATCAAGATATTTAAAAGTTCCGAAGCCGCACCAACATAATAGAGATACAGAAACACCGTGGCCCCTTTCTTCGAGATAACTCTGCACTAGTGCGAGCCGCAAATGCCACTTCCAGCTTAGCTGTGCAGAAGAAGAACAACAAGAAGAAGAAATATCTCGAAATATGTCCGTCAGGCCCCTTCCCTTGAGATAAATCTGCAAATATCTCGGAAACGAAGCGAGCTATGGCAAAATGTTAAGAGACCTTTTTTGTAGAGAATTAAGCTTCCTACTTTTTATGTTCTATGATATTTTTTGATCAGATGCGTAGTTCTCGAGATATATCAAGATATTTAAAAGTTCCGAAGCCGCACCAACATAATAGAGATACAGAAACACCGTGGCCCCTTTCTTTGAGATTACTCTGCACTATTGCGAGCTGCAAATGCCACTTCCAGCTTAGCTGTGCAGAAGAAGAACAACAAGAAGAAGAAATATCTCGAAATATGTCCGTCAGGCCCGTTCCTTTGAGCTGAATCTGCAAATATCTCGGAAACGAAGCGAGCTATGGCAAAATGTTTAGAGACGTTTTTTGTAGAGAATTATGTTTCCTACAATTTATGTTCTATGATATTTTTTGATCAGATGCGTAGTTCTCGAGATATATCAAGATATTTAAAAGTTCCGAAGCCGCACCAACATAATAGAGATACAGAAACACCGTGGCCCCTTTCTTTGAGATAACTCTGCACTAGTTAGAGGCGCAAATGCCACTTCCAGCTTAGCTGTGCAGAAGAAGAACAACAAGAAGAAGAAATATCTCGAAATATGTCCGTCAGGCCCCTTCCCTTGAGATAAATCTGCAAATATCTCGGAAACGAAGCGAGCTATGGCAAAATGTTAAGAGACCTTTTTTGTAGAGAATTAAGTTTCCTACTTTTTATGTTCTATGATATTTTTTGATCAGAAGCGTAGTTTTCGAGATATATCGAGATATTTAAAAGTTCCGAAGCCGCACCAACATAATAGAGATACAGAAACACCGTGGCCCCTTTCTTTGAGATAACTCTGCACTAGTGCGAGCCGCAAATGCCACTTCCAGCTTAGCTGTGCAGAAGAAGAACAACAAGAAGAAGAAATATCTCGAAATATGTCCGTCAGGCCCCTTCCCTTGAGATAAATCTGCAAATATCTCGGAAACGAAGCGAGCTATGGCAAAATGTTAAGAGACCTTTTTTGTAGAGAATTAAGTTTCCTACTTTTTATGTTCTATGGTATTTTTTGATCAGATGCGTAGTTCTCGAGATATATCAAGATATTTAAAAGTTCCGAAGCCGCACCAACATAATAGAGATACAGAAACACCGTGGCCCCTTTCTTTGAGATAACTCTGCACTAGTGCGAGCCGCAAATGCCACTTCCAGCTTAGCTGTGCAGAAGAAGAACAACAAGAAGAAGAAATATCTCGAAATATGTCCGTCAGGCCCCTTCCCTTGAGATAAATCTGCAAATATCTCGGAAACGAAGCGAGCTATGGCAAAATGTTAAGAGACCTTTTTTGTAGAGAATTAAGTTTCCTACTTTTTATGTTCTATGATATTTTTTGATCAGAAGCGTAGTTTTCGAGATATATCGAGATATTTAAAAGTTCCGAAGCCGCACCAACATAATAGAGATACAGAAACACCGTGGCCCCTTTCTTTGAGATAACTCTGCACTAGTGCGAGCCGCAAATGCCACTTCCAGCTTAGCTGTGCAGAAGAAGAACAACAAGAAGAAGAAATATCTCGAAATATGTCCGTCAGGCCCTTTCCCTTGAGATAAATCTGCAAATATCTCGGAAACGAAGCGAGCTATGGCAAAATGTTAAGAGACCTTTTTTGTAGAGAATTAAGTTTCCTACTTTTTATGTTCTATGGTATTTTTTGATCAGATGCGTAGTTCTCGAGATATATCAAGATATTTAAAAGTTCCGAAGCCGCACCAACATAATAGAGATACAGAAACACCGTGGCCCCTTTCTTCGAGATAACTCTGCACTAGTGCGAGCCGCAAATGCCACTTCCAGCTTAGCTGTGCAGAAGAAGAACAACAAGAAGAAGAAATATCTCGAAATATGTCCGTCAGGCCCCTTCCCTTGAGATAAATCTGCAAATATCTCGGAAACGAAGCGAGCTATGGCAAAATGTTAAGAGACCTTTTTTGTAGAGAATTAAGCTTCCTACTTTTTATGTTCTATGATATTTTTTGATCAGATGCGTAGTTCTCGAGATATATCAAGATATTTAAAAGTTCCGAAGCCGCACCAACATAATAGAGATACAGAAACACCGTGGCCCCTTTCTTTGAGATAACTCTGCACTAGTGCGAGGCGCAAATGCCACTTCCAGCTTAGCTGTGCAGAAGAAGAACAACAAGAAGAAGAAATATCTCGAAATATGTCCGTCAGGCCCCTTCCCTTGAGATAAATCTGCAAATATCTCGGAAACGAAGCGAGCTATGGCAAAATGTTAAGAGACCTTTTTTGTAGAGAATTAAGTTTCCTACTTTTTATGTTCTATGATATTTTTTGATCAGAAGCGTAGTTTTCGAGATATATCGAGATATTTAAAAGTTCCGAAGCCGCACCAACATAATAGAGATACAGAAACACCGTGGCCCCTTTCTTTGAGATAACTCTGCACTAGTGCGAGCCGCAAATGCCACTTCCAGCTTAGCTGTGCAGAAGAAGAACAACAAGAAGAAGAAATATCTCGAAATATGTCCGTCAGGCCCCTTCCCTTGAGATAAATCTGCAAATATCTCGGAAACGAAGCGAGCTATGGCAAAATGTTAAGAGACCTTTTTTGTAGAGAATTAAGTTTCCTACTTTTTATCTTCTATGATATTTTTTGATCAGATGCGTAGTTCTCGAGATATATCAAGATATTTAAAAGTTCCGAAGCCGCACCAACATAATAGAGATACAGAAACACCGTGGCCCCTTTCTTCGAGATAACTCTGCACTAGTGCGAGCCGCAAATGCCACTTCCAGCTTAGCTGTGCAGAAGAAGAACAACAAGAAGAAGAAATATCTCGAAATATGTCCGTCAGGCCCCTTCCCTTGAGATAAATCTGCAAATATCTCGGAAACGAAGCGAGCTATGGCAAAATGTTAAGAGACCTTTTTTGTAGAGAATTAAGTTTCCTACTTTTTATGTTCTATGATATTTTTTGATGAGATGCGTAGTTCTCGAGATATATCAAGATATTTAAAAGTTCCGAAGCCGCACCAACATAATAGAGATACAGAAACACCGTGGCCCCTTTCTTTGAGATAACTCTGCACTATTGCGAGCTGCAAATGCCACTTCCAGCTTAGCTGTGCAGAGGAAGAACAACAAGAAGAAGAAGTATCTCGAAATATGTCCGTCAGGCCCGTTCCTTTGAGCTGAATCTGCACATATCTCGGAAACGAAGCGAGCTATGGCAAAATGTTAAGAGACGTTTTTTGTACAGAATTATGTTTCCTACAATTTATGATCTATGATATTTTTTGATCAGATGCGTAGTTCTCGAGATATATCAAGACATTTAAAAGTTCCGAAGCCGCACCAACATAATAGAGATACAGAAACACCGTGGCCCCTTTCTTTGAGATAACTCTGCACTAGTGCGAGCCGCAAATGCCACTTCCAGCTTAGCTGTGCAGAAGAAGAACAACAGGAAGAAGAAATATCTCGAAATATGTCCGTCAGGCCCCTTCCCTTGAGATAAATCTGCAAATATCTCGGAAACGAAGCGAGCTATGGCAAAATGTTAAGAGACCTTTTTTGTAGAGAATTAAGTTTCCTACTTTTTATGTTCTATGATATTTTTTGATCAGATGCGTAGTTCTCGAGATATATCAAGATATTTAAAAGTTCCGAAGCCGCACCAACATAATAGTGATACAGAAACACCGTGGCCCCTTTCTTTGAGATAACTCTGCACTATTGCGAGCTGCAAATGCCACTTCCAGCTTAGCTGTGCAGAGGAAGAACAACAAGAAGAAGAAGTATCTCGAAATATGTCCGTCAGGCCCGTTCCTTTGAGCTGAATCTGCACATATCTCGGAAACGAAGCGAGCTATGGCAAAATGTTAAGAGACGTTTTTTGTACAGAATTATGTTTCCTACAATTTATGTTCTATGATATTTTTTGATCAGAAGCGTAGTTTTCGAGATATATCGAGATATTTAAAAGTTCCGAAGCCGCACCAACATAATAGAGATACAGAAACACCGTGGCCCCTTTCTTGGAGATAACTCTGCACTAGTGCGAGCCGCAAATGCCACTTCCAGCTTAGCTGTGCAGAAGAAGAACAACAAGAAGAAGAAATATCTCGAAATATGTCCGTTAGGCCGCTTCCCTTGAGATAAATGTGCAAATATCTCGGAAACGAAGCGAGCTATGGCAAAATGTTGAGGGACCTTTTTTGTAGAGAATTAAGTTTCCTACTATTTATGTTCTATGATATTTTTTGATCAGATGCGTAGTTCTCGAGATATATCAAGATATTTAAAAGTTCCGAAGCCGCACCAACATAATAGAGATACAGAAACACCGTGGCCCCTTTCTTTGAGATAACTCTGCACTAGTGCGAGCCGCAAATGCCACTTCCAGCTTAGCTGTGCAGAAGAAGAACAACAAGAAGAAGAAATATCTCGAAATATGTCCGTCAGGCCCCTTCCCTTGAGATAAATCTGCAAATATCTCGGAAACGAAGCGAGCTATGGCAAAATGTTAAGAGACCTTTTTTGTAGAGAATTAAGTTTCCTACTTTTTATGTTCTATGATATTTTTTGATCAGAAGCGTAGTTTGCGAGATATATCGAGATATTTAAAAGTTCCGAAGCCGCACCAACATAATAGAGATACAGAAACACCGTGGCCCCTTTCTTTGAGATAACTCTGCACTAGTGCGAGCCGCAAATGCCACTTCCAGCTTAGCTGTGCAGAAGAAGAACAACAAGAAGAAGAAATATCTCGAAATATGTCCGTCAGGCCCCTTCCCTTGAGATAAATCTGCAAATATCTCGGAAACGAAGCGAGCTATGGCAAAATGTTAAGAGACCTTTTTTGTAGAGAATTAAGTTTCCTACTTTTTATGTTCTATGATATTTTTTGATCAGATGCGTAGTTCTCGAGATATATCAAGATATTTAAAAGTTCCGAAGCCGCACCAACATAATAGAGATACAGAAACACCGTGGCCCCTTTCTTCGAGATAACTCTGCACTAGTGCGAGCCGCAAATGCCACTTCCAGCTTAGCTGTGCAGAAGAAGAACAGCAAGAAGAAGAAATATCTCGAAATATGTCCGTCAGGCCCCTTCCCTTGAGATAAATCGGCAAATATCTCGGAAACGAAGCGAGCTATGGCAAAATGTTAAGAGACCTTTTTTGTAGAGAATTAAGTTTCCTACTTTTTATGTTCTATGATATTTTTTGATCAGATGCGTAGTTCTCGAGATATATCAAGATATTTAAAAGTTCCGAAGCCGCACCAACATAATAGAGATACAGAAACACCGTGGCCCCTTTCTTTGAGATTACTCTGCACTATTGCGAGCTGCAAATGCCACTTCCAGCTTAGCTGTGCAGAGGAAGAACAACAAGAAGAAGAAATATCTCGAAATATGTCCGTCAGGCCCCTTCCCTTGAGATAAATCTGCAAATATCTCGGAAACGAAGCGAGCTATGGCAAAATGATAAGAGACCTTTTTTGTAGAGAATTAAGTTTCCTACTTTTTATGTTCTATGATATTTTTTGATCAGATGCGTAGTTCTCGAGATATATCAAGATATTTAAAAGTTCCGAAGCCGCACCAACATAATAGAGATACAGAAACACCGTGGCCCCTTTCTTCGAGATAACTCTGCACTAGTGCGAGCCGCAAATGCCACTTCCAGCTTAGCTGTGCAGAAGAAGAACAACAAGAAGAAGAAATATCTCGAAATATGTCCGTCAGGCCCCTTCCCTTGAGATAAATCTGCAAATATCTCGGAAACGAAGCGAGCTATGGCAAAATGTTAAGAAACCTTTTTTGTAGAGAATTAAGTTTCCTACTTTTTATGTTCTATGATATTTTTTGATCAGATGCGTAGTTCTCGAGATATATCAAGATATTTAAAAGTTCCGAAGCCGCACCAACATAATAGAGATACAGAAACACCGTGGCCCCTTTCTTTGAGATTACTCTGCACTATTGCGAGCTGCAAATGCCACTTCCAGCTTAGCTGTGCAGAGGAAGAACAACAAGAAGAAGAAATATCTCGAAATATGTCCGTCAGGCCCCTTCCCTTGAGATAAATCTGCAAATATCTCGGAAACGAAGCGAGCTATGGCAAAATGTTAAGAGACCTTTTTTGTAGAGAATTAAGTTTCCTACTTTTTATGTTCTATGATATTTTTTGATCAGATGCGTAGTTCTCGAGATATATCAAGATATTTAAAAGTTCCGAAGCCGCACCAACATAATAGAGATACAGAAACACCGTGGCCCCTTTCTTCGAGATAACTCTGCACTAGTGCGAGCCGCAAATGCCACTTCCAGCTTAGCTGTGCAGAAGAAGAACAGCAAGAAGAAGAAATATCTCGAAATATGTCCGTCAGGCCCCTTCCCTTGAGATAAATCGGCAAATATCTCGGAAACGAAGCGAGCTATGGCAAAATCTGAAGAGAACTTTTTTGTAGAGAATTAAGTTTCCTACTTTTTATGTTCTATGATATTTTTTGATCAGATGCGTAGTTCTCGAGATATATCAAGATATTTAAAAGTTCCGAAGCAGCACCAACATAATAGAGATACAGAAACACCGTGGCCCCTTTCTTTGAGATAACTCTGCACTATTGCGAGCTGCAAATGCCACTTCCAGCTTAGCTGTGCAGAAGAAGGACAACAAGAAGAAGAAATATCTCGAAATATGTCCGTCAGGCCCCTTCCCTTGAGATAAATCTGCAAATATCTCGGAAACGAAGCGAGCTATGGCAAAATGTTAAGAGACCTTTTTTGTAGAGAATTAAGTTCCCTACTTTTTATGTTCTATGATATTTTTTGATCAGATGCGTAGTTCTCGAGATATATCAAGATATTTAAAAGTTCCGAAGCCGCACCAACATAATAGAGATACAGAAACACCGTGGCCCCTTTCTTTGAGATAACTCTGCACTATTGCGAGCTGCAAATGCCACTTCCAGCTTAGCTGTGCAGAGGAAGAACAACAAGAAGAAGAAGTATCTCGAAATATGTCCGTCAGGCCCGTTCCTTTGAGCTGAATCTGCACATATCTCGGAAACGAAGCGAGCTATGGCAAAATGTTAAGAGACGTTTTTTGTACAGAATTATGTTTCCTACGATTTATGTTCTATGATATTTTTTGATCAGAAGCGTAGTTTTCGAGATATATCGAGATATTTAAAAGTTCCGAAGCCGCACCAACATAATAGAGATACAGAAACACCGTGGCCCCTTTCTTTGAGATAACTCTGCACTAGTGCGAGCCGCAAATGCCACTTCCAGCTTAGCTGTGCAGAAGAAGAACAACAAGAAGAAGAAATATTTCGAAATATGTCCGTCAGGCCCCTTCCCTTGAGATAAATCTGCAAATATCTCGGAAACGAAGCGAGCTATGGCAAAATGTTCAGAGACGTTTTTTGTAGAGAATTATGTTTCCTACAATTTATGTGCTATGATATTTTTTGATCAGAAGCGTAGTTTTCGAGATATATCGAGATATTTAAAAGTTCCGAAGCCGCACCAACATAATAGAGATACAGAAACACCGTGGCCCCTTTCTTTGAGATAACTCTGCACTAGTGCGAACCGCAAATGCCACTTCCAGCTTAGCTGTGCAGAAGAAGAACAACAAGAAGAAGAAATATCTCGAAATATGTCCGTTAGGCCGCTTCCCTTGAGATAAATGTGCAAATATCTCGGAAACGAAGCGAGCTATGGCAAAATGTTGAGGGACCTTTTTTGTAGAGAATTAAGTTTCCTACTATTTATGTTCTATGATATTTTTTGATCAGATGCGTAGTTCTCGAGATATATCAAGACATTTAAAAGTTCCGAAGCCGCACCAACATAATAGAGATACAGAAACACCGTGGCCCCTTTCTTTGAGATAACTCTGCACTAGTGCGAGCCGCAAATGCCACTTCCAGCTTAGCTGTGCAGAAGAAGAACAACAGGAAGAAGAAATATCTCGAAATATGTCCGTCAGGCCCCTTCCCTTGAGATAAATCTGCAAATATCTCGGAAACGAAGCGAGCTATGGCAAAATGTTAAGAGACCTTTTTTGTAGAGAATTAAGTTTCCTACTTTTTATGTTCTATGATATTTTTTGATCAGATGCGTAGTTCTCGAGATATATCAAGATATTTAAAAGTTCCGAAGCCGCACCAACATAATAGAGATACAGAAACACCGTGGCCCCTTTCTTTGAGATAACTCTGCACTATTGCGAGCTGCAAATGCCACTTCCAGCTTAGCTGTGCAGAGGAAGAACAACAAGAAGAAGAAGTATCTCGAAATATGTCCGTCAGGCCCGTTCCTTTGAGCTGAATCTGCACATATCTCGGAAACGAAGCGAGCTATGGCAAAATGTTAAGAGACGTTTTTTGTACAGAATTATGTTTCCTACAATTTATGTTCTATGATATTTTTTGATCAGAAGCGTAGTTTTCGAGATATATCGAGATATTTAAAAGTTCCGAAGCCGCACCAACATAATAGAGATACAGAAACACCGTGGCCCCTTTCTTTGAGATAACTCTGCACTAGTGCGAGCCGCAAATGCCACTTCCAGCTTAGCTGTGCAGAAGAAGAACAACAAGAAGAAGAAATATCTCGAAATATGTCCGTTAGGCCGCTTCCCTTGAGATAAATGTGCAAATATCTCGGAAACGAAGCGAGCTATGGCAAAATGTTGAGGGACCTTTTTTGTAGAGAATTAAGTTTCCTACTATTTATGTTCTATGATATTTTTTGATCAGATGCGTAGTTCTCGAGATATATCAAGATATTTAAAAGTTCCGAAGCCGCACCAACATAATAGAGATACAGAAACACCGTGGCCCCTTTCTTTGAGATAACTCTGCACTAGTGCGAGCCGCAAATGCCACTTCCAACTTAGCTGTGCAGAAGAAGAACAACAAGAAGAAGAAATATCTCGAAATATGTCCGTCAGGCCCCTTCCCTTGAGATAAATCTGCAAATATCTCGGAAACGAAGCGAGCTATGGCAAAATGTTAAGAGACCTTTTTTGTAGAGAATTAAGTTTCCTACTTTTTATGTTCTATGATATTTTTTGATCAGATGCGTAGTTCTCGAGATATATCAAGATATTTAAAAGTTCCGAAGCCGCACCAACATAATAGAGATACAGAAACACCGTGGCCCCTTTCTTTGAGATTACTCTGCACTATTGCGAGCTGCAAATGCCACTTCCAGCTTAGCTGTGCAGAGGAAGAACAACAAGAAGAAGAAATATCTCGAAATATGTCCGTCAGGCCCCTTCCCTTGAGATAAATCTGCAAATATCTCGGAAACGAAGCGAGCTATGGCAAAATGTTAAGAGACCTTTTTTGTAGAGAATTAAGTTTCCTACTTTTTATGTTCTATGATATTTTTTGATCAGATGCGTAGTTCTCGAGATATATGAAGATATTTAAAAGTTCCGAAGCCGCACCAACATAATAGAGATACAGAAACACCGTGGCCCCTTTCTTCGAGATAACTCTGCACTAGTGCGAGCCGCAAATGCCACTTCCAGCTTAGCTGTGCAGAAGAAGAACAACAAGAAGAAGAAATATCTCGAAATATGTCCGTCAGGCCCCTTCCCTTGAGATAAATCTGCAAATATCTCGGAAACGAAGCGAGCTATGGCAAAATGTTAAGGGACCTTTTTTGTAGAGAATTAAGTTTCCTACTTTTTATGTTGTATGATATTTTTTGATCAGATGCGTAGTTCTCGAGATATATCAAGATATTTAAAAGTTCCGAAGCCGCACCAACATAATAGAGATACAGAAACACCGTGGCCCCTTTCTTCGAGATAACTCTGCACTAGTGCGAGCCGCAAATGCCACTTCCAGCTTAGCTGTGCAGAAGAAGAACAACAAGAAGAAATATCTCGAAATATGTCCGTCAGGCCCCTTCCCTTGAGATAAATCTGCAAATATCTCGGAAACGAAGCGAGCTATGGCAAAATGTTAAGAGACCTTTTTTGTAGAGAATTAAGTTTCCTACTTTTTATGTTCTATGATATTTTTTGATCAGATGCGTAGTTCTCGAGATATATCAAGATATTTAAAAGTTCCGAAGCCGCACCAACATAATAGAGATACAGAAACACCGTGGCCCCTTTCTTTGAGATTACTCTGCACTATTGCGAGCTGCAAATGCCACTTCCAGCTTAGCTGTGCAGAGGAAGAACAACAAGAAGAAGAAATATCTCGAAATATGTCCGTCAGGCCCCTTCCCTTGAGATAAATCTGCAAATATCTCGGAAACGAAGCGAGCTATGGCAAAATGTTAAGAGACCTTTTTTGTAGAGAATTAAGTTTCCTACTTTTTATGTTCTATGATATTTTTTGATCAGATGCGTAGTTCTCGAGATATATGAAGATATTTAAAAGTTCCGAAGCCGCACCAACATAATAGAGATACAGAAACACCGTGGCCCCTTTCTTCGAGATAACTCTGCACTAGTGCGAGCCGCAAATGCCACTTCCAGCTTAGCTGTGCAGAAGAAGAACAACAAGAAGAAGAAATATCTCGAAATATGTCCGTCAGGCCCCTTCCCTTGAGATAAATCTGCAAATATCTCGGAAACGAAGCGAGCTATGGCAAAATGTTAAGGGACCTTTTTTGTAGAGAATTAAGTTTCCTACTTTTTATGTTGTATGATATTTTTTGATCAGATGCGTAGTTCTCGAGATATATCAAGATATTTAAAAGTTCCGAAGCCGCACCAACATAATAGAGATACAGAAACACCGTGGCCCCTTTCTTCGAGATAACTCTGCACTAGTGCGAGCCGCAAATGCCACTTCCAGCTTAGCTGTGCAGAAGAAGAACAACAAGAAGAAATATCTCGAAATATGTCCGTCAGGCCCCTTCCCTTGAGATAAATCTGCAAATATCTCGGAAACGAAGCGAGCTATGGCAAAATGTTAAGAGACCTTTTTTGTAGAGAATTAAGTTTCCTACTTTTTATGTTGTATGATATTTTTTGATCAGATGCGTAGTTCTCGAGATATATCAAGATATTTAAAAGTTCCGAAGCCGCACCAACATAATAGAGATACAGAAACACCGTGGCCCCTTTCTTTGAGATTACTCTGCACTATTGCGAGCTGCAAATGCCACTTCCAGCTTAGCTGTGCAGAAGAAGAACAACAAGAAGAAGAAATATCTCGAAATATGTCCGTCAGGCCCCTTCCCTTGAGATAAATCTGCAAATATCTCGGAAACGAAGCGAGCAATGGCAAAATGTTAAGAGACCTTTTTTGTAGAGAATTAAGTTTCCTACTTTTTATGTTGTATGATATTTTTTGATCAGATGCGTAGTTCTCGAGATATATCAAGATATTTAAAAGTTCCGAAGCCGCACCAACATAATAGAGATACAGAAACACCGTGGCCCCTTTCTTTGAGATTACTCTGCACTATTGCGAGCTGCAAATGCCACTTCCAGCTTAGCTGTGCAGAAGAAGAACAACAAGAAGAAGAAATATCTCGAAATATGTCCGTCAGGCCCGTTCCTTTGAGCTGAATCTGCAAATATCTCGGAAACGAAGCGAGCTATGGCAAAATGTTAAGAGACGTTTTTTGTAGAGAATTATGTTTCCTACAATTTATGTTCTATGTTATTTTTTGATCAGATGCGTAGTTCTCGAGATATATCAAGATATTTAAAAGTTCCGAAGCCGCACCAACATAATAGAGATACAGAAACACCGTGGCCCCTTTCTTCGAGATAACTCTGCACTAGTGCGAGCCGCAAATGCCACTTCCAGCTTAGCTGTGCAGAAGAAGAACAACAAAAAGAAGAAATATCTCGAAATATGTCCGTCAGGCCCCTTCCCTTGAGATAAATCTGCAAATATCTCGGAAACGAAGCGAGCTATGGCAAAATGTTAAGAGACCTTTTTTGTAGAGAATTAAGCTTCCTACTTTTTATGTTCTATGATATTTTTTGATCAGATGCGTAGTTCTCGAGATATATCAAGATATTTATAGGTTCCGAAGCCGCACCAACATAATAGAGATACAGAAACACCGTGGGCCCTTTCTTTGAGATAACTCTGCACTAGTGCGAGCCGCAAATGCCACTTCCAGCTTAGCTGTGCAGAAGAAGAACAACAAGAAGAAGAAATATCTCGAAATATGTCCGTCAGGCCCCTTCCCTTGAGATAAATCTGCAAATATCTCGGAAACGAAGCGAGCTATGGCAAAATATTAAGAGACCTTTTTTGTAGAGAATTAAGTTTCCTACTTTTTATGTTCTATGATATTTTTTGATCAGATGCGTAGTTCTCGAGATATATCAAGATATTTAAAAGTTCCGAAGCCGCACCAACATAATAGAGATACAGAAACACCGTGGCCCCTTTCTTCGAGATAACTCTGCACTAGTGCGAGCCGCAAATGCCACTTCCAGCTTAGCTGTGCAGAAGAAGAACAACAAGAAGAAGAAATATCTCGAAATATGTCCGTCAGGCCCCTTCCCTTGAGATAAATCTGCAAATATCTCGGAAACCAAGCGAGCTATGGCAAAATGTTAAGAGACCTTTTTTGTAGAGAATTAAGTGTCCTACTTTTTATGTTCTATGATATTTTTTGATCAGATGCGTAGTTCTCGAGATATATCAAGATATTTAAAAGTTCCGAAGCCGCACCAACATAATAGAGATACAGAAACACCGTGGCCCCTTTCTTCGAGATAACTCTGCACTAGTGCGAGCCGCAAATGCCACTTCCAGCTTAGCTGTGCAGAAGAAGAACAACAAGAAGAAGAAATATCTCGAAATATGTCCGTCAGGCCCCTTCCCTTGAGATAAATCTGCAAATATCTCGGAAACGAAGCGAGCTATGGCAAAATGTTAAGAGACCTTTTTTGTAGAGAATTAAGCTTCCTACTTTTTATGTTCTATGATATTTTTTGATCAGATGCGTAGTTCTCGAGATATATCAAGATATTTAAAAGTTCCGAAGCCGCACCAACATAATAGAGATACAGAAACACCGTGGCCCCTTTCTTCGAGATAACTCTGCACTAGTGCGAGCCGCAAATGCCACTTCCAGCTTAGCTGTGCAGAAGAAGAACAACAAGAAGAAGAAATATCTCGAAATATGTCCGTCAGGCCCCTTCCCTTGAGATAAATCTGCAAATATCTCGGAAACCAAGCGAGCTATGGCAAAATGTTAAGAGACCTTTTTTGTAGAGAATTAAGTTTTCTACTTTTTATGTTCTATGATATTTTTTGATCAGATGCGTAGTTCTCGAGATATATCAAGATATTTAAAAGTTCCGAAGCCGCACCAACATAATAGAGATACAGAAACACCGTGGCCCCTTTCTTCGAGATAACTCTGCACTAGTGCGAGCCGCAAATGCCACTTCCAGCTTAGCTGTGCAGAAGAAGAACAACAAGAAGAAGAAATATCTCGAAATATGTCCGTCAGGCCCCTTCCCTTGAGATAAATCTGCAAATATCTCGGAAACGAAGCGAGCTATGGCAAAATGTTAAGAGACCTTTTTTGTAGAGAATTAAGTTTCCTACTTTTTATGTTGTATGATATTTTTTGATCAGATGCGTAGTTCTCGAGATATATCAAGATATTTAAAAGTTCCGAAGCCGCACCAACATAATAGAGATACAGAAACACCGTGGCCCCTTTCTTTGAGTTTACTCTGCACTATTGCGAGCTGCAAATGCCACTTCCAGCTTAGCTGTGCAGAAGAAGAACAACAAGAAGAAGAAATATCTCGAAATATGTCCGTCAGGCCCCTTCCCTTGAGATAAATCTGCAAATATCTCGGAAACGAAGCGAGCTATGGCAAAATGTTAAGAGACCTTTTTTGTAGAGAATTAAGTTTCCTACTTTTTATGTTGTATGATATTTTTTGATCAGATGCGTAGTTCTCGAGATATATCAAGATATTTAAAAGTTCCGAAGCCGCACCAACATAATAGAGATACAGAAACACCGTGGCCCCTTTCTTCGAGATAACTCTGCACTAGTGCGAGCCGCAAATGCCACTTCCAGCTTAGCTGTGCAGAAGAAGAACAACAAGAAGAAGAAATATCTCGAAATATGTCCGTCAGGCCCCTTCCCTTGAGATAAATCGGCAAATATCTCGGAAACGAAGCGAGCTATAGCAAAATGTTAAGGGACCTTTTTTGTAGAGAATTAAGTTTCCTACTTTTTATGTTCTATGATATTTTTTGATCAGATGCGTAGTTCTCGAGATATATCAAGATATTTAAAAGTTCCGAAGCCGCACCAACATAATAGAGATACAGAAACACCGTGGCCCCTTTCTTTGAGATTACTCTGCACTATTGCGAGCTGCAAATGCCACTTCCAGCTTAGCTGTGCAGAGGAAGAACAACAAGAAGAAGAAATATCTCGAAATATGTCCGTCAGGCCCCTTCCCTTGAGATAAATCTGCAAATATCTCGGAAACGAAGCGAGCTATGGCAAAATGTTAAGAGACCTTTTTTGTAGAGAATTAAGTTTCCTACTTTTTATGTTCTATGATATTTTTTGATCAGATGCGTAGTTCTCGAGATATATCAAGATATTTAAAAGTTCCGAAGCCGCACCAACATAATAGAGATACAGAAACACCGTGGCCCCTTTCTTTGAGATAACTCTGCACTAGTGCGAGCCGCAAATGCCACTTCCAGCTTAGCTGTGCAGAAGAAGAACAACAGGAAGAAGAAATATCTCGAAATATGTCCGTCAGGCCCCTTCCCTTGAGATAAATCTGCAAATATCTCGGAAACGAAGCGAGCTATGGCAAAATGTTAAGAGACCTTTTTTGTAGAGAATTAAGTTTCCTACTTTTTATGTTCTATGATATTTTTTGATCAGATGCGTGGTTCTCGAGATATATCAAGATATTTAAAAGTTCCGAAGCCGCACCAACATAATAGAGATACAGAAACACCGTGGCCCCTTTCTTTGAGATAACTCTGCACTAGTGCGAGCCGCAAATGCCACTTCCAACTTAGCTGTGCAGAAGAAGAACAACAAGAAGAAGAAATATCTCGAAATATGTCCGTCAGGCCCCTTCCCTTGAGATAAATCTGCAAATATCTCGGAAACGAAGCGAGCTATGGCAAAATGTTAAGAGACCTTTTTTGTAGAGAATTAAGTTTCCTACTTTTTATGTTCTATGATATTTTTTGATCAGATGCGTAGTTCTCGAGATATATCAAGATATTTAAAAGTTCCGAAGCCGCACCAACATAATAGAGATACAGAAACACCGTGGCCCCTTTCTTTGAGATTACTCTGCACTATTGCGAGCTGCAAATGCCACTTCCAGCTTAGCTGTGCAGAGGAAGAACAACAAGAAGAAGAAATATCTCGAAATATGTCCGTCAGGCCCCTTCCCTTGAGATAAATCTGCAAATATCTCGGAAACGAAGCGAGCTATGGCAAAATGTTAAGAGACCTTTTTTGTAGAGAATTAAGTTTCCTACTTTTTATGTTCTATGATATTTTTTGATCAGATGCGTAGTTCTCGAGATATATGAAGATATTTAAAAGTTCCGAAGCCGCACCAACATAATAGAGATACAGAAACACCGTGGCCCCTTTCTTCGAGATAACTCTGCACTAGTGCGAGCCGCAAATGCCACTTCCAGCTTAGCTGTGCAGAAGAAGAACAACAAGAAGAAGAAATATCTCGAAATATGTCCGTCAGGCCCCTTCCCTTGAGATAAATCTGCAAATATCTCGGAAACGAAGCGAGCTATGGCAAAATGTTAAGGGACCTTTTTTGTAGAGAATTAAGTTTCCTACTTTTTATGTTCTATGATATTTTTTGATCAGATGCGTAGTTCTCGAGATATATCAAGATATTTAAAAGTTCCGAAGCCGCACCAACATAATAGAGATACAGAAACACCGTGGCCCCTTTCTTCGAGATAACTCTGCACTAGTGCGAGCCGCAAATGCCACTTCCAGCTTAGCTGTGCAGAAGAAGAACAACAAGAAGAAATATCTCGAAATATGTCCGTCAGGCCCCTTCCCTTGAGATAAATCTGCAAATATCTCGGAAACGAAGCGAGCTATGGCAAAATGTTAAGAGACCTTTTTTGTAGAGAATTAAGTTTCCTACTTTTTATGTTGTATGATATTTTTTGATCAGATGCGTAGTTCTCGAGATATATCAAGATATTTAAAAGTTCCGAAGCCGCACCAACATAATAGAGATACAGAAACACCGTGGCCCCTTTCTTTGAGATTACTCTGCACTATTGCGAGCTGCAAATGCCACTTCCAGCTTAGCTGTGCAGAAGAAGAACAACAAGAAGAAGAAATATCTCGAAATATGTCCGTCAGGCCCCTTCCCTTGAGATAAATCTGCAAATATCTCGGAAACGAAGCGAGCAATGGCAAAATGTTAAGAGACCTTTTTTGTAGAGAATTAAGTTTCCTACTTTTTATGTTGTATGATATTTTTTGATCAGATGCGTAGTTCTCGAGATATATCAAGATATTTAAAAGTTCCGAAGCCGCACCAACATAATAGAGATACAGAAACACCGTGGCCCCTTTCTTTGAGATTACTCTGCACTATTGCGAGCTGCAAATGCCACTTCCAGCTTAGCTGTGCAGAAGAAGAACAACAAGAAGAAGAAATATCTCGAAATATGTCCGTCAGGCCCGTTCCTTTGAGCTGAATCTGCAAATATCTCGGAAACGAAGCGAGCTATGGCAAAATGTTAAGAGACGTTTTTTGTAGAGAATTATGTTTCCTACAATTTATGTTCTATGTTATTTTTTGATCAGATGCGTAGTTCTCGAGATATATCAAGATATTTAAAAGTTCCGAAGCCGCACCAACATAATAGAGATACAGAAACACCGTGGCCCCTTTCTTCGAGATAACTCTGCACTAGTGCGAGCCGCAAATGCCACTTCCAGCTTAGCTGTGCAGAAGAAGAACAACAAAAAGAAGAAATATCTCGAAATATGTCCGTCAGGCCCCTTCCCTTGAGATAAATCTGCAAATATCTCGGAAACGAAGCGAGCTATGGCAAAATGTTAAGAGACCTTTTTTGTAGAGAATTAAGCTTCCTACTTTTTATGTTCTATGATATTTTTTGATCAGATGCGTAGTTCTCGAGATATATCAAGATATTTATAGGTTCCGAAGCCGCACCAACATAATAGAGATACAGAAACACCGTGGGCCCTTTCTTTGAGATAACTCTGCACTAGTGCGAGCCGCAAATGCCACTTCCAGCTTAGCTGTGCAGAAGAAGAACAACAAGAAGAAGAAATATCTCGAAATATGTCCGTCAGGCCCCTTCCCTTGAGATAAATCTGCAAATATCTCGGAAACGAAGCGAGCTATGGCAAAATATTAAGAGACCTTTTTTGTAGAGAATTAAGTTTCCTACTTTTTATGTTCTATGATATTTTTTGATCAGATGCGTAGTTCTCGAGATATATCAAGATATTTAAAAGTTCCGAAGCCGCACCAACATAATAGAGATACAGAAACACCGTGGCCCCTTTCTTCGAGATAACTCTGCACTAGTGCGAGCCGCAAATGCCACTTCCAGCTTAGCTGTGCAGAAGAAGAACAACAAGAAGAAGAAATATCTCGAAATATGTCCGTCAGGCCCCTTCCCTTGAGATAAATCTGCAAATATCTCGGAAACCAAGCGAGCTATGGCAAAATGTTAAGAGACCTTTTTTGTAGAGAATTAAGTTTCCTACTTTTTATGTTCTATGATATTTTTTGATCAGATGCGTAGTTCTCGAGATATATCAAGATATTTAAAAGTTCCGAAGCCGCACCAACATAATAGAGATACAGAAACACCGTGGCCCCTTTCTTCGAGATAACTCTGCACTAGTGCGAGCCGCAAATGCCACTTCCAGCTTAGCTGTGCAGAAGAAGAACAACAAGAAGAAGAAATATCTCGAAATATGTCCGTCAGGCCCCTTCCCTTGAGATAAATCTGCAAATATCTCGGAAACGAAGCGAGCTATGGCAAAATGTTAAGAGACCTTTTTTGTAGAGAATTAAGCTTCCTACTTTTTATGTTCTATGATATTTTTTGATCAGATGCGTAGTTCTCGAGATATATCAAGATATTTAAAAGTTCCGAAGCCGCACCAACATAATAGAGATACAGAAACACCGTGGCCCCTTTCTTCGAGATAACTCTGCACTAGTGCGAGCCGCAAATGCCACTTCCAGCTTAGCTGTGCAGAAGAAGAACAACAAGAAGAAGAAATATCTCGAAATATGTCCGTCAGGCCCCTTCCCTTGAGATAAATCTGCAAATATCTCGGAAACGAAGCGAGCTATGGCAAAATGTTAAGAGACCTTTTTTGTAGAGAATTAAGTTTCCTACTTTTTATGTTCTATGATATTTTTTGATCAGATGCGTAGTTCTCGAGATATATCAAGATATTTAAAAGTTCCGAAGCCGCACCAACATAATAGAGATACAGAAACACCGTGGCCCCTTTCTTCGAGATAACTCTGCACTAGTGCGAGCCGCAAATGCCACTTCCAGCTTAGCTGTGCAGAAGAAGAACAACAAGAAGAAGAAATATCTCGAAATATGTCCGTCAGGCCCCTTCCCTTGAGATAAATCTGCAAATATCTCGGAAACGAAGCGAGCTATGGCAAAATGTTAAGAGACCTTTTTTGTAGAGAATTAAGTTTCCTACTTTTTATGTTGTATGATATTTTTTGATCAGATGCGTAGTTCTCGAGATATATCAAGATATTTAAAAGTTCCGAAGCCGCACCAACATAATAGAGATACAGAAACACCGTGGCCCCTTTCTTTGAGTTTACTCTGCACTATTGCGAGCTGCAAATGCCACTTCCAGCTTAGCTGTGCAGAAGAAGAACAACAAGAAGAAGAAATATCTCGAAATATGTCCGTCAGGCCCCTTCCCTTGAGATAAATCTGCAAATATCTCGGAAACGAAGCGAGCTATGGCAAAATGTTAAGAGACCTTTTTTGTAGAGAATTAAGTTTCCTACTTTTTATGTTGTATGATATTTTTTGATCAGATGCGTAGTTCTCGAGATATATCAAGATATTTAAAAGTTCCGAAGCCGCACCAACATAATAGAGATACAGAAACACCGTGGCCCCTTTCTTCGAGATAACTCTGCACTAGTGCGAGCCGCAAATGCCACTTCCAGCTTAGCTGTGCAGAAGAAGAACAACAAGAAGAAGAAATATCTCGAAATATGTCCGTCAGGCCCCTTCCCTTGAGATAAATCGGCAAATATCTCGGAAACGAAGCGAGCTATAGCAAAATGTTAAGGGACCTTTTTTGTAGAGAATTAAGTTTCCTACTTTTTATGTTCTATGATATTTTTTGATCAGATGCGTAGTTCTCGAGATATATCAAGATATTTAAAAGTTCCGAAGCCGCACCAACATAATAGAGATACAGAAACACCGTGGCCCCTTTCTTTGAGATTACTCTGCACTATTGCGAGCTGCAAATGCCACTTCCAGCTTAGCTGTGCAGAGGAAGAACAACAAGAAGAAGAAATATCTCGAAATATGTCCGTCAGGCCCCTTCCCTTGAGATAAATCTGCAAATATCTCGGAAACGAAGCGAGCTATGGCAAAATGTTAAGAGACCTTTTTTGTAGAGAATTAAGTTTCCTACTTTTTATGTTCTATGATATTTTTTGATCAGATGCGTAGTTCTCGAGATATATCAAGATATTTAAAAGTTCCGAAGCCGCACCAACATAATAGAGATACAGAAACACCGTGGCCCCTTTCTTCGAGATAACTCTGCACTAGTGCGAGCCGCAAATGCCACTTCCAGCTTAGCTGTGCAGAAGAAGAACAACAAGAAGAAGAAATATCTCGAAATATGTCCGTCAGGCCCCTTCCCTTGAGATAAATCTGCAAATATCTCGGAAACGAAGCGAGCTATGGCAAAATGTTAAGAGACCTTTTTTGTAGAGAATTAAGTTTCCTACTTTTTATGTTGTATGATATTTTTTGATCAGATGCGTAGTTCTCGAGATATATCAAGATATTTAAAAGTTCCGAAGCCGCACCAACATAATAGAGATACAGAAACACCGTGGCCCCTTTCTTTGAATTTACTCTGCACTATTGCGAGCTGCAAATGCCACTTCCAGCTTAGCTGTGCAGAAGAAGAACAACAAGAAGAAGAAATATCTCGAAATATGTCCGTCAGGCCCCTTCCCTTGAGATAAATCTGCAAATATCTCGGAAACGAAGCGAGCTATGGCAAAATGTTAAGAGACCTTTTTTGTAGAGAATTAAGTTTCCTACTTTTTATGTTGTATGATATTTTTTGATCAGATGCGTAGTTCTCGAGATATATCAAGATATTTAAAAGTTCCGAAGCCGCACCAACATAATAGAGATACAGAAACACCGTGGCCCCTTTCTTTGAGATTACTCTGCACTATTGCGAGCTGCAAATGCCACTTCCAGCTTAGCTGTGCAGAGGAAGAACAACAAGAAGAAGAAATATCTCGAAATATGTCCGTCAGGCCCCTTCCCTTGAGATAAATCTGCAAATATCTCGGAAACGAAGCGAGCTATGGCAAAATGTTAAGAGACCTTTTTTGTAGAGAATTAAGTTTCCTACTTTTTATGTTCTATGATATTTTTTGATCAGATGCGTAGTTCTCGAGATATATCAAGATATTTAAAAGTTCCGAAGCCGCACCAACATAATAGAGATACAGAAACACCGTGGCCCCTTTCTTCGAGATAACTCTGCACTAGTGCGAGCCGCAAATGCCACTTCCAGCTTAGCTGTGCAGAAGAAGAACAACAAGAAGAAGAAATATCTCGAAATATGTCCGTCAGGCCCCTTCCCTTGAGATAAATCTGCAAATATCTCGGAAACGAAGCGAGCTATGGCAAAATGTTAAGAGACCTTTTTTGTAGAGAATTAAGTTTCCTACTTTTTATGTTGTATGATATTTTTTGATCAGATGCGTAGTTCTCGAGATATATCAAGATATTTAAAAGTTCCGAAGCCGCACCAACATAATAGAGATACAGAAACACCGTGGCCCCTTTCTTTGAGTTTACTCTGCACTATTGCGAGCTGCAAATGCCACTTCCAGCTTAGCTGTGCAGAAGAAGAACAACAAGAAGAAGAAATATCTCGAAATATGTCCGTCAGGCCCCTTCCCTTGAGATAAATCTGCAAATATCTCGGAAACGAAGCGAGCTATGGCAAAATGTTAAGAGACCTTTTTTGTAGAGAATTAAGTTTCCTACTTTTTATGTTGTATGATATTTTTTGATCAGATGCGTAGTTCTCGAGATATATCAAGATATTTAAAAGTTCCGAAGCCGCACCAACATAATAGAGATACAGAAACACAGTGGCCCCTTTCTTTGAGATTACTCTGCACTATTGCGAGCTGCAAATGCCACTTCCAGCTTAGCTGTGCAGAAGAAGAACAACAAGAAGAAGAAATATCTCGAAATATGTCCGTCAGGCCCGTTCCTTTGAGCTGAATCTGCAAATATCTCGGAAACGAAGCGAGCTATGGCAAAATGTTAAGAGACGTTTTTTGTGGAGAATTATGTTTCCTACAATTTATGTTCTATGATATTTTTTGATCAGATGCGTAGTTCTCGAGATATATCAAGATATTTAAAAGTTCCGAAGCCGCACCAACATAATAGAGATACAGAAACATCTTGGCCCCTTTCTTTGAGATAACTCTGCACTAGTGCGAGCCGCAAATGCCACTTCCAGCTTAGCTGTGCAGAAGAAGAACAACAAGAAGAAGAAATATCTCGAAATATGTCCGTCAGGCCCCTTCCCTTGAGATAAATCGGCAAATATCTCGGAAACGAAGCGAGCTATGGCAAAATGTTAAGGGATCCTTTTTGTAGAGAATTAAGTTTCCTACTTTTTATGTTCTATGATATTTTTTGATCAGATGCGTAGTTCTCGAGATATATCAAGATATTTAAAAGTTCCGAAGCCGCACCAACATAATAGAGATACAGAAACACCGTGGCCCCTTTCTTTGAGATTACTCTGCACTATTGCGAGCTGCAAATGCCACTTCCAGCTTAGCTGTGCAGAAGAAGAACAACAAGAAGAAGAAATATCTCGAAATATGTCCGTCAGGCCCCTTCCCTTGAGATAAATCTGCAAATATCTCGGAAACGAAGCGAGCTATGGCAAAATGTTAAGAGACCTTTTTTGTAGAGAATTAAGTTTCCTACTTTTTATGTTCTATGATATTTTTTGATCAGAAGCGTAGTTTTCGAGATATATCGAGATATTTAAAAGTTCCGAAGCCGCACCAACATAATAGAGATACAGAAACACCGTGGGCCCTTTCTTTGAGATAACTCTGCACTAGTGCGAGCCGCAAATGCCACTTCCAGCTTAGCTGTGCAGAAGAAGAACAACAAGAAGAAGAAATATCTCGAAATATGTCCGTCAGGCCCCTTCCCTTGAGATAAATCTGCAAATATCTCGGAAACGAAGCGAGCTATGGCAAAATGTTAAGAGACCTTTTTTGTAGAGAATTAACTTTCCTACTTTTTATGTTTTATGATATTTTTTGATCAGATGCGTAGTTCTCGAGATATATCAAGATATTTAAAAGTTCCGAAGCCGCACCAACATAATAGAGATACAGAAACACCGTGGCCCCTTTCTTCGAGATAACTCTGCACTAGTGCGAGCCGCAAATGCCACTTCCAGCTTAGCTGTGCAGAAGAAGAACAACAAGAAGAAGAAATATCTCGAAATATGTCCGTCAGGCCCCTTCCCTTGAGATAAATCGGCAAATATCTCGGAAACGAAGCGAGCTATGGCAAAATGTGAAGAGACCTTTTTTGTAGAGAATTAAGTTTCCTACTTTTTATGTTCTATGATATTTTTTGATCAGATGCGTAGTTCTCGAGATATATCAAGATATTTAAAAGTTCCGAAGCCGCACCAACATAATAGAGATACAGAAACACCGTGGCCCCTTTCTTCGAGATAACTCTGCACTAGTGCGAGCCGCAAATGCCACTTCCAGCTTAGCTGTGCAGAAGAAGAACAACAAGAAGAAGAAATATCTCGAAATATGTCCGTCAGGCCCCTTCCCTTGAGATAAATCTGCAAATATCTCGGAAACGAAGCGAGCTATGGCAAAATGTTAGGAGACCTTTTTTGTAGAGAATTAAGCTTCCTACTTTTTATGTTCTATGATATTTTTTGATCAGATGCGTAGTTCTCGAGATATATCAAGATATTTAAAAGTTCCGAAGCCGCACCAACATAATAGAGATACAGAAACACCGTGGCCCCTTTCTTCGAGATAACTCTGCACTAGTGCGAGCCGCAAATGCCACTTCCAGCTTAGCTGTGCAGAAGAAGAACAACAAGAAGAAGAAATATCTCGAAATATGTCCGTCAGGCCCCTTCCCTTGAGATAAATCTGCAAATATCTCGGAAACGAAGCGAGCTATGGCAAAATGTTAAGAGACCTTTTTTGTAGAGAATTAAGCTTCCTACTTTTTATGTTCTATGATATTTTTTGATCAGATGCGTAGTTCTCGAGATATATCAAGATATTTAAAAGTTCCGAAGCCGCACCAACATAATAGAGATACAGAAACACCGTGGCCCCTTTCTTTGAGATTACTCTGCACTATTGCGAGCTGCAAATGCCACATCCAGCTTAGCTGTGCAGAAGAAGAACAACAAGAAGAAGAAATATCTCGAAATATGTCCGTCAGGCCCGTTCCTTTGAGCTGAATCTGCAAATATCTCGGAAACGAAGCGAGCTATGGCAAAATGTTTAGAGACGTTTTTTGTAGAGAATTATGTTTCCTACAATTTATGTTCTACGATATTTTTTGATCAGATGCGTAGTTCTCGAGATATATCAAGATATTTAAAAGTTCCGAAGCCGCACCAACATAATAGAGATACAGAAACACCGTGGCCCCTTTCTTTGAGATAACTCTGCACTAGTGCGAGCCGCAAATGCCACTTCCAGCTTAGCTGTGCAGAAGAAGAACAACAAGAAGAAGAAATATCTCGAAATATGTCCGTCAGGCCCCTTCCCTTGAGATAAATCTGCAAATATCTCGGAAACGAAGCGAGCTATGGCAAAATGTTAAGAGACCTTTTTTGTAGAGAATTAAGTTTCCTACTTTTTATGTTCTATGATATTTTTTGATCAGAAGCGTAGTTTTCGAGATATATCGAGATATTTAAAAGTTCCGAAGCCGCACCAACATAATAGAGATACAGAAACACCGTGGCCCCTTTCTTTGAGATAACTCTGCACTAGTGCGAGCCGCAAATGCCACTTCCAGCTTAGCTGTGCAGAAGAAGAACAACAAGAAGAAGAAATATCTCGAAATATGTCCGTCAGGCCCCTTCCCTTGAGATAAATCTGCAAATATCTCGGAAACGAAGCGAGCTATGGCAAAATGTTAAGAGACCTTTTTTGTAGAGAATTAAGTTTCCTACTTTTTATGTTCTATGATATTTTTTGATCAGATGCGTAGTTCTCGAGATATATCAAGATATTTAAAAGTTCCGAAGCCGCACCAACATAATAGAGGTACAGAAACACCGTGGCCCCTTTCTTTGAGATTACTCTGCACTATTGCGAGCTGCAAATGCCACTTCCAGCTTAGCTGTGCAGAGGAAGAACAACAAGAAGAAGAAATATCTCGAAATATGTCCGTCAGGCCCCTTCCCTTGAGATAAATCTGCAAATATCTCGGAAACGAAGCGAGCTATGGCAAAATGTTAGGAGACCTTTTTTGTAGAGAATTAAGTTTCCTACTTTTTATGTTCTATGATATTTCTTGATCAGATGCGTAGTTCTCGAGATATATCAAGATATTTAAAAGTTCCGAAGCCGCACCAACATAATAGAGATACAGAAACACCGTGGCCCCTTTCTTCGAGATAACTCTGCACTAGTGCGAGCCGCAAATGCCACTTCCAGCTTAGCTGTGCAGAAGAAGAACAACAAGAAGAAGAAATATCTCGAAATATGTCCGTCAGGCCCCTTCCCTTGAGATAAATCTGCAAATATCTCGGAAACGAAGCGAGCTATGGCAAAATGTTAAGAGACCTTTTTTGTAGAGAATTAAGCTTCCTACTTTTTATGTTCTATGATATTTTTTGATCAGATGCGTAGTTCTCGAGATATATCAAGATATTTAAAAGTTCCGAAGCCGCACCAACATAATAGAGATACAGAAACACCGTGGCCCCTTTCTTTGAGATTACTCTGCACTATTGCGAGCTGCAAATACCACATCCAGCTTAGCTGTGCAGAAGAAGAACAACAAGAAGAAGAAATATCTCGAAATATGTCCGTCAGGCCCGTTCCTTTGAGCTGAATCTGCAAATATCTCGGAAACGAAGCGAGCTATGGCAAAATGTTTAGAGACGTTTTTTGTAGAGAATTATGTTTCCTACAATTTATGTTCTACGATATTTTTTGATCAGATGCGTAGTTCTCGAGATATATCAAGATATTTAAAAGTTCCGAAGCCGCACCAACATAATAGAGATACAGAAACACCGTGGCCCCTTTCTTTGAGATAACTCTGCACTAGTGCGAGCCGCAAATGCCACTTCCAGCTTAGCTGTGCAGAAGAAGAACAACAAGAAGAAGAAATATCTCGAAATATGTCCGTCAGGCCCCTTCCCTTGAGATAAATCTGCAAATATCTCGGAAACGAAGCGAGCTATGGCAAAATGTTAGGAGACCTTTTTTGTAGAGAATTAAGCTTCCTACTTTTTATGTTGTATGATATTTTTTGATCAGATGCGTAGTTCTCGAGATATATCAAGATATTTAAAAGTTCCGAAGCCGCACCAACATAATAGAGATACAGAAACACCGTGGCCCCTTTCTTCGAGATAACTCTGCACTAGTGCGAGCCGCAAATGCCACTTCCAGCTTAGCTGTGCAGAAGAAGAACAACAAGAAGAAGAAATATCTCGAAATATGTCCGTCAGGCCCCTTCCCTTGAGATAAATCTGCAAATATCTCGGAAACGAAGCGAGCTATGGCAAAATGTTAAGAGACCTTTTTTGTAGAGAATTAAGCTTCCTACTTTTTATGTTCTATGATATTTTTTGATCAGATGCGTAGTTCTCGAGATATATCAAGATATTTAAAAGTTCCGAAGCCGCACCAACATAATAGAGATACAGAAACACCGTGGCCCCTTTCTTTGAGATTACTCTGCACTATTGCGAGCTGCAAATGCCACATCCAGCTTAGCTGTGCAGAAGAAGAACAACAAGAAGAAGAAATATCTCGAAATATGTCCGTCAGGCCCGTTCCTTTGAGCTGAATCTGCAAATATCTCGGAAACGAAGCGAGCTATGGCAAAATGTTTAGAGACGTTTTTTGTAGAGAATTATGTTTCCTACAATTTATGTTCTACGATATTTTTTGATCAGATGCGTAGTTCTCGAGATATATCAAGATATTTAAAAGTTCCGAAGCCGCACCAACATAATAGAGATACAGAAACACCGTGGCCCCTTTCTTTGAGATAACTCTGCACTAGTGCGAGCCGCAAATGCCACTTCCAGCTTAGCTGTGCAGAAGAAGAACAACAAGAAGAAGAAATATCTCGAAATATGTCCGTCAGGCCCCTTCCCTTGAGATAAATCTGCAAATATCTCGGAAACGAAGCGAGCTATGGCAAAATGTTAAGAGACCTTTTTTGTAGAGAATTAAGTTTCCTACTTTTTATGTTCTATGATATTTTTTGATCAGAAGCGTAGTTTTCGAGATATATCGAGATATTTAAAAGTTCCGAAGCCGCACCAACATAATAGAGATACAGAAACACCGTGGCCCCTTTCTTTGAGATAACTCTGCACTAGTGCGAGCCGCAAATGCCACTTCCAGCTTAGCTGTGCAGAAGAAGAACAACAAGAAGAAGAAATATCTCGAAATATGTCCGTCAGGCCCCTTCCCTTGAGATAAATCTGCAAATATCTCGGAAACGAAGCGAGCTATGGCAAAATGTTAAGAGACCTTTTTTGTAGAGAATTAAGTTTCCTACTTTTTATGTTCTATGATATTTTTTGATCAGATGCGTAGTTCTCGAGATATATCAAGATATTTAAAAGTTCCGAAGCCGCACCAACATAATAGAGGTACAGAAACACCGTGGCCCCTTTCTTTGAGATTACTCTGCACTATTGCGAGCTGCAAATGCCACTTCCAGCTTAGCTGTGCAGAGGAAGAACAACAAGAAGAAGAAATATCTCGAAATATGTCCGTCAGGCCCCTTCCCTTGAGATAAATCTGCAAATATCTCGGAAACGAAGCGAGCTATGGCAAAATGTTAGGAGACCTTTTTTGTAGAGAATTAAGTTTCCTACTTTTTATGTTCTATGATATTTCTTGATCAGATGCGTAGTTCTCGAGATATATCAAGATATTTAAAAGTTCCGAAGCCGCACCAACATAATAGAGATACAGAAACACCGTGGCCCCTTTCTTCGAGATAACTCTGCACTAGTGCGAGCCGCAAATGCCACTTCCAGCTTAGCTGTGCAGAAGAAGAACAACAAGAAGAAGAAATATCTCGAAATATGTCCGTCAGGCCCCTTCCCTTGAGATAAATCTGCAAATATCTCGGAAACGAAGCGAGCTATGGCAAAATGTTAAGAGACCTTTTTTGTAGAGAATTAAGCTTCCTACTTTTTATGTTCTATGATATTTTTTGATCAGATGCGTAGTTCTCGAGATATATCAAGATATTTAAAAGTTCCGAAGCCGCACCAACATAATAGAGATACAGAAACACCGTGGCCCCTTTCTTTGAGATTACTCTGCACTATTGCGAGCTGCAAATGCCACATCCAGCTTAGCTGTGCAGAAGAAGAACAACAAGAAGAAGAAATATCTCGAAATATGTCCGTCAGGCCCGTTCCTTTGAGCTGAATCTGCAAATATCTCGGAAACGAAGCGAGCTATGGCAAAATGTTTAGAGACGTTTTTTGTAGAGAATTATGTTTCCTACAATTTATGTTCTACGATATTTTTTGATCAGATGCGTAGTTCTCGAGATATATCAAGATATTTAAAAGTTCCGAAGCCGCACCAACATAATAGAGATACAGAAACACCGTGGCCCCTTTCTTTGAGATAACTCTGCACTAGTGCGAGCCGCAAATGCCACTTCCAGCTTAGCTGTGCAGAAGAAGAACAACAAGAAGAAGAAATATCTCGAAATATGTCCGTCAGGCCCCTTCCCTTGAGATAAATCTGCAAATATCTCGGAAACGAAGCGAGCTATGGCAAAATGTTAAGAGACCTTTTTTGTAGAGAATTAAGTTTCCTACTTTTTATGTTCTATGATATTTTTTGATCAGAAGCGTAGTTTTCGAGATATATCGAGATATTTAAAAGTTCCGAAGCCGCACCAACATAATAGAGATACAGAAACACCGTGGCCCCTTTCTTTGAGATAACTCTGCACTAGTGCGAGCCGCAAATGCCACTTCCAGCTTAGCTGTGCAGAAGAAGAACAACAAGAAGAAGAAATATCTCGAAATATGTCCGTCAGGCCCCTTCCCTTGAGATAAATCTGCAAATATCTCGGAAACGAAGCGAGCTATGGCAAAATGTTAAGAGACCTTTTTTGTAGAGAATTAAGTTTCCTACTTTTTATGTTCTATGATATTTTTTGATCAGATGCGTAGTTCTCGAGATATATCAAGATATTTAAAAGTTCCGAAGCCGCACCAACATAATAGAGGTACAGAAACACCGTGGCCCCTTTCTTTGAGATTACTCTGCACTATTGCGAGCTGCAAATGCCACTTCCAGCTTAGCTGTGCAGAGGAAGAACAACAAGAAGAAGAAATATCTCGAAATATGTCCGTCAGGCCCCTTCCCTTGAGATAAATCTGCAAATATCTCGGAAACGAAGCGAGCTATGGCAAAATGTTAGGAGACCTTTTTTGTAGAGAATTAAGTTTCCTACTTTTTATGTTCTATGATATTTCTTGATCAGATGCGTAGTTCTCGAGATATATCAAGATATTTAAAAGTTCCGAAGCCGCACCAACATAATAGAGATACAGAAACACCGTGGCCCCTTTCTTCGAGATAACTCTGCACTAGTGCGAGCCGCAAATGCCACTTCCAGCTTAGCTGTGCAGAAGAAGAACAACAAGAAGAAGAAATATCTCGAAATATGTCCGTCAGGCCCCTTCCCTTGAGATAAATCTGCAAATATCTCGGAAACGAAGCGAGCTATGGCAAAATGTTAAGAGACCTTTTTTGTAGAGAATTAAGCTTCCTACTTTTTATGTTCTATGATATTTTTTGATCAGATGCGTAGTTCTCGAGATATATCAAGATATTTAAAAGTTCCGAAGCCGCACCAACATAATAGAGATACAGAAACACCGTGGCCCCTTTCTTTGAGATTACTCTGCACTATTGCGAGCTGCAAATACCACATCCAGCTTAGCTGTGCAGAAGAAGAACAACAAGAAGAAGAAATATCTCGAAATATGTCCGTCAGGCCCGTTCCTTTGAGCTGAATCTGCAAATATCTCGGAAACGAAGCGAGCTATGGCAAAATGATTAGAGACGTTTTTTGTAGAGAATTATGTTTCCTACAATTTATGTTCTACGATATTTTTTGATCAGATGCGTAGTTCTCGAGATATATCAAGATATTTAAAAGTTCCGAAGCCGCACCAACATAATAGAGATACAGAAACACCGTGGCCCCTTTCTTTGAGATAACTCTGCACTAGTGCGAGCCGCAAATGCCACTTCCAGCTTAGCTGTGCAGAAGAAGAACAACAAGAAGAAGAAATATCTCGAAATATGTCCGTCAGGCCCCTTCCCTTGAGATAAATCTGCAAATATCTCGGAAACGAAGCGAGCTATGGCAAAATGTTAAGAGACCTTTTTTGTAGAGAATTAAGTTTCCTACTTTTTATGTTCTATGATATTTTTTGATCAGATGCGTAGTTCTCGAGATATATCAAGATATTTAAAAGTTCCGAAGCCGCACCAACATAATAGAGGTACAGAAACACCGTGGCCCCTTTCTTTGAGATTACTCTGCACTATTGCGAGCTGCAAATGCCACTTCCAGCTTAGCTGTGCAGAGGAAGAACAACAAGAAGAAGAAATATCTCGAAATATGTCCGTCAGGCCCCTTCCCTTGAGATAAATCTGCAAATATCTCGGAAACGAAGCGAGCTATGGCAAAATGTTAGGAGACCTTTTTTGTAGAGAATTAAGTTTCCTACTTTTTATGTTCTATGATATTTCTTGATCAGATGCGTAGTTCTCGAGATATATCAAGATATTTAAAAGTTCCGAAGCCGCACCAACATAATAGAGATACAGAAACACCGTGGCCCCTTTCTTTGAGATTACTCTGCACTATTGCGAGCTGCAAATGCCACTTCCAGCTTAGCTGTGCAGAGGAAGAACAACAAGAAGAAGAAATATCTCGAAATATGTCCGTCAGGCCCGTTCCCTTGAGATAAATCTGCAAATATCTCGGAAACGAAGCGAGCTATGGCAAAATGATAAGAGACCTTTTTTGTAGAGAATTAAGTTTCCTACTTTTTATGTTCTATGATATTTTTTGATCAGATGCGTAGTTCTCGAGATATATCAAGATATTTAAAAGTTCCGAAGCCGCACCAACATAATAGAGATACAGAAACACCGTGGCCCCTATCTTCGAGATAATTCTGCACTAGTGCGAGCCGCAAATGCCACTTCCAGCTTAGCTGTGCAGAAGAAGAACAACGAGAAGAAGAAATATCTCGAAATATGTCCGTCAGGCCCGTTCCTTTGAGCTGAATCTGCAAATATCTCGGAAACGATGCGAGCTATGGCAAAATGTTAAGAGACCTTTTTTGTAGAGAATTAAGTTTCCTACTTTTTATGTTCTATGATATTTTTTGATCAGATGCGTAGTTCTCGAGATATATCAAGATATTTAAAAGTTCCGAAGCCGCACCAACATAATAGAGATACAGAAACACCGTGGCCCCTTTCTTCGAGATAACTCTGCACTAGTGCGAGCCGCAAATGCCACTTCCAGCTTAGCTGTGCAGAAGAAGAACAACAAGAAGAAGAAATATCTCGAAATATGTCCGTCAGGCCCCTTCCCTTGAGATAAATCTGCAAATATCTCGGAAACGAAGCGAGCTATGGCAAAATGTTAAGGGACCTTTTTTGTAGAGAATTAAGTTTCCTACTTTTTATGTTCTATGATATTTTTTGATCAGATGCGTAGTTCTCGAGATATATCAAGATATTTAAAAGTTCCGAAGCCGCACCAACATAATAGAGATACAGAAACACCGTGGCCCCTTTCTTTGAGATTACTCTGCACTATTGCGAGCTGCAAATGCCACTTCCAGCTTAGCTGTGCAGAGGAAGAACAACAAGAAGAAGAAATATCTCGAAATATGTCCGTCAGGCCCCTTCCCTTGAGATAAATCTGCAAATATCTCGGAAACGAAGCGAGCTATGGCAAAATGTTAAGAGACCTTTTTTGTAGAGAATTAAGTTTCCTACTTTTTATGTTCTATGATATTTTTTGATCAGATGCGTAGTTCTCGAGATATATCAAGATATTTAAAAGTTCCGAAGCCGCACCAACATAATAGAGATACAGAAACACCGTGGCCCCTTTCTTTGAGATTACTCTGCACTATTGCGAGCTGCAAATGCCACTTCCAGCTTAGCTGTGCAGAAGAAGAACAACAAGAAGAAGAAATATCTCGAAATATGTCCGTCAGGCCCGTTCCTTTGAGCTGAATCTGCAAATATCTCGGAAACGAAGCGAGCTATGGCAAAATGTTTAGAGACGTTTTTTGTAGAGAATTATGTTTCCTACAATTTATGTTCTATGATATTTTTTGATCAGATGCGTAGTTCTCGAGATATATCAAGATATTTAAAAGTTCCGAAGCCGCACCAACATAATAGAGATACAGAAACACCGTGGCCCCTTTCTTTGAGATAACTCTGCACTAGTGCGAGCCGCAAATGCCACTTCCAGCTTAGCTGTGCAGAAGAAGAACAACAAGAAGAAGAAATATCTCGAAATATGTCCGTCAGGCCCCTTCCCTTGAGATAAATCTGCAAATATCTCGGAAACGAAGCGAGCTATGGCAAAATGTTAAGAGACCTTTTTTGTAGAGAATTAAGTTTCCTACTTTTTATGTTCTATGATATTTTTTGATCAGAAGCGTAGTATTCGAGATATATCGAGATATTTAAAAGTTCCGAAGCCGCACCAACATAATAGAGATACAGAAACACCGTGGCCCCTTTCTTTGAAATAACTCTGCACTAGTGCGAGCCGCAAATGCCACTTCCAGCTTAGCTGTGCAGAAGAAGACCAACAAGAAGAAGAAATATCTCGAAATATGTCCGTCAGGCCCCTTCCCTTGAGATAAATCTGCAACTATCTCGGAAACGAAGCGAGCTATGGCAAAATGTTAAGAGACCTTTTTTGTAGAGAATTAAGTTTCCTACTTTTTATGTTCTATGATATTTTTTGATCAGATGCGTAGTTCTCGAGATATATCAAGATATTTAAAAGTTCCGAAGCCGCACCAACATAATAGAGATACAGAAACACCGTGGCCCCTTTCTTCGAGATAACTCTGCACTAGTGCGAGCCGCAAATGCCACTTCCAGCTTAGCTGTGCAGAAGAAGAACAACAAGAAGAAGAAATATCTCGAAATATGTCCGTCAGGCCCCTTCCCTTGAGATAAATCTGCAAATATCTCGGAAACGAAGCGAGCTATGGCAAAATGTTAAGAGACCTTTTTTGTAGAGAATTAAGTTTCCTACTTTTTATGTTCTATGATATTTTTTGATCAGATGCGTAGTTCTCGAGATATATCAAGATATTTAAAAGTTCCGAAGCCGCACCAACATAATAGAGATACAGAAACACCGTGGCCCCTTTCTTCGAGATAACTCTGCACTAGTGCGAGCCGCAAATGCCACTTCCAGCTTAGCTGTGCAGAAGAAGAACAACAAGAAGAAGAAATATCTCGAAATATGTCCGTCAGGCCCCTTCCCTTGAGATAAATCTGCAAATATCTCGGAAACGAAGCGAGCTATGGCAAAATGTTAAGAGACCTTTTTTGTAGAGAATTAAGTTTCCTACTTTTTATGTTCTATGATATTTTTTGATCAGATGCGTAGTTCTCGAGATATATCAAGATATTTAAAAGTTCCGAAGCCGCACCAACATAATAGAGATACAGAAACACCGTGGCCCCTTTCTTCGAGATAACTCTGCACTAGTGCGAGCCGCAAATGCCACTTCCAGCTTAGCTGTGCAGAAGAAGAACAACAAGAAGAAGAAATATCTCGAAATATGTCCGTCAGGCCCCTTCCCTTGAGATAAATCTGCAAATATCTCGGAAACGAAGCGAGCTATGGCAAAATGTTTAGAGACCTTTTTTGTAGAGAATTAAGTGTCCTACTTTTTATGTTCTATGATATTTTTTGATCAGATGCGTAGTTGTCGAGATATATCAAGATATTTAAAAGTTCCGAAGCCGCACCAACATAATAGAGATACAGAAACACCGTGGCCCCTTTCTTCGAGATAACTCTGCACTAGTGCGAGCCGCAAATGCCACTTCCAGCTTAGCTGTGCAGAAGAAGAACAACAAGAAGAAGAAATATCTCGAAATATGTCCGTCAGGCCCCTTCCCTTGAGATAAATCTGCAAATATCTCGGAAACGAAGCGAGCTATGGCAAAATGTTAAGAGACCTTTTTTGTAGAGAATTAAGCTTCCTACTTTTTATGTTCTATGATATTTTTTGATCAGATGCGTAGTTCTCGAGATATATCAAGATATTTAAAAGTTCCGAAGCCGCACCAACATAATAGAGATACAGAAATACCGTGGCCCCTTTCTTTGAGATTACTCTGCACTATTGCGAGCTGCAAATGCCACTTCCAGCTTAGCTGTGCAGAAGAAGAACAACAAGAAGAAGAAATATCTCGAAATATGTCCGTCAGGCCCGTTCCGTTGAGCTGAATTTGCAAATATCTCGGAAACGAAGCGAGCTATGGCAAAATGTTTAGAGACGTTTTTTGTAGAGAATTATGTTTCCTACAATTTATGTTCTATGATATTTTTTGATCAGATGCGTAGTTCTCGAGATATATCAAGATATTTAAAAGTTCCGAAGCCGCACCAACATAATAGAGATACAGAAACACCGTGGCCCCTTTCTTTGAGATAACTCTGCACTAGTGCGAGCCGCAAATGCCACTTCCAGCTTAGCTGTGCAGAAGAAGACCAACAAGAAGAAGAAATATCTCGAAATATGTCCGTCAGGCCCCTTCCCTTGAGATAAATCTGCAAGTATCTCGGAAACCAAGCGAGCAATGGCAAAATGTTAAGAGACCTTTTTTGTAGAGAATTAAGTTTCCTACTTTTTATGTTCTATGATATTTTTTGATCAGATGCGTAGTTCTCGAGATATATCAAGATATTTAAAATTTCCGAAGCCGCACCAACATAATAGAGATACAGAAACACCGTGGCCCCTTTCTTTGAGATAACTCTGCACTAGTGCGAGCCGCAATTGCCACTTCCAGCTTAGCTGTGCAGAGGAAGAACAACAAGAAGAAGAAATATCTCGAAATATGTCCGTCAGGCCCCTTCCCTTGAGATAAATCTGCAAATATCTCGGAAACGAAGCGAGCTATGGCAAAATGTTAAGAGACCTTTTTTGTAGAGAATTAAGTTTCCTACTTTTAATCTTCTATGATATTTTTTGAGCAGATGCGTAGTTTTCGAGATATATCAAGATATTTAAAAGTTCCGAAGCCGCACCAACATAATAGAGATACAGAAACACCGTGGCCCCTCTCTTTGAGATAACTCTGCACTATTGCGAGCTGGAAATGCCACTTCCAGTTTAGCTGTGCAGAAGAAGAACAACAAGAAGAAGATATATCTCGAAATATGTCCGTCAGGCCCCTTCCCTTGAGATAAATCTGCAAATATCTCGGAAACGAAGCGAGCTATGGCAAAATGTTAAGAGACCTTATTTGTAGAGAATTAAGTTTCCTACTTTTTATGTTCTATGATATTTTTTGATCAGATGCGTAGTTCTCGAGATATATCAAGATATTTAAAAGTTCCGAAGCCGCACCAACATAATAGAGATACAGAAACACCGTGGCCACTTTCTTTGAGATAACTCTGCACTAGTGCGAGCCGCAAATGCCACTTCCAGCTTAGCTGTGCAGAAGAAGAACAACAAGAAGAAGAAATATCTCGAAATATGTCCGTCAGGCCCCTTCCCTTGAGATATATCTGCAAATATCTCGGAAACGAAGCGAGCTATGGCAAAATGTTAAGAGACCTTTTTTGTAGAGAATTATGTCTCCTACAAGTTATGTTCTATGATATTTTTTGATCAGAAGCGTAGTTTTCGAGATATATCGAGATATTTAAAAGTTCCGAAGCCGCACCAACATAATAGAGATACAGAAACACCGTGGCCCCTTTCTTTGAGATAACTCTGCACTAGTGCGGGCCGCAAATGTCACTTCCAGCTTAGCTGTGCAGAAGAAGAACAACAAGAAGAAGAAATATCTCCAAATATGTCCCTCAGGCCCCTTCCCTTGAGATAAATCTTCAAATATCTCGGAAACGAAGCGAGCTAAGGCAAAATGTTAAGAGACTTTATTTGTAGAGAATTAAGTTTCCTACTTTTTATGTTCTATGATATTTTTTGATCAGATGCGTAGTTCTCGAGATATATCAAGATATTTAAAAGTTCCGAAGCCGCACCCACATAATAGAGATACAGAAACACCGTGGCCCCTTTCTTTGAGATAACTCTGCACTATTGCGAGCTGGAAATGCCACTTCCAGTTTAGCTGTGCAGAAGAAGAACAACAAGAAGAAGAAATATCTCGAAATATGTCCGTCAGGCCCCTTCCCTTGAGATATATCTGCAAATATCTCGGAAACGAAGCGAGCTATGGCAAAATGTTAAGAGACCTTTTTTGTAGAGAATTAAGTTTCCTACTTTTTATGTTCTATGATATTTTTTGATCAGATGCGTAGTTCTCGAGATATATCGAGATATTTAAAAGTTCCGAAGCCGCACCAACATAATAGAGATACAGCAACACCGTGGCCCCTTTCTTTCAGATAACTCTGCGCTATTGCGAGCTGGAAACGCCACTTCCAGTTTAGCTGTGCAGAAGAAGAACAACAAGAAGAAGAAATATCTCGAAATATGTCCGTCAGGCCCCTTCCCTTGAGATAAATCTGCAAATATCTCGGAAACGAAGCGAGCTATGGCAAAATGTTAAGAGACCTTTTTTGTAGAGAATTAAGTTTCCTACTTTTAATCTTCTATGATATTTTTTGAGCAGATGCGTAGTTTTCGAGATATATCAAGATATTTAAAAGTTCCGAAGCCGCACCAACATAATAGAGATACAGAAACACCGTGGCCCCTCTCTTTGAGATAACTCTGCACTATTGCGAGCTGGAAATGCCACTTCCAGTTTAGCTGTGCAGAAGAAGAACAACAAGAAGAAGATATATCTCGAAATATGTCCGTCAGGCCCCTTCCCTTGAGATAAATCTGCAAATATCTCGGAAACGAAGCGAGCTATGGCAAAATGTTAAGAGACCTTATTTGTAGAGAATTAAGTTTCCTACTTTTTATGTTCTATGATATTTTTTGATCAGATGCGTAGTTCTCGAGATATATCAAGATATTTAAAAGTTCCGAAGCCGCACCAACATAATAGAGATACAGAAACACCGTGGCCCCTTTCTTTGAGATAACTCTGCACTAGTGCGAGCCGCAAATGCCACTTCCAGCTTAGCTGTGCAGAAGAAGAACAACAAGAAGAAGAAATATCTCGAAATATGTCCGTCAGGCCCCTTCCCTTGAGATATATCTGCAAATATCTCGGAAACGAAGCGAGCTATGGCAAAATGTTAAGAGACCTTTTTTGTAGAGAATTATGTCTCCTACAAGTTATGTTCTATGATATTTTTTGATCAGAAGCGTAGTTTTCGAGATATATCGAGATATTTAAAAGTTCCGAAGCCGCACCAACATAATAGAGATACAGAAACACCGTGGCCCCTTTCTTTGAGATAACTCTGCACTAGTGCGGGCCGCAAATGTCACTTCCAGCTTAGCTGTGCAGAAGAAGAACAACAAGAAGAAGAAATATCTCCAAATATGTCCCTCAGGCCCCTTCCCTTGAGATAAATCTTCAAATATCTCGGAAACGAAGCGAGCTAAGGCAAAATGTTAAGAGACTTTATTTGTAGAGAATTAAGTTTCCTACTTTTTATGTTCTATGATATTTTTTGATCAGATGCGTAGTTCTCGAGATATATCAAGATATTTAAAAGTTCCGAAGCCGCACCCACATAATAGAGATACAGAAACACCGTGGCCCCTTTCTTTGAGATAACTCTGCACTATTGCGAGCTGGAAATGCCACTTCCAGTTTAGCTGTGCAGAAGAAGAACAACAAGAAGAAGAAATATCTCGAAATATGTCCGTCAGGCCCCTTCCCTTGAGATATATCTGCAAATATCTCGGAAACGAAGCGAGCTATGGCAAAATGTTAAGAGACCTTTTTTGTAGAGAATTAAGTTTCCTACTTTTTATGTTCTATGATATTTTTTGATCAGATGCGTAGTTCTCGAGATATATCGAGATATTTAAAAGTTCCGAAGCCGCACCAACATAATAGAGATACAGCAACACCGTGGCCCCTTTCTTTCAGATAACTCTGCGCTATTGCGAGCTGGAAACGCCACTTCCAGTTTAGCTGTGCAGAAGAAGAACAACAAGAAGAAGAAATATCTCGAAATATGTCCGTCAGGCCCCTTCCCTTGAGATAAATCTGCAAATATCTCGGAAACGAAGCGAGCTATGGCAAAATGTTAAGAGACCTTTTTTGTAGAGAATTAAGTTTCCTACTTTTAATCTTCTATGATATTTTTTGAGCAGATGCGTAGTTTTCGAGATATATCAAGATATTTAAAAGTTCCGAAGCCGCACCAACATAATAGAGATACAGAAACACCGTGGCCCCTTTCTTTGAGATAACTCTGCACTAGTGCGAGCCGCAAATGCCACTTCCAGCTTAGCTGTGCAGAAGAAGAACAACAAGAAGAAGAAATATCTCGAAATATGTCCGTCAGGCCCCTTCCCTTGAGATATATCTGCAAATATCTCGGAAACGAAGCGAGCTATGGCAAAATGTTAAGAGACCTTTTTTGTAGAGAATTATGTCTCCTACAAGTTATGTTCTATGATATTTTTTGATCAGAAGCGTAGTTTTCGAGATATATCGAGATATTTAAAAGTTCCGAAGCCGCACCAACATAATAGAGATACAGAAACACCGTGGCCCCTTTCTTTGAGATAACTCTGCACTAGTGCGGGCCGCAAATGTCACTTCCAGCTTAGCTGTGCAGAAGAAGAACAACAAGAAGAAGAAATATCTCCAAATATGTCCCTCAGGCCCCTTCCCTTGAGATAAATCTTCAAATATCTCGGAAACGAAGCGAGCTAAGGCAAAATGTTAAGAGACTTTATTTGTAGAGAATTAAGTTTCCTACTTTTTATGTTCTATGATATTTTTTGATCAGATGCGTAGTTCTCGAGATATATCAAGATATTTAAAAGTTCCGAAGCCGCACCCACATAATAGAGATACAGAAACACCGTGGCCCCTTTCTTTGAGATAACTCTGCACTATTGCGAGCTGGAAATGCCACTTCCAGTTTAGCTGTGCAGAAGAAGAACAACAAGAAGAAGAAATATCTCGAAATATGTCCGTCAGGCCCCTTCCCTTGAGATATATCTGCAAATATCTCGGAAACGAAGCGAGCTATGGCAAAATGTTAAGAGACCTTTTTTGTAGAGAATTAAGTTTCCTACTTTTTATGTTCTATGATATTTTTTGATCAGATGCGTAGTTCTCGAGATATATCGAGATATTTAAAAGTTCCGAAGCCGCACCAACATAATAGAGATACAGCAACACCGTGGCCCCTTTCTTTCAGATAACTCTGCGCTATTGCGAGCTGGAAACGCCACTTCCAGTTTAGCTGTGCAGAAGAAGAACAACAAGAAGAAGAAATATCTCGAAATATGTCCGTCAGGCCCCTTCCCTTGAGATAAATCTGCAAATATCTCGGAAACGAAGCGAGCTATGGCAAAATGTTAAGAGACCTTTTTTGTAGAGAATTAAGTTTCCTACTTTTAATCTTCTATGATATTTTTTGAGCAGATGCGTAGTTTTCGAGATATATCAAGATATTTAAAAGTTCCGAAGCCGCACCAACATAATAGAGATACAGAAACACCGTGGCCCCTCTCTTTGAGATAACTCTGCACTATTGCGAGCTGGAAATGCCACTTCCAGTTTAGCTGTGCAGAAGAAGAACAACAAGAAGAAGATATATCTCGAAATATGTCCGTCAGGCCCCTTCCCTTGAGATAAATCTGCAAATATCTCGGAAACGAAGCGAGCTATGGCAAAATGTTAAGAGACCTTATTTGTAGAGAATTAAGTTTCCTACTTTTTATGTTCTATGATATTTTTTGATCAGATGCGTAGTTCTCGAGATATATCAAGATATTTAAAAGTTCCGAAGCCGCACCAACATAATAGAGATACAGAAACACCGTGGCCCCTTTCTTTGAGATAACTCTGCACTAGTGCGAGCCGCAAATGCCACTTCCAGCTTAGCTGTGCAGAAGAAGAACAACAAGAAGAAGAAATATCTCGAAATATGTCCGTCAGGCCCCTTCCCTTGAGATATATCTGCAAATATCTCGGAAACGAAGCGAGCTATGGCAAAATGTTAAGAGACCTTTTTTGTAGAGAATTATGTCTCCTACAAGTTATGTTCTATGATATTTTTTGATCAGAAGCGTAGTTTTCGAGATATATCGAGATATTTAAAAGTTCCGAAGCCGCACCAACATAATAGAGATACAGAAACACCGTGGCCCCTTTCTTTGAGATAACTCTGCACTAGTGCGGGCCGCAAATGTCACTTCCAGCTTAGCTGTGCAGAAGAAGAACAACAAGAAGAAGAAATATCTCCAAATATGTCCCTCAGGCCCCTTCCCTTGAGATAAATCTTCAAATATCTCGGAAACGAAGCGAGCTAAGGCAAAATGTTAAGAGACTTTATTTGTAGAGAATTAAGTTTCCTACTTTTTATGTTCTATGATATTTTTTGATCAGATGCGTAGTTCTCGAGATATATCAAGATATTTAAAAGTTCCGAAGCCGCACCCACATAATAGAGATACAGAAACACCGTGGCCCCTTTCTTTGAGATAACTCTGCACTATTGCGAGCTGGAAATGCCACTTCCAGTTTAGCTGTGCAGAAGAAGAACAACAAGAAGAAGAAATATCTCGAAATATGTCCGTCAGGCCCCTTCCCTTGAGATATATCTGCAAATATCTCGGAAACGAAGCGAGCTATGGCAAAATGTTAAGAGACCTTATTTGTAGAGAATTAAGTTTCCTACTTTTTATGTTCTATGATATTTTTTGATCAGATGCGTAGTTCTCGAGATATATCAAGATATTTAAAAGTTCCGAAGCCGCACCAACATAATAGAGATACAGAAACACCGTGGCCCCTTTCTTTGAGATAACTCTGCACTAGTGCGAGCCGCAAATGCCACTTCCAGCTTAGCTGTGCAGAAGAAGAACAACAAGAAGAAGAAATATCTCGAAATATGTCCGTCAGGCCCCTTCCCTTGAGATATATCTGCAAATATCTCGGAAACGAAGCGAGCTATGGCAAAATGTTAAGAGACCTTTTTTGTAGAGAATTATGTCTCCTACAAGTTATGTTCTATGATATTTTTTGATCAGAAGCGTAGTTTTCGAGATATATCGAGATATTTAAAAGTTCCGAAGCCGCACCAACATAATAGAGATACAGAAACACCGTGGCCCCTTTCTTTGAGATAACTCTGCACTAGTGCGGGCCGCAAATGTCACTTCCAGCTTAGCTGTGCAGAAGAAGAACAACAAGAAGAAGAAATATCTCCAAATATGTCCCTCAGGCCCCTTCCCTTGAGATAAATCTTCAAATATCTCGGAAACGAAGCGAGCTAAGGCAAAATGTTAAGAGACTTTATTTGTAGAGAATTAAGTTTCCTACTTTTTATGTTCTATGATATTTTTTGATCAGATGCGTAGTTCTCGAGATATATCAAGATATTTAAAAGTTCCGAAGCCGCACCCACATAATAGAGATACAGAAACACCGTGGCCCCTTTCTTTGAGATAACTCTGCACTATTGCGAGCTGGAAATGCCACTTCCAGTTTAGCTGTGCAGAAGAAGAACAACAAGAAGAAGAAATATCTCGAAATATGTCCGTCAGGCCCCTTCCCTTGAGATATATCTGCAAATATCTCGGAAACGAAGCGAGCTATGGCAAAATGTTAAGAGACCTTTTTTGTAGAGAATTAAGTTTCCTACTTTTTATGTTCTATGATATTTTTTGATCAGATGCGTAGTTCTCGAGATATATCGAGATATTTAAAAGTTCCGAAGCCGCACCAACATAATAGAGATACAGCAACACCGTGGCCCCTTTCTTTCAGATAACTCTGCGCTATTGCGAGCTGGAAACGCCACTTCCAGTTTAGCTGTGCAGAAGAAGAACAACAAGAAGAAGAAATATCTCGAAATATGTCCGTCAGGCCCCTTCCCTTGAGATATATCTGCAAATATCTCGGAAACGAAACGAGCTATGGCAAAATGTTAAGAGACCTTTTTTGTAGAGAATTATGTTTCCTACAATTTATGTTCTATGATATTTTTTGATCAGAAGCGTAGTTTTCGAGATATATCGAGATATTTAAAAGTTCCGAAGCCGCGCCAACATAATAGAGATGCAGAAACACCGTGGCCCCTTTCTTTCAGATAACTCTGCACTAGTGCGAGCCGCAAATGCCACTTCCAGCTTAGCTGTGCAGAAGAAGAACAACAAGAAGAAGAAATATCTCGAAATATGTCCGTCAGGCCCCTTCCCTCGAGATAAATCTGCAAATATCTCGGAAACGAAGCGAGCTATGGCAAAATGTTAAGAGACCTTTTTTGTAGAGAATTAAGTTTCCTACTTTTTATGTTCTATGATATTTTTTGATCATATGCGTAGTTCTCGAGATATATCAAGATATTTAAAAGTTCCGAAGCCGCACCAACATAATAGAGATACAGAAACACCGTGGCCCCTTTCTTTGAGATAACTCTGCACTAGTGCGAGCCGCAAATGCCACTTCCAGCTTAGCTGTGCAGAAGAAGAACAACAAGAAGAAGAAATATCTCGAAATATGTCCGTCAGGCCCCTTCCCTTGAGATATATCTGCAAATATCTCGGAAACGAAGCGAGCTATGGCAAAATGTTAAGAGACCTTTGTTGTAGAGAATTAAGTTTCGTACTTTTTATGTTCTATGATATTTTTTGATCAGATGCGTAGTTCTCGAGATATATCAAGATATTTAAAAGTTCCGAAGCCGCACCAACATAATAGAGATACAGAAACATCGTGGCCCCTTTCTTTGAGATAACTCTGCACTATTGCGTGCTGGAAATGCCACTTCCAGTTTAGCTGTGCAGAATAAGAATAACAAGAAGAAGAAATATCTCGAAATATGTCCGTCAGGCCCCTTCCCTTGAGATAAATCAGCAAATATCTCGGAAACGAAGCGAGCTATGGCATAATGTTAAGAGACCTTTTTTGTAGAGAATTAAGTTTCCTACTTTTTATGTTCTATGATATTTTTTGATCAGATGCGTAGTTCTCGAGATATATCAAGATATTTAAAAGTTCCGAAGCCGCACCAACATAATAGAGATACAGAAACACCGTGGCCCCTTTCTTTGAGATAACTCTGCACTAGTGCGAGCCGCAAATGCCACTTCCAGCTTAGCTGTGCAGAAGAAGAACAACAAGAAGAAGAAATATCTCGAAATATGTCCGTCAGGCCCCTTCCCTTGAGATAAATCTGCAAATATCTCGGAAACGAAGCGAGCTATGGCAAAATGTTAAGAGACCTTTTTTGTAGAGAATTAAGTTTCCTACTTTTTATGTTCTATGATATTTTTTGATCAGATGCGTAGTTCTCGAGATATATCAAGATATTTAAAAGTTCCGAAGCCGCACCAACATAATAGAGATACAGAAACACCGTGGCCCCTTTCTTTCAGATAACTCTGCACTATTGCGAGCTGGAAATGCCACTTCCAGTTTAGCTGTGCAGAAGAAGAACAACAAGAAGAAGAAATATCTCGAAATATGTCCGTCAGGCCCCTTCCCTTGAGATAAATCTGCAAATATCTCGGAAACGAAGCGAGCTATGGCAAAATGTTAAGAGACCTTTTTTGTAGAGAATTAAGTTTCCTACTTTTTATGTTCTATGATATTTTTTGATCAGATGCGTAGTTCTCGAGATATATCAAGATATTTAAAAGTTCCGAAGCCGCACCAACATAATAGAGATACAGAAACACCGTGGCCCCTTTCTTTCAGATAACTCTGCACTATTGCGAGCTGGAAATGCCACTTCCAGTTTAGCTGTGCAGAAGAAGAACAACAAGAAGAAGAAATATCTCGAAATATGTCCGTCAGGCCCCTTCCCTTGAGATATATCTGCAAATATCTCGGAAACGAAGCGAGCTATGGCAAAATGTTAAGAGACCTTTTTTGTAGCGAATTATGTCTCCTACAAGTTATGTTCTATGATATTTTTTGATCAGAAGCGGAGTTTTCGAGATATATCGAGATATTTAAAAGTTCCGAAGCCGCACCAACATAATAGAGATACAGAAACACCGTGGCCCCTTTCTTTGAGATAACTCTGCACTAGTGCGGGCCGCAAATGCCACTTCCAGCTTAGCTGTGCAGAAGAAGAACAACGAGAAGAAGAAATATCTCGAAATATGTACGTCAGGCCCCTTCCCTTGAGATAAATCAGCAAATATCTCGGAAACAAAGCGAGCTATGGCAAAATGTTAAGAGACCTTTGTTGTAGAGAATTAAGTTTCGTACTTTTTATGTTCTATGATATTTTTTGATCAGATGCGTAGTTCTCGAGATATATCAAGATATTTAAAAGTTCCGAAGCCGCACCAACATAATAGAGATACAGAAACACCGTGGCCCCTTTCTTCGAGATAACTCTGCACTAGTGCGAGCCGCAAATGCCACTTCCAGCTTAGCTGTGCAGAAGAAGAACAACAAGAAGAAGAAATATCTCGAAATATGTCCGTCAGGCCCCTTCCCTTGAGATAAATCTGCAAATATCTCGGAAACGAAGCGAGCTATGGCAAAATGTTAAGAGACCTTTTTTGTAGAGAATTAAGTTTCCTACTTTTTATGTTCTATGATATTTTTTGATCAGATGCGTAGTTCTCGAGATATATCAAGATATTTAAAAGTTCCGAAGCCGCACCAACATAATAGAGATACAGAAACACCGTGGCCCCTTTCTTTCAGATAACTCTGCACTATTGCGAGCTGGAAATGCCACTTCCAGTTTAGCTGTGCAGAAGAAGAACAACAAGAAGAAGAAATATCTCGAAATATGTCCGTCAGGCCCCTTCCCTTGAGATATATCTGCAAATATCTCGGAAACGAAGCGAGCTATGGCAAAATGTTAAGAGACCTTTTTTGTAGAGAATTATGTCTCCTACAAGTTATGTTCTATGATATTTTTTGATCAGAAGCGGAGTTTTCGAGATATATCGAGATATTTAAAAGTTCCGAAGCCGCACCAACATAATAGAGATACAGAAACACCGTGGCCCCTTTCTTTGAGATAACTCTGCACTAGTGCGGGCCGCAAATGCCACTTCCAGCTTAGCTGTGCAGAAGAAGAACAACGAGAAGAAGAAATATCTCGAAATATGTACGTCAGGCCCCTTCCCTTGAGATAAATCAGCAAATATCTCGGAAACAAAGCGAGCTATGGCAAAATGTTAAGAGACCTTTGTTGTAGAGAATTAAGTTTCGTACTTTTTATGTTCTATGATATTTTTTGATCAGATGCGTAGTTCTCGAGATATATCAAGATATTTAAAAGTTCCGAAGCCGCACCAACATAATAGAGATACAGAAACATCGTGGCCCCTTTCTTTGAGATAACTCTGCACTATTGCGAGCTGGAAATGCCACTTCCAGTTTAGCTGTGCAGAATAAGAACAACAAGAAGAAGAAATATCTCGAAATATGTCCGTCAGGCCCCTTCCCTTGAGATAAATCTGCAAATATCTCGGAAACGAAGCGAGCTATGGCAAAATGTTAAGAGACCTTTTTTGTAGAGAATTAAGTTTCCTACTTTTTATGTTCTATGATATTTTTTGATCAGATGCGTAGTTCTCGAGATATATCAAGATATTTAAAAGTTCCGAAGCCGCACCAACATAATAGAGATACAGAAACACCGTGGCCCCTTTCTTTGAGATAACTCTGCACTAGTGCGAGCCGCAAAAGCCACTTCCAGCTTAGCTGTGCAGAAGAAGAACAATAAGAAGAAGAAATATCTCGAAATATGTCCGTCAGGCCCCTTCCCTCGAGATAAATCTGCAAATATCTCGGAAACGAAACGAGATATGGCAAAATGTTAAGAGACCTTTTTTGTAGAGAATTAAGTTTCCTACTTTTTATGTTCTATGATATTTTTTGATCAGATGCTTGGTTCTCGAGATATATCAAGATATTTAAAAGTTCCGAAGCCGCACCAACATAATAGAGATACAGCAACACCGTGGCCCCTTTCTTTCAGATAACTCTGCGCTATTGCAAACTGGAAACGCCACTTCCAGTTTAGCTGTGCAGAAGAAGAACAACAAGAAGAAGAAATATCTCGAAATATGTCCGTCAGGCCCCTTCCCTTGAGATATATCTGCAAATATCTCGGAAAGGAAACGAGCTATGGCAAAATGTTAAGAGACCTTTTTTGTAGAGAATTATGTTTCCTACAATTTATGTTCTATGATATTTTTTGATCAGAAGCGTAGTTTTCGAGATATATCGAGATATTTAAAAGTTCCGAAGCCGCACCAACATAATAGAGATACAGAAACACCGTGGCCCCTTTCTTTGAGATAACTCTGCACTAGTGCGGGCCGCAAATGCCACTTCCAGCTTAGCTGTGCAGAAGAAGAACAACAAGAAGAAGAAATATCTCCAAATATGCCCCTCAGGCCCCTTCCCTTGAGATAAATCTGCAAATATCTCGGAAACGAAGCGAGCTAAGGCAAAATGTTAAGAGACTTTATTTGTAGAGAATTAAGTTTCCTACTTTTTATGTTCTATGATATTTTTTGATCAGATGCGTAGTTCTCGAGATATATCAAGATATTTAAAAGTTCCGAAGCCGCACCAACATAATAGAGATACAGAAACACCGTGGCCCCTTTCTTTGAGATAACTTTCCACTATTGCGAGCTGTAAATGCCACTTCCAGCTTAGCTGTGCAGAAGAAGAACAACAAGAAGAAGAAATATCTCGAAATATGTCCGTCAGGCCCCTTCCCTCGAGATAAATCTGCAAATATCTCGGAAACGAAGCGAGCTATGGCAAAATGTTAAGAGACCTTTTTTGTAGAGAATTAAGTTTCCTACTTTTTATGTTCTATGATATTTTTTGATCATATGCGTAGTTCTCGAGATATATCAAGATATTTAAAAGTTCCGAAGCCGCACCAACATAATAGAGATACAGAAACACCGAGGCCCCTTTCTTTCAGATAACTCTGCGCTATTGCAAACTGGAAACGCCACTTCCAGTTTAGCTGTGCAGAAGAAGAACAACAAGAAGAAGAAATATCTCGAAATATGTCCGTCAGGCCCCTTCCCTTGAGATATATCTGCAAATATCTCGGAAACGAAACGAGCTATGGCAAAATGTTAAGAGACCTTTTTTGTAGAGAATTATGTTTCCTACAATTTATGTTCTATGATATTTTTTGATCAGAAGCGTAGTTTTCGAGATATATCGAGATATTTAAAAGTTCCGAAGCCGCACCAACATAATAGAGATACAGAAACACCGTGGCCCCTTTCTTTGAGATAACTCTGCACTAGTGCGGGCCGCAAATGCCACTTCCAGCTTAGCTGTGCAGAAGAAGAACAACAAGAAGAAGAAATATCTCCAAATATGTCCCTCAGGCCCCTTCCCTTGAGATAAATCTGCAAATATCTCGGAAACGAAGCGAGCTAAGGCAAAATGTTAAGAGACTTTATTTGTAGAGAATTAAGTTTCCTACTTTTTATGTTCTATGATATTTTTTGATCAGATGCGTAGTTCTCGAGATATATCAAGATATTTAAAAGTTCCGAAGCCGCACCAACATAATAGAGATACAGAAACACCGTGGCCCCTTTCTTTGAGATAACTTTCCACTATTGCGAGCTGTAAATGCCACTTCCAGCTTAGCTGTGCAGAAGAAGAACAACAAGAAGAAGAAATATCTCGAAATATGTCCGTCAGGCCCCTTCCCTCGAGATAAATCTGCAAATATCTCGGAAACGAAGCGAGCTATGGCAAAATGTTAAGAGACCTTTTTTGTAGAGAATTAAGTTTCCTACTTTTTATGTTCTATGATATTTTTTGATCATATGCGTAGTTCTCGAGATATATCAAGATATTTAAAAGTTCCGAAGCCGCACCAACATAATAGAGATACAGAAACACCGAGGCCCCTTTCTTTGAGATAACTCTGCACTTGTGCGAGCCGCAAATGCCACTTCCAGCTTAGCTGTGCAGAAGAAGAACAACAAGAAGAAGAAATATCTCGAAATATGTCCGTCAGGCCCCTTCCCTCGAGATAAATCTGCAAATATCTCGGAAACGAAGCGAGCTATGGCAAAATGTTAAGAGACCTTTGTTGTAGAGAATTAAGTTTCCTACTTTTTATGTTCTATGATATTTTTTGATCAGATGCGTTGTTCTCGAGATATATCAAGATATTTAAAAGTTCCGAAGCCGCACCAACATAATAGAGATACAGAAACACCGTGGCCCCTTTCTTTGAGATAACTCTGCACTATTGCGAGCTGCAAATGCCACTTCCAGCTTAGCTGTGCAGAAGAAGAACAACAAGAAGAAGAAATATCACGAAATATGTCCGTTAGGCCCCTTCCCTTGAGATAAATCTGCAAATATCTCGGAAACGAAGCGAGCTATGGCAAAATGTTAAGAGACCTTTTTTGTAGAGAATTAAGTTTCCTACTTTTTATGTTCTATGATATTTTTTGATCAGATGCGTAGTTCTCGAGATATATCAAGATATTTAAAAGTTCCGAAGCCGCACCAACATAATAGAGATACAGAAACACCGTGGCCCCTTTCTTTGAGATAACTCTGCACTATTGCGAGCTGGAAATGCCACTTCCAGTTTAGCTGTGCAGAAGAAGAACAACAAGAAGAAGAAATATCTCGAAATATGTCCGTCAGGCCCCTTCCCTTGAGATATATCTGCAAATATCTCGGAAAGGAAACGAGCTATGGCAAAATGTTAAGAGACCTTTTTTGTAGAGAATTATGTTTCCTACAATTTATGTTCTATGATATTTTTTGATCAGAAGCGTAGTTTTCGAGATATATCGAGATATTTAAAAGTTCCGAAGCCGCACCAACATAATAGAGATACAGAAACACCGTGGCCCCTTTCTTTGAGATAACTCTGCACTAGTGCGGGCCGCAAATGCCACTTCCAGCTTAGCTGTGCAGAAGAAGAACAACGAGAAGAAGAAATATCTCGAAATATGTCCGTCAGGCCGCTTCCATTGAGATAAATCAGCAAATATCTCGGAAACAAAGCGAGCTATGGCAAAATGTTAAGAGACCTTTGTTGTAGAGAATTAAGTTTCGTACTTTTTATGTTCTATGATATTTTTTGATCAGATGCGTAGTTCTCGAGATATATCAAGATATTTAAAAGTTCCGAAGCCGCACCAACATAATAGAGATACAGAAACACCGTGGCCCCTTTCTTTGAGATAACTCTGCACTATTGCGAGCTGGAAATGCCACTTCCAGTTTAGCTGTGCAGAATAAGAACAACAAGAAGAAGAAATATCTCGAAATATGTCCGTCAGGCCCCTTCCCTTGAGATAAATCAGCAAATATCTCGGAAACGAAGCGAGCTATGGCATAATGTTAAGAGACCTTTTTTGTAGAGAATTAAGTTTCCTACTTTTTATGTTCTATGATATTTTTTGATCAGATGCGTAGTTCTCGAGATATATCAAGATATTTAAAAGTTCCGAAGCCGCACCAACATAATAGAGATACAGAAACACCGTGGCCCCTTTCTTTGAGATTACTCTGCACTATTGCGAGCTGCAAATGCCACTTCCAGCTTAGCTGTGCAGAGGAAGAACAACAAGAAGAAGAAATATCTCGAAATATGTCCGTCAGGCCCGTTCCTTTGAGCTGAATCTGCAAATATCTCGGAAACGAAGCGAGCTATGGCAAAATGTTAAGAGACGTTTTTTGTAGAGAATTATGTTTCCTACAATTTATGTTCTATGATATTTTTTGATCAGAAGCGTAGTTTTCGAGATATATCGAGATATTTAAAAGTTCCGAAGCCGCACCAACATAATAGAGATACAGAAACACCGTGGCCCCTTTCTTTGAGATAACTCTGCACTAGTGCGAGCCGCAAATGCCACTTCCAGCTTAGCTGTGCAGAAGAAGGACAACAAGAAGAAGAAATATCTCGAACTATGTCCGTCAGGCCCCTTCCCTTGAGATAAATCTGCAAGTATCTCGGAAACCAAGCGAGCAATGGCAAAATGTTAAGAGACCTTTTTTGTAGAGAATTAAGTTTCCTACTTTTTATGTTCTATGATATTTTTTGATCAGATGCGTAGTTCTCGAGATATATCAAGATATTTAAAAGTTCCGAAGCCGCACCAACATAATAGAGATACAGAAACACCGTGGCCCCTTTCTTTGAGATAACTCTGCACTAGTGCGAGCCGCAATTGCCACTTCCAGCTTAGCTGTGCAGAGGAAGAACAACAAGAAGAAGAAATATCTCGAAATATGTCCGTCAGACCCCTTCCCTTGAGATAAATCTGCAAATATTTCGGAAACGAAGCGAGCTATGGCAAAATGTTAAGAGACCTTTTTTGTAGAGAATTAAGTTTCCTACTTTTAATCTTCTATGATATTTTTTGAGCAGATGCGTAGTTCTCGAGATATATCAAGATATTTAAAAGTTCCGAAGCCGCACCAACATAATAGAGATACAGAAACACCGTGGCCCCTTTCTTTGAGATAACTCTGCACTAGTGCGAGCCGCAAATGCCACTTCCAGCTTAGCTGTGCAGAAGAAGAACAACAAGAAGAAGAAATATCTCGAAATATGTCCGTCAGGCCCCTTCCCTTGAGATATATCTGCAAATATCTCGGAAACGAAGCGAGCTATGGCAAAATGTTAAGAGACCTTTTTTGTAGAGAATTATGTCTCCTACAAGTTATGTTCTATGATATTTTTTGATCAGAAGCGTAGTTTTCGAGATATATCGAGATATTTAAAAGTTCCGAAGCCGCACCAACATAATAGAGATACAGAAACACCGTGGCCCCTTTCTTTGAGATAACTCTGCACTAGTGCGGGCCGCAAATGCCACTTCCAGCTTAGCTGTGCAGAAGAAGAACAACGAGAAGAAGAAATATCTCGAAATATGTCCGTCAGGCCGCTTCCATTGAGATAAATCAGCAAATATCTCGGAAACAAAGCGAGCTATGGCAAAATGTTAAGAGACCTTTGTTGTAGAGAATTAAGTTTCGTACTTTTTATGTTCTATGATATTTTTTGATCAGATGCGTAGTTCTCGAGATATATCGAGATATTTAAAAGTTCCGAAGCCGCACCAACATAATAGAGATACAGAAACACCGTGGCCCCTTTCTTTGAGATAACTCTGCACTAGTGCGAGCCGCAAAAGCCACTTCCAGCTTAGCTGTGCAGAAGAAGAACAATAAGAAGAAGAAATATCTCGAAATATGTCCGTCAGGCCCCTTCCCTCGAGATAAATCTGCAAATATCTCGGAAACGAAGCGAGATATGGCAAAATGTTAAGAGACCTTTTTTGTAGAGAATTAAGTTTCCTACTTTTTATGTTCTATGATATTTTTTGATCAGATGCTTGGTTCTCGAGATATATCAAGATATTTAAAAGTTCCGAAGCCGCACCAACATGATAGAGATACAGCAACACCGTGGCCCCTTTCTTTCAGATAACTCTGCGCTATTGCAAACTGGAAACGCCACTTCCAGTTTAGCTGTGCAGAAGAAGAACAACAAGAAGAAGAAATATCTCGAAATATGTCCGTCAGGCCCCTTCCCTTGAGATATATCTGCAAATATCTCGGAAACGAAACGAGCTATGGCAAAATGTTAAGAGACCTTTTTTGTAGAGAATTATGTTTCCTACAATTTATGTTCTATGATATTTTTTGATCAGAAGCGTAGTTTTCGAGATATATCGAGATATTTAAAAGTTCCGAAGCCGCACCAACATAATAGAGATACAGAAACACCGTGGCCCCTTTCTTTGAGATAACTCTGCACTAGTGCGGGCCGCAAATGCCACTTCCAGCTTAGCTGTGCAGAAGAAGAACAACGAGAAGAAGAAATATCTCGAAATATGTCCGTCAGGCCGCTTCCATTGAGATAAATCAGCAAATATCTCGGAAACGAAGCGAGCTATGGCAAAATGTTAAGAGACGTTTTTTGTAGAGAATTATGTTTCCTACAATTTATGTTCTATGATATTTTTTGATCAGAAGCGTAGTTTTCGAGATATATCGAGATATTTAAAAGTTCCGAAGCCGCACCAACATAATAGAGATACAGAAACACCGTGGCCCCTTTCTTTGAGATAACTCTGCACTAGTGCGAGCCGCAAATGCCACTTCCAGCTTAGCTGTGCAGAAGAAGGACAACAAGAAGAAGAAATATCTCGAACTATGTCCGTCAGGCCCCTTCCCTTGAGATAAATCTGCAAGTATCTCGGAAACCAAGCGAGCAATGGCAAAATGTTAAGAGACCTTTTTTGTAGAGAATTAAGTTTCCTACTTTTTATGTTCTATGATATTTTTTGATCAGATGCGTAGTTCTCGAGATATATCAAGATATTTAAAAGTTCCGAAGCCGCACCAACATAATAGAGATACAGAAACACCGTGGCCCCTTTCTTTGAGATAACTCTGCACTAGTGCGAGCCGCAATTGCCACTTCCAGCTTAGCTGTGCAGAGGAAGAACAACAAGAAGAAGAAATATCTCGAAATATGTCCGTCAGACCCCTTCCCTTGAGATAAATCTGCAAATATTTCGGAAACGAAGCGAGCTATGGCAAAATGTTAAGAGACCTTTTTTGTAGAGAATTAAGTTTCCTACTTTTAATCTTCTATGATATTTTTTGAGCAGATGCGTAGTTCTCGAGATATATCAAGATATTTAAAAGTTCCGAAGCCGCACCAACATAATAGAGATACAGAAACACCGTGGCCCCTTTCTTTGAGATAACTCTGCACTAGTGCGAGCCGCAAATGCCACTTCCAGCTTAGCTGTGCAGAAGAAGAACAACAAGAAGAAGAAATATCTCGAAATATGTCCGTCAGGCCCCTTCCCTTGAGATATATCTGCAAATATCTCGGAAACGAAGCGAGCTATGGCAAAATGTTCAGAGACCTTTTTTGTAGAGAATTATGTCTCCTACAAGTTATGTTCTATGATATTTTTTGATCAGAAGCGTAGTTTTCGAGATATATCGAGATATTTAAAAGTTCCGAAGCCGCACCAACATAATAGAGATACAGAAACACCGTGGCCCCTTTCTTTGAGATAACTCTGCACTAGTGCGAGCCGCAAAAGCCACTTCCAGCTTAGCTGTGCAGAAGAAGAACAACAAGAAGAAGAAATATCTCCAAATATGTCCCTCAGGCCCCTTCCCTTGAGATAAATCTGCAAATATCTCGGAAACGAAGCGAGCTAAGGCAAAATGTTAAGAGACTTTATTTGTAGAGAATTAAGTTTCCTACTTTTTATGTTCTATGATATTTTTTGATCAGATGCGTAGTTCTCGAGATATATCAAGATATTTAAAAGTTCCGAAGCCGCACCAACATAATAGAGATACAGAAACACCGTGGCCCCTTTCTTTGAGATAACTTTCCACTATTGCGAGCTGTAAATGCCACTTCCAGCTTAGCTGTGCAGAAGAAGAACAACAAGAAGAAGAAATATCTCGAAATATGTCCGTCAGGCCCCTTCCCTCGAGATAAATCTGCAAATACCTCGGAAACGAAGCGAGCTATGGCAAAATGTTAAGAGACCTTTTTTGTAGAGAATTAAGTTTCCTACTTTTTATGTTCTATGATATTTTTTGATCATATGCGTAGTTCTCGAGATATATCAAGATATTTAAAAGTTCCGAAGCCGCACCAACATGATAGAGATACAGCAACACCGTGGCCCCTTTCTTTCAGATAACTCTGCGCTATTGCAAACTGGAAACGCCACTTCCAGTTTAGCTGTGCAGAAGAAGAACAACAAGAAGAAGAAATATCTCGAAATATGTCCGTCAGGCCCCTTCCCTTGAGATATATCTGCAAATATCTCGGAAACGAAACGAGCTATGGCAAAATGTTAAGAGACCTTTTTTGTAGAGAATTATGTTTCCTACAATTTATGTTCTATGATATTTTTTGATCAGAAGCGTAGTTTTCGAGATATATCGAGATATTTAAAAGTTCCGAAGCCGCACCAACATAATAGAGATACAGAAACACCGTGGCCCCTTTCTCTGAGATAACTCTGCACTAGTGCGGGCCGCAAATGCCACTTCCAGCTTAGCTGTGCAGAAGAAGAACAACAAGAAGAAGAAATATCTCCAAATATGTCCCTCAGGCCCCTTCCCTTGAGATAAATCTGCAAATATCTCGGAAACGAAGCGAGCTAAGGCAAAATGTTAAGAGACTTTATTTGTAGAGAATTAAGTTTCCTACTTTTTATGTTCTATGATATTTTTTGATCAGATGCGTAGTTCTCGAGATATATCAAGATATTTAAAAGTTCCGAAGCCGCACCAACATAATAGAGATACAGAAACACCGTGGCCCCTTTCTTTGAGATAACTTTCCACTATTGCGAGCTGTAAATGCCACTTCCAGCTTAGCTGTGCAGAAGAAGAACAACAAGAAGAAGAAATATCTCGAAATATGTCCGTCAGGCCCCTTCCCTCGAGATAAATCTGCAAATATCTCGGAAACGAAGCGAGCTATGGCAAAACGTTAAGAGACCTTTGTTGTAGAGAATTAAGTTTCCTACTTTTTATGTTCTATGATATTTTTTGATCAGATGCGTTGTTCTCGAGATATATCAAGATATTTAAAAGTTCCGAAGCCGCACCAACATAATAGAGATACAGAAACACCGTGGCCCCTTTCTTTGAGATAACTCTGCACTATTGCGAGCTGCAAATGCCACTTCCAGCTTAGCTGTGCAGAAGAAGAACAACAAGAAGAAGAAATATCACGAAATATGTCCGTTAGGCCCCTTCCCTTGAGATAAATCTGCAAATATCTCGGAAACGAAGCGAGCTATGGCAAAATGTTAAGAGACCTTTTTTGTAGAGAATTAAGTTTCCTACTTTTTATGTTCTATGATATTTTTTGATCAGATGCGTAGTTCTCGAGATATATCAAGATATTTAAAAGTTCCGAAGCCGCACCAACATAATAGAGATACAGAAACACCGTGGCCCCTTTCTTTGAGATAACTCTGCACTATTGCGAGCTGGAAATGCCACTTCCAGTTTAGCTGTGCAGAAGAAGAACAACAAGAAGAAGAAATATCTCGAAATATGTCCGTCAGGCCCCTTCCCTTGAGATATATCTGCAAATATCTCGGAAAGGAAACGAGCTATGGCAAAATGTTAAGAGACCTTTTTTGTAGAGAATTATGTTTCCTACAATTTATGTTCTATGATATTTTTTGATCAGAAGCGTAGTTTTCGAGATATATCGAGATATTTAAAAGTTCCGAAGCCGCACCAACATAATAGAGATACAGAAACACCGTGGCCCCTTTCTTTGAGATAACTCTGCACTAGTGCGGGCCGCAAATGCCACTTCCAGCTTAGCTGTGCAGAAGAAGAACAACGAGAAGAAGAAATATCTCGAAATATGTCCGTCAGGCCGCTTCCATTGAGATAAATCAGCAAATATCTCGGAAACAAAGCGAGCTATGGCAAAATGTTAAGAGACCTTTGTTGTAGAGAATTAAGTTTCGTACTTTTTATGTTCTATGATATTTTTTGATCAGATGCGTAGTTCTCGAGATATATCAAGATATTTAAAAGTTCCGAAGCCGCACCAACATAATAGAGATACAGAAACACCGTGGCCCCTTTCTTTGAGATAACTCTGCACTATTGCGAGCTGGAAATGCCACTTCCAGTTTAGCTGTGCAGAATAAGAACAACAAGAAGAAGAAATATCTCGAAATATGTCCGTCAGGCCCCTTCCCTTGAGATAAATCAGCAAATATCTCGGAAACGAAGCGAGCTATGGCATAATGTTAAGAGACCTTTTTTGTAGAGAATTAAGTTTCCTACTTTTTATGTTCTATGATATTTTTTGATCAGATGCGTAGTTCTCGAGATATATCAAGATATTTAAAAGTTCCGAAGCCGCACCAACATAATAGAGATACAGAAACACCGTGGCCCCTTTCTTTGAGATTACTCTGCACTATTGCGAGCTGCAAATGCCACTTCCAGCTTAGCTGTGCAGAGGAAGAACAACAAGAAGAAGAAATATCTCGAAATATGTCCGTCAGGCCCGTTCCTTTGAGCTGAATCTGCAAATATCTCGGAAACGAAGCGAGCTATGGCAAAATGTTAAGAGACGTTTTTTGTAGAGAATTATGTTTCCTACAATTTATGTTCTATGATATTTTTTGATCAGAAGCGTAGTTTTCGAGATATATCGAGATATTTAAAAGTTCCGAAGCCGCACCAACATAATAGAGATACAGAAACACCGTGGCCCCTTTCTTTGAGATAACTCTGCACTAGTGCGAGCCGCAAATGCCACTTCCAGCTTAGCTGTGCAGAAGAAGGACAACAAGAAGAAGAAATATCTCGAACTATGTCCGTCAGGCCCCTTCCCTTGAGATAAATCTGCAAGTATCTCGGAAACCAAGCGAGCAATGGCAAAATGTTAAGACACCTTTTTTGTAGAGAATTAAGTTTCCTACTTTTTATGTTCTATGATATTTTTTGATCAGATGCGTAGTTCTCGAGATATATCAAGATATTTAAAAGTTCCGAAGCCGCACCAACATAATAGAGATACAGAAACACCGTGGCCCCTTTCTTTGAGATATCTCTGCACTAGTGCGAGCCGCAATTGCCACTTCCAGCTTAGCTGTGCAGAGGAAGAACAACAAGAAGAAGAAATATCTCGAAATATGTCCGTCAGACCCCTTCCCTTGAGATAAATCTGCAAATATCTCGGAAACGAAGCGAGCTATGGCAAAATGTTAAGAGACCTTTTTTGTAGAGAATTAAGTTTCCTACTTTTAATCTTCTATGATATTTTTTGATCAGAAGCGTAGTTTTCGAGATATATCGAGATATTTAAAAGTTCCGAAGCCGCACCAACATAATAGAGATACAGAAACACCGTGGCCCCTTTCTTTGAGATAACTCTGCACTATTGCGAGCTGGAAATGCCACTTCCAGTTTAGCTGTGCAGAAGAAGAACAACAAGAAGAACAAAATATCTCGAAATATGTCCGTCAGGCCCCTTCCCTTGAGATATATCTGCAAATATCTCGGAAACGAAGCGAGCTATGGCAAAATGTTAAGAGACCTTTTTTGTAGAGAATTAAGTTTCCTACTTTTTATGTTCTATGATATTTTTTGATCAGATGCGTAGTTCTCGAGATATATCAAGATATTTAAAAGTTCCGAAGGCGCACCAACATAATAGAGATACAGAAACACCGTGGCCCCTTTCTTTGAGATAACTCTGCACTTGTGCGAGCCGCAAATGCCACTTCCAGCTTAGCTGTGCAGAAGAAGAACAACAAGAAGACGAAATATCTCGAAATATGTCCGTCAGGCCCCTTCCCTTGAGATAAATCAGCAAATATCTCGGAAACGAAGCGAGCTATGGCATAATGTTAAGAGACCTTTATTGTAGAGAATTAAGTTTCCTACTTTTTATGTTCTATGATAGTTTTTGATCAGATGCGTAGTTCTCGAGATATATCAAGATATTTAAAAGTTCCGAAGCCGCACCAACATAATAGAGATACAGAAACACCGTGGCCCCTTTCTTTGAGATAACTCTGCACTAGTGCGAGCCGCAAATGCCACTTCCAGCTTAGCTGTGCAGAAGAAGAACAACAAGAAGAAGAAATATCTCGAAATATGTCCGTCAGGCCCCTTCCCTTGAGATAAATCTGCAAATATCTCGGAAACGAAGCGAGCTATGGCAAAATGTTAAGAGACCTTTTTTGTAGAGAATTAAGTTTCCTACTTTTTATGTTCTATGATATTTTTTGATCAGATGCGTAGTTCTCGAGATATATCAAGATATTTAAAAGTTCCGAAGCCGCACCAACATAATAGAGATACAGAAACACCGTGGCCCCTTTCTTTCAGATAACTCTGCACTATTGCGAGCTGGAAATGCCACTTCCAGTTTAGCTGTGCAGAAGAAGAACAACAAGAAGAAGAAATATCTCGAAATATGTCCGTCAGGCCCCTTCCCTTGAGATATATCTGCAAATATCTCGGAAAGGAAACGAGCTATGGCAAAATGTTAAGAGACCTTTTTTGTAGAGAATTATGTTTCCTACAATTTATGTTCTATGATATTTTTTGATCAGAAGCGTAGTTTTCGAGATATATCGAGATATTTAAAAGTTCCGAAGCCGCACCAACATAATAGAGATACAGAAACACCGTGGCCCCTTTCTTTGAGATAACTCTGCACTAGTGCGGGCCGCAAATGCCACTTCCAGCTTAGCTGTGCAGAAGAAGAACAACGAGAAGAAGAAATATCTCGAAATATGTCCGTCAGGCCGCTTCCATTGAGATAAATCAGCAAATATCTCGGAAACAAAGCGAGCTATGGCAAAATGTTAAGAGACCTTTGTTGTAGAGAATTAAGTTTCGTACTTTTTATGTTCTATGATATTTTTTGATCAGATGCGTAGTTCTCGAGATATATCAAGATATTTAAAAGTTCCGAAGCCGCACCAACATAATAGAGATACAGAAACACCGTGGCCCCTTTCTTTGAGATAACTCTGCACTATTGCGAGCTGGAAATGCCACTTCCAGTTTAGCTGTGCAGAATAAGAACAACAAGAAGAAGAAATATCTCGAAATATGTCCGTCAGGCCCCTTCCCTTGAGATAAATCAGCAAATATCTCGGAAACGAAGCGAGCTATGGCATAATGTTAAGAGACCTTTTTTGTAGAGAATTAAGTTTCCTACTTTTTATGTTCTATGATATTTTTTGATCAGATGCGTAGTTCTCGAGATATATCAAGATATTTAAAAGTTCCGAAGCCGCACCAACATAATAGAGATACAGAAACACCGTGGCCCCTTTCTTTGAGATTACTCTGCACTATTGCGAGCTGCAAATGCCACTTCCAGCTTAGCTGTGCAGAGGAAGAACAACAAGAAGAAGAAATATCTCGAAATATGTCCGTCAGGCCCGTTCCTTTGAGCTGAATCTGCAAATATCTCGGAAACGAAGCGAGCTATGGCAAAATGTTAAGAGACGTTTTTTGTAGAGAATTATGTTTCCTACAATTTATGTTCTATGATATTTTTTGATCAGAAGCGTAGTTTTCGAGATATATCGAGATATTTAAAAGTTCCGAAGCCGCACCAACATAATAGAGATACAGAAACACCGTGGCCCCTTTCTTTGAGATAACTCTGCACTAGTGCGAGCCGCAAATGCCACTTCCAGCTTAGCTGTGCAGAAGAAGGACAACAAGAAGAAGAAATATCTCGAACTATGTCCGTCAGGCCCCTTCCCTTGAGATAAATCTGCAAGTATCTCGGAAACCAAGCGAGCAATGGCAAAATGTTAAGAGACCTTTTTTGTAGAGAATTAAGTTTCCTACTTTTTATGTTCTATGATATTTTTTGATCAGATGCGTAGTTCTCGAGATATATCAAGATATTTAAAAGTTCCGAAGCCGCACCAACATAATAGAGATACAGAAACACCGTGGCCCCTTTCTTTGAGATATCTCTGCACTAGTGCGAGCCGCAATTGCCACTTCCAGCTTAGCTGTGCAGAGGAAGAACAACAAGAAGAAGAAATATCTCGAAATATGTCCGTCAGACCCCTTCCCTTGAGATAAATCTGCAAATATCTCGGAAACGAAGCGAGCTATGGCAAAATGTTAAGAGACCTTTTTTGTAGAGAATTAAGTTTCCTACTTTTAATCTTCTATGATATTTTTTGATCAGAAGCGTAGTTTTCGAGATATATCGAGATATTTAAAAGTTCCGAAGCCGCACCAACATAATAGAGATACAGAAACACCGTGGCCCCTTTCTTTGAGATAACTCTGCACTATTGCGAGCTGGAAATGCCACTTCCAGTTTAGCTGTGCAGAAGAAGAACAACAAGAAGAACAAAATATCTCGAAATATGTCCGTCAGGCCCCTTCCCTTGAGATATATCTGCAAATATCTCGGAAACGAAGCGAGCTATGGCAAAATGTTAAGAGACCTTTTTTGTAGAGAATTAAGTTTCCTACTTTTTATGTTCTATGATATTTTTTGATCAGATGCGTAGTTCTCGAGATATATCAAGATATTTAAAAGTTCCGAAGGCGCACCAACATAATAGAGATACAGAAACACCGTGGCCCCTTTCTTTGAGATAACTCTGCACTTGTGCGAGCCGCAAATGCCACTTCCAGCTTAGCTGTGCAGAAGAAGAACAACAAGAAGAAGAAATATCTCGAAATATGTCCGTCAGGCCCCTTCCCTTGAGATAAATCAGCAAATATCTCGGAAACGAAGCGAGCTATGGCATAATGTTAAGAGACCTTTATTGTAGAGAATTAAGTTTCCTACTTTTTATGTTCTATGATAGTTTTTGATCAGATGCGTAGTTCTCGAGATATATCAAGATATTTAAAAGTTCCGAAGCCGCACCAACATAATAGAGATACAGAAACACCGTGGCCCCTTTCTTTGAGATAACTCTGCACTAGTGCGAGCCGCAAATGCCACTTCCAGCTTAGCTGTGCAGAAGAAGAACAACAAGAAGAAGAAATATCTCGAAATATGTCCGTCAGGCCCCTTCCCTTGAGATAAATCTGCAAATATCTCGGAAACGAAGCGAGCTATGGCAAAATGTTAAGAGAGCTTTTTTGTAGAGAATTAAGTTTCCTACTTTTTATGTTCTATGATATTTTTTGATCAGATGCGTAGTTCTCGAGATATATCAAGATATTTAAAAGTTCCGAAGCCGCACCAACATAATAGAGATACAGAAACACCGTGGCCCCTTTCTTTCAGATAACTCTGCACTATTGCGAGCTGGAAATGCCACTTCCAGTTTAGCTGTGCAGAAGAAGAACAACAAGAAGAAGAAATATCTCGAAATATGTCCGTCAGGCCCCTTCCCTTGAGATATATCTGCAAATATCTCGGAAAGGAAGCGAGCTATGGCAAAATGTTAAGAGACCTTTTTTGTAGAGAATTAAGTTTCCTACTTTTTATGTTCTATGATATTTTTTGATCAGATGCGTAGTTCTCGAGATATATCGAGATATTTAAAAGTTCCGAAGCCGCACCAACATAATAGAGATACAGCAACACCGTGGCCCCTTTCTTTCAGATAACTCTGCGCTATTGCGAGCTGGAAACGCCACTTCCAGTTTAGCTGTGCAGAAGAAGAACAACAAGAAGAAGAAATATCTCGAAATATGTCCGTCAGGCCCCTTCCCTTGAGATATATCTGCAAATATCTCGGAAACGAAGCGAGCTATGGCAAAATGTTAAGAGACCTTTTTTGTAGAGAATTATGTCTCCTACAAGTTATGTTCTATGATATTTTTTGATCAGAAGCGGAGTTTTCGAGATATATCGAGATATTTAAAAGTTCCGAAGCCGCACCAACATAATAGAGATACAGAAACACCGTGGCCCCTTTCTTTGAGATAACTCTGCACTATTGCGAGCTGCAAATGCCACTTCCAGCTTAGCTGTGCAGAAGAAGAACAACAAGAAGAAGAAATATCTCGAAATATGTCCGTCAGGCCCCTTCCCTCGAGATAAATCTGCAAATATCTCGGAAACGAAGCGAGCTATGGCAAAATGTTAAGAGACCTTTGTTGTAGAGAATTAAGTTTCCTACTTTTTATGTTCTATGATATTTTTTGATCAGATGCGTTGTTCTCGAGATATATCAAGATATTTAAAAGTTCCGAAGCCGCACCAACATAATAGAGATACAGAAACACCGTGGCCCCTTTCTTTGAGATAACTCTGCACTATTGCGAGCTGCAAATGCCACTTCCAGCTTAGCTGTGCAGAAGAAGAACAACAAGAAGAAGAAATATCACGAAATATGTCCGTTAGGCCCCTTCCCTTGAGATAAATCTGCAAATATCTCGGAAACGAAGCGAGCTATGGCAAAATGTTAAGAGACCTTTTTTGTAGAGAATTAAGTTTCCTACTTTTTACGTTCTATGATATTTTTTGATCAGATGCGTAGTTCTCGAGATATATCAAGATATTTAAAAGTTCCGAAGCCGCACCAACATAATAGAGATACAGAAACACCGTGGCCCCTTTCTTTGAGATAACTCTGCACTATTGCGAGCTGGAAATGCCACTTCCAGTTTAGCTGTGCAGAAGAAGAACAACAAGAAGAAGAAATATCTCGAAATATGTCCGTCAGGCCCCTTCCCTTGAGATATATCTGCAAATATCTCGGAAACGAAACGAGCTATGGCAAAATGTTAAGAGACCTTTTTTGTAGAGAATTATGTTTCCTACAATTTATGTTCTATGATATTTTTTGATCAGAAGCGTAGTTTTCGAGATATATCGAGATATTTAAAAGTTCCGAAGCCGCACCAACATAATAGAGATACAGAAACACCGTGGCCCCTTTCTTTGAGATAACTCTGCACTAGTGCGGGCCGCAAATGCCACTTCCAGCTTAGCTGTGCAGAAGAAGAACAACGAGAAGAAGAAATATCTCGAAATATGTCCGTCAGGCCGCTTCCCTTGAGATAAATCAGCAAATATCTCGGAAACAAAGCGAGCTATGGCAAAATGTTAAGAGACCTTTGTTGTAGAGAATTAAGTTTCGTACTTTTTATGTTCTATGATATTTTTTGATCAGATGCGTAGTTCTCGAGATATATCAAGATATTTAAAAGTTCCGAAGCCGCACCAACATAATAGAGATACAGAAACACCGTGGCCCCTTTCTTTGAGATAACTCTGCACTATTGCGAGCTGGAAATGCCACTTCCAGTTTAGCTGTGCAGAAGAAGAACAACAAGAAGAAGAAATATCTCGAAATATGTCCGTCAGGCCCCTTCCCTTGAGATAAATCAGCAAATATCTCGGAAACGAAGCGAGCTATGGCATAATGTTGAGAGACCTTTTTTGTAGAGAATTAAGTTTCCTACTTTTTATGTTCTATGATATTTTTTGATCAGATGCGTAGTTCTCGAGATATATCAAGATATTTAAAAGTTCCGAAGCCGCACCAACATAATAGAGATACAGAAACACCGTGGCCCCTTTCTTTGAGATAACTCTGCACTATTGCGAGCTGGAAATGCCACTTCCAGTTTAGCTGTGCAGAAGAAGAACAACAAGAAGAAGAAATATCTCGAAATATGTCCGTCAGGCCCCTTCCCTTGAGATATATCTGCAAATATCTCGGAAACGAAACGAGCTATGGCAAAATGTTAAGAGACCTTTTTTGTAGAGAATTATGTTTCCTACAATTTATGTTCTATGATATTTTTTGATCAGAAGCGTAGTTTTCGAGATATATCGAGATATTTAAAAGTTCCGATGCCGCACCAACATAATAGAGATACAGAAACACCGTGGCCCCTTTCTTTGAGATAACTCTGCACTAGTGCGGGCCGCAAATGCCACTTCCAGCTTAGCTGTCCAGAAGAAGAACAACAAGAAGAAGAAATATCTCCAAATATGTCCCTCAGGCCCCTTCCCTTGAGATAAATATGCAAATATCTCGGAAACGAAGCGAGCTAAGGCAAAATGTTAAGAGACTTTATTTGTAGAGAATTAAGTTTCCTACTTTTTATGTTCTATGATATTTTTTGATCAGATGCGTAGTTCTCGAGATATATCAAGATATTTAAAAGTTCCGAAGCCGCACCAACATAATAGAGATACAGAAACACCGTGGCCCCTTTCTTTGAGATAACTTTCCACTATTGCGAGCTGTAAATACCACTTCCAGCTTAGCTGTGCAGAAGAAGAACAACAAGAAGAAGAAATATCTCGAAATATGTCCGTCAGGCCCCTTCCCTCGAGATAAATCTGCAAATATCTCGGAAACGAAGCGAGCTATGGCAAAATGTTAAGAGACCTTTTTTGTAGAGAATTAAGTTTCCTACTTTTTATGTTCTATGATATTTTTTGATCATATGCGTAGTTCTCGAGATATATCAAGATATTTAAAAGTTCCGAAGCCGCACCAACATAATAGAGATACAGAAACACCGAGGCCCCTTTCTTTGAGATAACTCTGCACTTGTGCGAGCCGCAAATGCCACTTCCAGCTTAGCTGTGCAGAAGAAGAACAACAAGAAGAAGAAATATCTCGAAATATGTCCGTCAGGCCCCTTCCCTCGAGATAAATCTGCAAATATCTCGGAAACGAAGCGAGCTATGGCAAAATGTTAAGAGACCTTTGTTGTAGAGAATTAAGTTTCCTACTTTTTATGTTCTATGATATTTTTTGATCAGATGCGTTGTTCTCGAGATATATCAAGATATTTAAAAGTTCCGAAGCCGCACCAACATAATAGAGATACAGAAACACCGTGGCCCCTTTCTTTGAGATAACTCTGCACTATTGCGAGCTGCAAATGCCACTTCCAGCTTAGCTGTGCAGAAGAAGAACAACAAGAAGAAGAAATATCTCGAAATATGTCCGTCAGGCCCCTTCCCTTGAGATAAATCAGCAAATATCTCGGAAACGAAGCGAGCTATGGCATAATGTTGAGAGACCTTTTTTGTAGAGAATTAAGTTTCCTACTTTTTATGTTCTATGATATTTTTTGATCAGATGCGTAGTTCTCGAGATATATCAAGATATTTAAAAGTTCCGAAGCCGCACCAACATAATAGAGATACAGAAACACCGTGGCCCCTTTCTTTGAGATAACTCTGCACTATTGCGAGCTGGAAATGCCACTTCCAGTTTAGCTGTGCAGAAGAAGAACAACAAGAAGAAGAAATATCTCGAAATATGTCCGTCAGGCCCCTTCCCTTGAGATATATCTGCAAATATCTCGGAAACGAAACGAGCTATGGCAAAATGTTAAGAGACCTTTTTTGTAGAGAATTATGTTTCCTACAATTTATGTTCTATGATATTTTTTGATCAGAAGCGTAGTTTTCGAGATATATCGAGATATTTAAAAGTTCCGATGCCGCACCAACATAATAGAGATACAGAAACACCGTGGCCCCTTTCTTTGAGATAACTCTGCACTAGTGCGGGCCGCAAATGCCACTTCCAGCTTAGCTGTCCAGAAGAAGAACAACAAGAAGAAGAAATATCTCCAAATATGTCCCTCAGGCCCCTTCCCTTGAGATAAATATGCAAATATCTCGGAAACGAAGCGAGCTAAGGCAAAATCTTAAGAGACTTTATTTGTAGAGAATTAAGTTTCCTACTTTTTATGTTCTATGATATTTTTTGATCAGATGCGTAGTTCTCGAGATATATCAAGATATTTAAAAGTTCCGAAGCCGCACCAACATAATAGAGATACAGAAACACCGTGGCCCCTTTCTTTGAGATAACTTTCCACTATTGCGAGCTGTAAATACCACTTCCAGCTTAGCTGTGCAGAAGAAGAACAACAAGAAGAAGAAATATCTCGAAATATGTCCGTCAGGCCCCTTCCCTCGAGATAAATCTGCAAATATCTCGGAAACGAAGCGAGCTATGGCAAAATGTTAAGAGACCTTTTTTGTAGAGAATTAAGTTTCCTACTTTTTATGTTCTATAATATTTTTTGATCATATGCGTAGTTCTCGAGATATATCAAGATATTTAAAAGTTCCGAAGCCGCACCAACATAATAGAGATACAGAAACACCGAGGCCCCTTTCTTTGAGATAACTCTGCACTTGTGCGAGCCGCAAATGCCACTTCCAGCTTAGCTGTGCAGAAGAAGAACAACAAGAAGAAGAAATATCTCGAAATATGTCCGTCAGGCCCCTTCCCTCGAGATAAATCTGCAAATATCTCGGAAACGAAGCGAGATATGGCAAAATGTTAAGAGACCTTTTTTGTAGAGAATTAAGTTTCCTACTTTTTATGTTCTATGATATTTTTTGATCAGATGCTTAGTTCTCGAGATATATCAAGATATTTAAAAGTTCCGAAGCCGCACCAACATAATAGAGATACAGCAACACCGTGGCCCCTTTCTTTCAGATAACTCTGCGCTATTGCGAGCTGGAAACGCCACTTCCAGTTTAGCTGTGCAGAAGAAGAACAACAAGAAGAAGAAATATCTCGAAATATGTCCGTCAGGCCCCTTCCCTTGAGATATATCTGCAAATATCTCGGAAACGAAACGAGCTATGGCAAAATGTTAAGAGACCTTTTTTGTAGAGAATTATGTTTCCTACAATTTATGTTCTATGATATTTTTTGATCAGAAGCGTAGTTTTCGAGATATATCGAGATATTTAAAAGTTCCGAAGCCGCACCAACATAATAGAGATACAGAAACACCGTGGCCCCTTTCTTTGAGATAACTCTGCACTAGTGCGGGCCGCAAATGCCACTTCCAGCTTAGCTGTGCAGAAGAAGAACAACAAGAAGAAGAAATATCTCCAAATATGTCCCTCAGGCCCCTTCCCTTGAGATAAATCTGCAAATATCTCGGAAACGAAGCGAGCTAAGGCAAAATGTTAAGAGACTTTATTTGTAGAGAATTAAGTTTCCTACTTTTTATGTTCTATGATATTTTTTGATCAGATGCGTAGTTCTCGAGATATATCAAGATATTTAAAAGTTCCGAAGCCGCACCAACATAATAGAGATACAGAAACACCGTGGCCCCTTTCTTTGAGATAACTCTGCACTATTGCGAGCTGGAAATGCCACTTCCAGTTTAGCTGTGCAGAAGAAGAACAACAAGAAGAAGAAATATCTCGAAATATGTCCGTCAGGCCCCTTCCCTTGAGATATATCTGCAAATATCTCGGAAACGAAACGAGCTATGGCAAAATGTTAAGAGACCTTTTTTGTAGAGAATTATGTTTCCTACAATTTATGTTCTATGATATTTTTTGATCAGAAGCGTAGTTTCCGAGATATATCGAGATATTTAAAAGTTCCGAAGCCGCACCAACATAATAGAGATACAGAAACACCGTGGCCCCTTTCTTTGAGATAACTCTGCACTAGTGCGGGCCGCAAATGCCACTTCCAGCTTAGCTGTCCAGAAGAAGAACAACAAGAAGAAGAAATATCTCCAAATATGTCCCTCAGGCCCCTTCCCTTGAGATAAATATGCAAATATCTCGGAAACGAAGCGAGCTAAGGCAAAATGTTAAGAGACTTTATTTGTAGAGAATTAAGTTTCCTACTTTTTATGTTCTATGATATTTTTTGATCAGATGCGTAGTTCTCGAGATATATCAAGATATTTAAAAGTTCCGAAGCCGCACCAACATAATAGAGATACAGAAACACCGTGGCCCCTTTCTTTGAGATAACTTTCCACTATTGCGAGCTGTAAATGCCACTTCCAGCTTAGCTGTGCAGAAGAAGAACAACAAGAAGAAGAAATATCTCGAAATATGTCCGTCAGGCCCCTTCCCTCGAGATAAATCTGCAAATATCTCGGAAACGAAGCGAGCTATGGCAAAATGTTAAGAGACCTTTTTTGTAGAGAATTAAGTTTCCTACTTTTTATGTTCTATGATATTTTTTGATCAGATGCGTAGTTCTCGAGATATATCAAGATATTTAAAAGTTCCGAAGCCGCACCAACATAATAGAGATACAGAAACACCGTGGCCCCTTTCTTTGAGATAACTCTGCACTATTGCGAGCTGGAAATGCCACTTCCAGTTTAGCTGTGCAGAAGAAGAACAACAAGAAGAAGAAATATCTCGAAATATGTCCGTCAGGCCCCTTCCCTCGAGATAAATCTGCAAATATCTCGGAAACGAAGCGAGCTATGGCAAAATGTTAAGAGACCTTTGTTGTAGAGAATTAAGTTTCCTACTTTTTATGTTCTATGATATTTTTTGATCAGATGCGTTATTCTCGAGATATATCAAGATATTTAAAAGTTCCGAAGCCGCACCAACATAATAGAGATACAGAAACACCGTGGCCCCTTTCTTTGAGAGAACTCTGCACTATTGCGAGCTGCAAATGCCACTTCCAGCTTAGCTTTGCAGAAGAAGAACAACAAGAAGAAGAAATATCTCGAAATATGTCCGTCAGGCCCCTTCCCTTGAGATATATCTGCAAATATCTCGGAAACGAAACGAGCTATGGCAAAATGTTAAGAGACCTTTTTTGTAGAGAATTATGTTTCCTACAATTTATGTTCTATGATATTTTTTGATCAGAAGCGTAGTTTTCGAGATATATCGAGATATTTAAAAGTTCCGAAGCCGCACCAACATAATAGAGATCCAGAAACACCGTGGCCCCTTTCTTTGAGATAACTCTGCACTAGTGCGAGCCGCAAATGCCACTTCCAGCTTAGCTGTGCAGAAGAAGAACAACAAGAAGAAGAAATATCTCGAAATATGTCCGTCAGGCCCCTTCCCTCGAGATAAATCTGCAAATATCTCGGAAACGAAGTGAGCTATGGCAAAATGTTAAGAGACCTTTTTTGTAGAGAATTAAGTTTCCTACTTTTTATGTTCTATGATATTTTTTGATCAGATGCGTAGTTCTCGAGATATATCAAGATATTTAAAAGTTCCGAAGCCGCACCAACATAATAGAGATACAGAAACACCGTGGCCCCTTTCTTTGAGATAACTCGGCACTATTGCGAGCTGGAAATGCCACTTCCAGTTTAGCTGTGCAGAAGAAGAACAACAAGAAGAAGAAATATCTCGAAATATGTCCGTCAGGCCCCTTCCCTCGAGATAAATCTGCAAATATCTCGGAAACGAAGCGAGCTATGGCAAAATGTTAAGAGACCTTTTTTGTAGAGAATTAAGTTTCCTACTTTTTATGTTCTATGATATTTTTTGATCATATGCGTAGTTCTCGAGATATATCAAGATATTTAAAAGTTCCGAAGCCGCACCAACATAATAGAGATACAGAAACACCGTGGCCCCTTTCTTTGAGATAACTCTGCACTTGTGCGAGCCGCAAATGCCACTTCCAGCTTAGCTGTGCAGAAGAAGAACAACAAGAAGAAGAAATATCTCGAAATATGTCCGTCAGGCCCCTTCCCTCGAGATAAATCTGCAAATATCTCGGAAACGAAGCGAGCTATGGCAAAATGTTAAGAGACCTTTGTTGTAGAGAATTAAGTTTCCTACTTTTTATGTTCTATGATATTTTTTGATCAGATGCGTTGTTCTCGAGATATATCAAGATATTTAAAAGTTCCGAAGCCGCACCAACATAATAGAGATACAGAAACACCGTGGCCCCTTTCTTTGAGAGAACTCTGCACTATTGCGAGCTGCAAATGCCACTTCCAGCTTAGCTGTGCAGAAGAAGAACAACAAGAAGAAGAAATATCTCGAAATATGTCCGTCAGGCCCCTTCCCTTGAGATATATCTGCAAATATCTCGGAAACGAAACGAGCTATGGCAAAATGTTAAGAGACCTTTTTTGTAGAGAATTATGTTTCCTACAATTTATGTTCTATGATATTTTTTGATCAGAAGCGTAGTTTTCGAGATATATCGAGATATTTAAAAGTTCCGAAGCCGCACCAACATAATAGAGATCCAGAAACACCGTGGCCCCTTTCTTTGAGATAACTCTGCACTAGTGCGAGCCGCAAATGCCACTTCCAGCTTAGCTGTGCAGAAGAAGAACAACAAGAAGAAGAAATATCTCGAAATATGTCCGTCAGGCCCCTTCCCTCGAGATAAATCTGCAAATATCTCGGAAACGAAGTGAGCTATGGCAAAATGTTAAGAGACCTTTTTTGTAGAGAATTAAGTTTCCTACTTTTTATGTTCTATGATATTTTTTGATCAGATGCGTAGTTCTCGAGATATATCAGGATATTTAAAAGTTCCGAAGCCGCACCAACATAATAGAGATACAGAAACACCGTGGCCCCTTTCTTTGAGATAACTCTGCACAATTGCGAGCTGGAAATGCCACTTCCAGTTTAGCTGTGCAAAAGAAGAACAACAAGAAGAAGAAATATCTCGAAATATGTCCGTCAGGCCCCTTCCCTTGAGATAAATCTGCAAATATCTCCGAAACGAAGCGAGCTATGGCAAAATGTTAAGAGACCTTATTTGTAGAGAATTAAGTTTCCTACTTTTTATGTTCTATGATATTTTTTGATCAGATGCATAGTTCTCGAGATATATCAAGATATTTAAAAGTTCCGAAGCCGCACCAACATAATAGAGATACAGAAACACCGTGGCCCCTTTCTTTGAGAGAACTCTGCACTATTGCGAGCTGGAAATGCCACTTCCAGCTTAGCTGTGCAGAAGAAGAACAACAAGAAGAAGAAATATCTCGAAATATGTCCGTCAGGCCCCTTCCCTTGAGATATATCTGCAAATATCTCGGAAACGAAACGAGCTATGGCAAAATGTTAAGAGACCTTTTTTGTAGAGAATTATGTTTCCTACAATTTATGTTCTATGATATTTTTTGATCAGAAGCGTAGTTTTCGAGATATATCGAGATATTTAAAAGTTCCGAAGCCGCACCAACATAATAGAGATCCAGAAACACCGTGGCCCCTTTCTTTGAGATAACTCTGCACTAGTACGAGCCGCAAATGCCACTTCCAGCTTAGCTGTGCAGAAGAAGAACAACAAGAAGAAGAAATATCTCGAAATATGTCCGTCAGGCCCCTTCCCTCGAGATAAATCTGCAAATATCTCGGAAACGAAGTGAGCTATGGCAAAATGTTAAGAGACCTTTTTTGTAGAGAATTAAGTTTCCTACTTTTTATGTTCTATGATATTTTTTGATCAGATGCGTAGTTCTCGAGATATATCAAGATATTTAAAAGTTCCGAAGCCGCACCAACATAATAGAGATACAGAAACACCGTGGCCCCTTTCTTTGAGATAACTCGGCACTATTGCGAGCTGGAAATGCCACTTCCAGTTTAGCTGTGCAGAAGAAGAACAACAAGAAGAAGAAATATCTCGAAATATGTCCGTCAGGCCCCTTCCCTCGAGATATATCTGCAAATATCTCGGAAACGAAGCGAGCTATGGCAAAATGTTAAGAGACCTTTTTTGTAGAGAATTAAGTTTCCTATTTTTTATGTTCTATGATATTTTTTGATCATATGCGTAGTTCTCGAGATATATCAAGATATTTAAAAGTTCCGAAGCCGCACCAACATAATAGAGATACAGAAACACCGTGGCCCCTTTCTTTGAGATAACTCTGCACTTGTGCGAGCCGCAAATGCCACTTCCAGCTTAGCTGTGCAGAAGAAGAACAACAAGAAGAAGAAATATCTCGAAATATGTCCGTCAGGCCCCTTCCCTCGAGATAAATCTGCAAATATCTCGGAAACGAAGCGAGCTATGGCAAAATGTTAAGAGACCTTTGTTGTAGAGAATTAAGTTTCCTACTTTTTATGTTCTATGATATTTTTTGATCAGATGCGTTGTTCTCGAGATATATCAAGATATTTAAAAGTTCCGAAGCCGCACCAACATAATAGAGATACAGAAACACCGTGGCCCCTTTCTTTGAGAGAACTCTGCACTATTGCGAGCTGCAAATGCCACTTCCAGCTTAGCTGTGCAGAAGAAGAACAACAAGAAGAAGAAATATCTCGAAATATGTCCGTCAGGCCCCTTCCCTTGAGATATATCTGCAAATATCTCGGAAACGAAACGAGCTATGGCAAAATGTTAAGAGACCTTTTTTGTAGAGAATTATGTTTCCTACAATTTATGTTCTATGATATTTTTTGATCAGAAGCGTAGTTTTCGAGATATATCGAGATATTTAAAAGTTCCGAAGCGGCACCAACATAATAGAGATCCAGAAACACCGTGGCCCCTTTCTTTGAGATAACTCTGCACTAGTGCGAGCCGCAAATGCCACTTCCAGCTTAGCTGTGCAGAAGAAGAACAACAAGAAGAAGAAATATCTCGAAATATGTCCGTCAGGCCCCTTCCCTCGAGATAAATCTGCAAATATCTCGGAAACGAAGTGAGCTATGGCAAAATGTTAAGAGACCTTTTTTGTAGAGAATTAAGTTTCCTACTTTTTATGTTCTATGATATTTTTTGATCAGATGCGTAGTTCTCGAGATATATCAGGATATTTAAAAGTTCCGAAGCCGCACCAACATAATAGAGATACAGAAACACCGTGGCCCCTTTCTTTGAGATAACTCTGCACAATTGCGAGCTGGAAATGCCACTTCCAGTTTAGCTGTGCAAAAGAAGAACAACAAGAAGAAGAAATATCTCGAAATATGTCCGTCAGGCCCCTTCCCTTGAGATAAATCTGCAAATATCTCCGAAACGAAGCGAGCTATGGCAAAATGTTAAGAGACCTTATTTGTAGAGAATTAAGTTTCCTACTTTTTATGTTCTATGATATTTTTTGATCAGATGCATAGTTCTCGAGATATATCAAGATATTTAAAAGTTCCGAAGCCGCACCAACATAATAGAGATACAGAAACACCGTGGCCCCTTTCTTTGAGAGAACTCTGCACTATTGCGAGCTGGAAATGCCACTTCCAGCTTAGCTGTGCAGAAGAAGAACAACAAGAAGAAGAAATATCTCGAAATATGTCCGTCAGGCCCCTTCCCTTGAGATATATCTGCAAATATCTCGGAAACGAAACGAGCTATGGCAAAATGTTAAGAGACCTTTTTTGTAGAGAATTATGTTTCCTACAATTTATGTTCTATGATATTTTTTGATCAGAAGCGTAGTTTTCGAGATATATCGAGATATTTAAAAGTTCCGAAGCCGCACCAACATAATAGAGATCCAGAAACACCGTGGCCCCTTTCTTTGAGATAACTCTGCACTAGTACGAGCCGCAAATGCCACTTCCAGCTTAGCTGTGCAGAAGAAGAACAACAAGAAGAAGAAATATCTCGAAATATGTCCGTCAGGCCCCTTCCCTCGAGATAAATCTGCAAATATCTCGGAAACGAAGTGAGCTATGGCAAAATGTTAAGAGACCTTTTTTGTAGAGAATTAAGTTTCCTACTTTTTATGTTCTATGATATTTTTTGATCAGATGCGTAGTTCTCGAGATATATCAAGATATTTAAAAGTTCCGAAGCCGCACCAACATAATAGAGATACAGAAACACCGTGGCCCCTTTCTTTGAGATAACTCGGCACTATTGCGAGCTGGAAATGCCACTTCCAGTTTAGCTGTGCAGAAGAAGAACAACAAGAAGAAGAAATATCTCGAAATATGTCCGTCAGGCCCCTTCCCTCGAGATATATCTGCAAATATCTCGGAAACGAAGCGAGCTATGGCAAAATGTTAAGAGACCTTTTTTGTAGAGAATTAAGTTTCCTATTTTTTATGTTCTATGATATTTTTTGATCATATGCGTAGTTCTCGAGATATATCAAGATATTTAAAAGTTCCGAAGCCGCACCAACATAATAGAGATACAGAAACACCGTGGCCCCTTTCTTTGAGATAACTCTGCACTTGTGCGAGCCGCAAATGCCACTTCCAGCTTAGCTGTGCAGAAGAAGAACAACAAGAAGAAGAAATATCTCGAAATATGTCCGTCAGGCCCCTTCCCTCGAGATAAATCTGCAAATATCTCGGAAACGAAGCGAGCTATGGCAAAATGTTAAGAGACCTTTGTTGTAGAGAATTAAGTTTCCTACTTTTTATGTTCTATGATATTTTTTGATCAGATGCGTTGTTCTCGAGATATATCAAGATATTTAAAAGTTCCGAAGCCGCACCAACATAATAGAGATACAGAAACACCGTGGCCCCTTTCTTTGAGAGAACTCTGCACTATTGCGAGCTGCAAATGCCACTTCCAGCTTAGCTGTGCAGAAGAAGAACAACAAGAAGAAGAAATATCTCGAAATATGTCCGTCAGGCCCCTTCCCTTGAGATATATCTGCAAATATCTCGGAAACGAAACGAGCTATGGCAAAATGTTAAGAGACCTTTTTTGTAGAGAATTATGTTTCCTACAATTTATGTTCTATGATATTTTTTGATCAGAAGCGTAGTTTTCGAGATATATCGAGATATTTAAAAGTTCCGAAGCGGCACCAACATAATAGAGATCCAGAAACACCGTGGCCCCTTTCTTTGAGATAACTCTGCACTAGTGCGAGCCGCAAATGCCACTTCCAGCTTAGCTGTGCAGAAGAAGAACAACAAGAAGAAGAAATATCTCGAAATATGTCCGTCAGGCCCCTTCCCTCGAGATAAATCTGCAAATATCTCGGAAACGAAGTGAGCTATGGCAAAATGTTAAGAGACCTTTTTTGTAGAGAATTAAGTTTCCTACTTTTTATGTTCTATGATATTTTTTGATCAGATGCGTAGTTCTCGAGATATATCAGGATATTTAAAAGTTCCGAAGCCGCACCAACATAATAGAGATACAGAAACACCGTGGCCCCTTTCTTTGAGATAACTCTGCACAATTGCGAGCTGGAAATGCCACTTCCAGTTTAGCTGTGCAAAAGAAGAACAACAAGAAGAAGAAATATCTCGAAATATGTCCGTCAGGCCCCTTCCCTTGAGATAAATCTGCAAATATCTCCGAAACGAAGCGAGCTATGGCAAAATGTTAAGAGACCTTATTTGTAGAGAATTAAGTTTCCTACTTTTTATGTTCTATGATATTTTTTGATCAGATGCGGAGTTCTCGAGATATATCAAGATATTTAAAAGTTCCGAAGCCGCACCAACATAATAGAGATACAGAAACACCGTGGCCACTTTCTTTGAGATAACTCTGCACTATTGCGAGCTGGAAATGCCACTTCCAGTTTAGCTGTGCAGAAGAAGAACAACAAGAAGAAGAAATATCTCGAAATATGTCCGTCAGGCCCCTTCCCTTGAGATATATCTGCAAATATCTCGGAAGCGAAACGAGCTATGGCAAAATGTTAAGAGACCTTTTTTGTAGAGAATTATGTTTCCTACAATTTATGTTCTATGATATTTTTTGATGAGAAGCGTAGTTTTCGAGATATATCGAGATATTTAAAAGTTCCGAAGCCGCACCAACATAATAGAGATTCAGAAACACCGTGGCCCCTTTCTTTGAGATAACTCTGCACTAGTGCGAGCCGCAAATGCCACTTCCAGCTTAGCTGTGCAGAAGAAGAACAACAAGAAGAAGAAATATCTCGAAATATGTCCGTCAGGCCCCTTCCCTCGAGATAAATCTGCAAATATCTCGGAAACGAAGTGAGCTATGGCAAAATGTTAAGAGACCTTTTTTGTAGAGAATTAAGTTTCCTACTTTTTATGTTCTATGATATTTTTTGATCAGATGCGTAGTTCTCGAGATATATCAGGATATTTAAAAGTTCCGAAGCCGCACCAACATAATAGAGATACAGAAACACCGTGGCCCCTTTCTTTGAGATAACTCTGCACTATTGCGAGCTGGAAATGCCACTTCCAGTTTAGCTGTGCAAAAGAAGAACAACAAGAAGAAGAAATATCTCGAAATATGTCCGTCAGGCCCCTTCCCTTGAGATAAATCTGCAAATATCTCCGAAACGAAGCGAGCTATGGCAAAATGTTAAGAGACCTTATTTGTAGAGAATTAAGTTTCCTACTTTTTATGTTCTATGATATTTTTTGATCAGATGCGTAGTTCTCGAGATATATCAAGATATTTAAAAGTTCCGAAGCCGCACCAACATAATAGAGATACAGAAACACCGTGGCCACTTTCTTTGAGATAACTCTGCACTATTGCGAGCTGGAAATGCCACTTCCAGTTTAGCTGTGCAGAAGAAGAACAACAAGAAGAAGAAATATCTCGAAATATGTCCGTCAGGCCCCTTCCCTTGAGATATATCTGCAAATATCTCGGAAGCGAAACGAGCTATGGCAAAATGTTAAGAGACCTTTTTTGTAGAGAATTATGTTTCCTACAATTTATGTTCTATGATATTTTTTGATGAGAAGCGTAGTTTTCGAGATATATCGAGATATTTAAAAGTTCCGAAGCCGCACCAACATAATAGAGATCCAGAAACACCGTGGCCCCTTTCTTTGAGATAACTCTGCACTAGTGCGAGCCGCAAATGCCACTTCCAGCTTAGCTGTGCAGAAGAAGAACAACAAGAAGAAGAAATATCTCGAAATATGTCCGTCAGGCCCCTTCCCTCGAGATAAATCTGCAAATATCTCGGAAACGAAGCGAGCTATGGCAAAATGTTAAGAGACCTTTGTTGTAGAGAATTAAGTTTCCTACTTTTTATGTTCTATGATATTTTTTGATCAGATGCGTAGTTCTCGAGATATATCAAGATATTTAAAAGTTCCGAAGCCGCACCAACATAATAGAGATACAGAAACACCGTGGCCCCTTTCTTTGAGATAACTCTGCACTATTGCGAGCTGCAAATGCCACTTCCAGCTTAGCTGTGCAGAAGAAGAACAACAAGAAGAAGAAATATCTCGAAATATGTCCGTCAGGCCCCTTCCCTTGAGATATATCTGCAAATATCTCGGAAACGAAACGAGCTATGGCAAAATGTTAAGAGACCTTTTTTGTAGAGAATTATGTTTCCTACAATTTATGTTCTATGATATTTTTTGATCAGAAGCGTAGTTTTCGAGATATATCGAGATATTTAAAAGTTCCGAAGCCGCACCAACATAATAGAGATCCAGAAACACCGTGGCCCCTTTCTTTGAGATAACTCTGCACTAGTGCGAGCCGCAAATGCCACTTCCAGCTTAGCTGTGCAGAAGAAGAACAACAAGAAGAAGAAATATCTCGAAATATGTCCGTCAGGCCCCTTCCCTCGAGATAAATCTGCAAATATCTCGGAAACGAAGTGAGCTATGGCAAAATGTTAAGAGACCTTTTTTGTAGAGAATTAAGTTTCCTACTTTTTATGTTCTATGATATTTTTTGATCAGATGCGTAGTTCTCGAGATATATCAGGATATTTAAAAGTTCCGAAGCCGCACCAACATAATAGAGATACAGAAACACCGTGGCCCCTTTCTTTGAGATAACTCTGCACTAGTGCGAGCCGCAAATGCCACTTCCAGCTTAGCTGTGCAGAAGAAGAACAACAAGAAGAAGAAATATCTCGAAATATGTCCGTCAGGCCCCTTCCCTCGAGATAAATCTGCAAATATCTCGGAAACGAAGTGAGCTATGGCAAAATGTTAAGAGACCTTTTTTGTAGAGAATTAAGTTTCCTACTTTTTATGTTCTATGATATTTTTTGATCAGATGCGTAGTTCTCGAGATATATCAGGATATTTAAAAGTTCCGAAGCCGCACCAACATAATAGAGATACAGAAACACCGTGGCCCCTTTCTTTGAGATAACTCTGCACTATTGCGAGCTGGAAATGCCACTTCCAGTTTAGCTGTGCAAAAGAAGAACAACAAGAAGAAGAAATATCTCGAAATATGTCCGTCAGGCCCCTTCCCTTGAGATAAATCTGCAAATATCTCCGAAACGAAGCGAGCTATGGCAAAATGTTAAGAGACCTTATTTGTAGAGAATTAAGTTTCCTACTTTTTATGTTCTATGATATTTTTTGATCAGATGCGTAGTTCTCGAGATATATCAAGATATTTAAAAGTTCCGAAGCCGCACCAACATAATAGAGATACAGAAACACCGTGGCCACTTTCTTTGAGATAACTCTGCACTATTGCGAGCTGGAAATGCCACTTCCAGTTTAGCTGTGCAGAAGAAGAACAACAAGAAGAAGAAATATCTCGAAATATGTCCGTCAGGCCCCTTCCCTTGAGATATATCTGCAAATATCTCGGAAGCGAAACGAGCTATGGCAAAATGTTAAGAGACCTTTTTTGTAGAGAATTATGTTTCCTACAATTTATGTTCTATGATATTTTTTGATGAGAAGCGTAGTTTTCGAGATATATCGAGATATTTAAAAGTTCCGAAGCCGCACCAACATAATAGAGATCCAGAAACACCGTGGCCCCTTTCTTTGAGATAACTCTGCACTAGTGCGAGCCGCAAATGCCACTTCCAGCTTAGCTGTGCAGAAGAAGAACAACAAGAAGAAGAAATATCTCGAAATATGTCCGTCAGGCCCCTTCCCTCGAGATAAATCTGCAAATATCTCGGAAACGAAGCGAGCTATGGCAAAATGTTAAGAGACCTTTGTTGTAGAGAATTAAGTTTCCTACTTTTTATGTTCTATGATATTTTTTGATCAGATGCGTAGTTCTCGAGATATATCAAGATATTTAAAAGTTCCGAAGCCGCACCAACATAATAGAGATACAGAAACACCGTGGCCCCTTTCTTTGAGATAACTCTGCACTATTGCGAGCTGCAAATGCCACTTCCAGCTTAGCTGTGCAGAAGAAGAACAACAAGAAGAAGAAATATCTCGAAATATGTCCGTCAGGCCCCTTCCCTTGAGATATATCTGCAAATATCTCGGAAACGAAACGAGCTATGGCAAAATGTTAAGAGACCTTTTTTGTAGAGAATTATGTTTCCTACAATTTATGTTCTATGATATTTTTTGATCAGAAGCGTAGTTTTCGAGATATATCGAGATATTTAAAAGTTCCGAAGCCGCACCAACATAATAGAGATCCAGAAACACCGTGGCCCCTTTCTTTGAGATAACTCTGCACTAGTGCGAGCCGCAAATGCCACTTCCAGCTTAGCTGTGCAGAAGAAGAACAACAAGAAGAAGAAATATCTCGAAATATGTCCGTCAGGCCCCTTCCCTCGAGATAAATCTGCAAATATCTCGGAAACGAAGTGAGCTATGGCAAAATGTTAAGAGACCTTTTTTGTAGAGAATTAAGTTTCCTACTTTTTATGTTCTATGATATTTTTTGATCAGATGCGTAGTTCTCGAGATATATCAGGATATTTAAAAGTTCCGAAGCCGCACCAACATAATAGAGATACAGAAACACCGTGGCCCCTTTCTTTGAGATAACTCTGCACTAGTGCGAGCCGCAAATGCCACTTCCAGCTTAGCTGTGCAGAAGAAGAACAACAAGAAGAAGAAATATCTCGAAATATGTCCGTCAGGCCCCTTCCCTCGAGATAAATCTGCAAATATCTCGGAAACGAAGTGAGCTATGGCAAAATGTTAAGAGACCTTTTTTGTAGAGAATTAAGTTTCCTACTTTTTATGTTCTATGATATTTTTTGATCAGATGCGTAGTTCTCGAGATATATCAGGATATTTAAAAGTTCCGAAGCCGCACCAACATAATAGAGATACAGAAACACCGTGGCCCCTTTCTTTGAGATAACTCTGCACTATTGCGAGCTGGAAATGCCACTTCCAGTTTAGCTGTGCAAAAGAAGAACAACAAGAAGAAGAAATATCTCGAAATATGTCCGTCAGGCCCCTTCCCTTGAGATAAATCTGCAAATATCTCCGAAACGAAGCGAGCTATGGCAAAATGTTAAGAGACCTTATTTGTAGAGAATTAAGTTTCCTACTTTTTATGTTCTATGATATTTTTTGATCAGATGCGTAGTTCTCGAGATATATCAAGATATTTAAAAGTTCCGAAGCCGCACCAACATAATAGAGATACAGAAACACCGTGGCCACTTTCTTTGAGATAACTCTGCACTATTGCGAGCTGGAAATGCCACTTCCAGTTTAGCTGTGCAGAAGAAGAACAACAAGAAGAAGAAATATCTCGAAATATGTCCGTCAGGCCCCTTCCCTTGAGATATATCTGCAAATATCTCGGAAGCGAAACGAGCTATGGCAAAATGTTAAGAGACCTTTTTTGTAGAGAATTATGTTTCCTACAATTTATGTTCTATGATATTTTTTGATGAGAAGCGTAGTTTTCGAGATATATCGAGATATTTAAAAGTTCCGAAGCCGCACCAACATAATAGAGATCCAGAAACACCGTGGCCCCTTTCTTTGAGATAACTCTGCACTAGTGCGAGCCGCAAATGCCACTTCCAGCTTAGCTGTGCAGAAGAAGAACAACAAGAAGAAGAAATATCTCGAAATATGTCCGTCAGGCCCCTTCCCTCGAGATAAATCTGCAAATATCTCGGAAACGAAGCGAGCTATGGCAAAATGTTAAGAGACCTTTGTTGTAGAGAATTAAGTTTCCTACTTTTTATGTTCTATGATATTTTTTGATCAGATGCGTTGTTCTCGAGATATATCAAGATATTTAAAAGTTCCGAAGCCGCACCAACATAATAGAGATACAGAAACACCGTGGCCCCTTTCTTTGAGATAACTCTGCACTATTGCGAGCTGCAAATGCCACTTCCAGCTTAGCTGTGCAGAAGAAGAACAACAAGAAGAAGAAATATCTCGAAATATGTCCGTCAGGCCCCTTCCCTCGAGATAAATCTGCAAATATCTCGGAAACGAAGCGAGCTATGGCAAAATGTTAAGAGACCTTTGTTGTAGAGAATTAAGTTTCCTACTTTTTATGTTCTATGATATTTTTTGATCAGATGCGTTGTTCTCGAGATATATCAAGATATTTAAAAGTTCCGAAGCCGCACCAACATAATAGAGATACAGAAACACCGTGGCCCCTTTCTTTGAGATAACTCTGCACTATTGCGAGCTGCAAATGCCACTTCCAGCTTAGCTGTGCAGAAGAAGAACAACAAGAAGAAGAAATATCACGAAATATGTCCGTTAGGCCCCTTCCCTTGAGATGATTCTGCAAATATCTCGGAAACGAAGCGAGCTATGGCAAAATGTTAAGAGACCTTTTTTGTAGAGAATTAGGTTTCCTACTTTTTATGTTCTATGATATTTTTTGATCAGATGCGTAGTTCTCGAGATATATCAAGATATTTAAAAGTTCCGAAGCCGCACCAACATAATAGAGATACAGAAACACCGTGGCCCCTTTCTTTGAGATAACTCTGCACTAGTGCGAGCCGCAAATGTCACTTCCAGCTTAGCTGTGCAGAAGAAGAACAACAAGAAGAAGAAATATCTCGAAATACGTCCGTCAGGCCCCTTCCCTTGAGATATATCTGCAAATATCTCGGAAACGAAACGAGCTATGGCAAAATGTTAAGAGACCTTTTTTGTAGAGAATTATGTTTCCTACAATTTATGTTCTATGATATTTTTTGATCAGAAGCGTAGTTTTCGAGATATATCGAGATATTTAAAAGTTCCGAAGCCGCACCAACATAATAGAGATCCAGAAACACCGTGGCCCCTTTCTTTGAGATAACTCTGCACTAGTGCGAGCCGCAAATGTCACTTCCAGCTTAGCTGTGCAGAAGAAGAACAACAAGAAGAAGAAATATCTCGAAATACGTCCGTCAGGCCCCTTCCCTCGAGATAAATCTGCAAATATCTCGGAAACGAAGCGAGCTATGGCAAAATGTTAAGAGACCTTTGTTGTAGAGAATTAAGTTTCCTACTTTTTATGTTCTATGATATTTTTTGATCAGATGCGTTGTTCTCGAGATATATCAAGATATTTAAAAGTTCCGAAGCCGCACCAACATAATAGAGATACAGAAACACCGTGGCCCCTTTCTTTGAGATAACTCTGCACTATTGCGAGCTGCAAATGCCACTTCCAGCTTAGCTGTGCAGAAGAAGAACAACAAGAAGAAGAAATATCACGAAATATGTCCGTTAGGCCCCTTCCCTTGAGATAAATCTGCAAATATCTCGGAAACGAAGCGAGCTATGGCAAAATGTTAAGAGACCTTTTTTGTAGAGAATTAAGTTTCCTACCTTTTATGTTCTATGATATTTTTTGATCAGATGCGTAGTTCTCGAGATATATCAAGATATTTAAAAGTTCCGAAGCCGCACCAACATAATAGAGATACAGAAACACCGTCGCCCCATTCTTTGAGATAACTATGCACTATTGCGAGCTGGAAATGCCACTTCCAGCTTAGCTGTGCAGAAGAAGAACAACAAGAATAAGAAATATCTCGAAATATGTCCGTCAGGCCCCTTCCCTTGAGATAAATCTGCAAATACCTCGAAAACGAAGCGAGCTATGGCAAAATGTTAAGAGACCTTTCTTGTAGAGAATTAAGTTTCCTACTTTTTATGTAGTATGATATTTTTTGATCAGATGCGTAGTTCTCGAGATATATCAAGATATTTAAAAGTTCCAAAGCCGCACCAACATAATAGAGATACAGAAACACCGTGGCCCCTTTCTTTGAGATAACTCTGCACTAGTGCGAGCCGCAAATGCCACTTCCAGCTTAGCTGTGCAGAAGAAGAACAACAAGAAGAAGAAATATCTCGAAATATGTCCGTCAGGCCCCATCCCTTGAGATAAATCTGCAAATATCTCGGAAACGAAGCGAGCTATGGCAAAATGTTAAGAGACCTTTCTTGTAGAGAATTCAGTTTCCTACTTTTTATGTTCTATGATATTTTTTGATCAGATGCGTAGTTCTCGAGATATATCAAGATATTTAAAAGTTCCGAAGCCGCACCAACATAATAGAGATACAGAAACACCGTGGACCCTTTCTTTGAGATAACTCTGCACTATTGCGAGCTGCAAATGCCACTTCCAGCTTAGCTGTGCAGAAGAAGAACAACAAGAAGAAGAAATATCTCGAAATATGTCCGTCAGGCCCCTTCCCTTGAGATAAATCTGCAAATATCTCCGAAACGAAGCGAGCTATGGCAAAATGTTAAGAGACCTTATTTGTAGAGAATTAAGTTTCCTACTTTTTATGTTCTATGATATTTTTTGATCAGATGCGTAGTTCTCGAGATATATCAAGATATTTAAAAGTTCCGAAGCCGCACCAACATAATAGAGATACAGAAACACCGTGGCCCCTTTCTTTGAGATAACTCTGCACTATTGCGAGCTGCAAATGCCACTTCCAGCTTAGCTGTGCAGAAGAAGAACAACAAGAAGAAGAAATATCTCGAAATATGTCCGTCAGGCCCCTTCCCTTGAGATAAATCTGCAAATATCTCGGAAACGAAGCGAGCTATGGCAAAATGTTAAGAGACCTTATTTGTAGAGAATTAAGTTTCCTACTTTTTATGTTCTATGATATTTTTTGATCAGATGCGTAGTTCTCGAGATATATCAAGATATTTAAAAGTTCCGAAGCCGCACCAACATAATAGAGATACAGAAACACCGTGGCCCCTTTCTTTGAGATAACTCTGCACTATTGCGAGCTGGAAATGCCACTTCCAGTTTAGCTGTGCAGAAGAAGAACAACAAGAAGAAGAAATATCTCGAAATATGTCCGTTAGGCCCCTTCCCTTGAGATAAATCTGCAAATATCTCGGAAACGAAGCGAGCTATGGCAAAATGTTAAGAGACCTTTTTTGTAGAGAATTAAGTTTCCTACTTTTTATGTTCTATGATATTTTTTGATCAGATGCGTAGTTCTCGAGATATATCAAGATATTTAAAAGTTCCGAAGCCGCACCAACATAATAGAGATACAGAAACACCGTGGCCCCTTTCTTTGAGATAACTCTGCACTATTGCGAGCTGCAAACGCCACTCCCAGCTTAGCTGTGCAGAAGAAGAACAACGAGAAGAAGAAATATCGAAATATGTCCGTTAGGCCCATTCCCTTGAGATAAATCTGCAAATATCTCGGAAACGAAGCGAGCTATGGCAAAATGTTAAGAGACCTTTTTTGTAGAGAATTATGTTTCCTACTTTTTATGTTCTATGATATTTTTTGATCAGATGCGTAGTTCTCGAGATATATCAAGATATTTAAAAGTTTCGAAGCCGCACCAACATAATAGAGATACAGAAACACCGTGGCCCCTTTCTTTGAGATAACTCTGCACTATTGCGAGCTGCAAATGCCACTTCCAGCTTAGCTGTGCAGAGGAAGAACAACAAGAAGAAGAAATATCTCGAAATATGTCCGTCAGGCCCGTTCCTTTGAGCTGAATCTGCAAATATCTCGGAAACGAAGCGAGCTATGGCAAAATGTTAAGAGACGTTTTATGTAGAGAATTATGTATCCTACAATTTATGTTCTATGATATTTTTTGATCAGAAGCGTAGTTTTCGAGATATATCGAGATATTTAAAAGTTCCGAAGCCGCACCGACATAATAGAGATACAGAAACACCGTGGCCCCTTTCTTTGAGATAACTCTGCACTAGTGCGAGCCACAAATGCCACTTCCAGCTTAGCTGTGCAGAAGAAGAACAACAAGAAGAAGAAATATCTCGAAATATGTCCGTCAGGCCCCTTCCCTTGAGATAAATCTGCAAATATCTCGGAAACGAAGCGAGCTATGGCAAAATGTTAAGAGACGTTTTTTGTAGAGAATTATGTTTCCTACAATTTATGTTCTATGATGTTTTTTGATCAGAAGCGTAGTTTTCGAGATATATCGAGATATTCAAAAGTTCCGAAGCCGCACCAACATAATAGAGATACAGACACACCGTGGCCCCTTTCTTTGAGATAACTCTGCACTAGTGCGAGCCGCAAATGCCACTTCCAGCTTAGCTGTGCAGAAGAAGGGCAACAAGAAGAAGAAATATCTCGAAATATGTCCGTCAGGCCCCTTCACTTGAGATAAATCTGCAAATATCTCGGAAACGAAGCGAGCTATGGCAAAATGTTAAGAGACGTTTTTTGTAGAGAATTAAGTTTCCTACTTTTTATGTTCTATGATATTTTTCGATCAGAGGCGTAGTTCTCGAGATATATCAAGATATTTAAAAGTTCCGAAGCCGCACCAACATAATAGAGATACAGAAACACCGTGGCCCCTTTCTTTGAGATAACTCTGCACGATTGCGAGCTGGAAATGCCACTTCCAGTTTAGCTGTGCAGAAGAAGAACAACAAGAAGAAGAAATATCTCGAAATATGTCCGTCAGGCCAGTTCCTTTGAGCTGAATCTGCAAATATCTCGGAAACGAAGCGAGCTATGGCAAAATGTTAAGAGACGTTTTTTGTAGAGAATTATGTTTCCTACAATTTATGTTCTATGATATTTTTTGATCAGAAGCGTAGTTTTCGAGATATATCGAGATATTTAAAAGTTCCGAAGCCGCACCAACATACTAGGGATACAGAAACACCGTGGCCCCTTTCTTTGAGATAACTCTGCACTAGTGCGAGCCGCAAATGCCACTTCCAGCTTAGCTGTGCAGAAAAAGAACAACAAGAAGAAGAAATATCTCGAAATATGTCCGTCAGGCGCCTTCCCTTGAGATAAATCTGCAAATATCTCGGAAACGAAGCGAGCTATGGCAAAATGTTTAGAGACCTTTTTTGTAGAAAATTAGGTTTCCTACTTTTTATGTTCTATGATATTTTTTGATCAGATGCGTAGTTCTCGAGATATATCAAGATATTTAAAAGTTCCGAAGCCGCACCAACATAATAGAGATAGAGAAACACCGTGGCCCCTTTCTTTGAGATAACTCTGCACTATTGCGAGCTGTAAATGCCACCTCCAGCTTAGCTGTGCAGAAGAAGAACAACAAGAAGAAGAAATATCTCTAAATATGTCCGTAAGGCCCCTTCCCTTGAGATAAATCTGCAAATATCTCGGAAACGAAGCGAGCTATGGCAAAATGTTAAGAGACCTTTTTTGTAGAGAATTAAGTTTCCTACTTTTTATGTTCTATGATATTTTTTGATCAGATGCGTAGTTCTCGAGATATATCAAGATATTTAAAAGTTCCGAAGCCGCACCAACATAATAGAGATACAGAAACACCGTGGCCCCTTTCTTTGAGAGAACCCTGCACGATTGCGAGCTGGAAATGCCACTTCCAGTTTAGCTGTGCAGAAGAAGAACAACAAGAAGAAGAAATATCTCGAAATATGTCCATCAGGACCCTTCCCTTGAAATAAATCTGCAAATCTCTCGAAAACGAAGCGAGCTATGGCAAAATGTTAAGAGACCTTTTTTGTAGAGAATTATGTTTCCTACAATTTATGTTCTATGATATTTTTTGATCAGAAGCGTAGTTTTCGAGATATATCGAGATATTTAAAAGTTGCGAAGCCGCACCAACATAATAGAGATACAGAAACACCGTGGCCCCTTTCTTTGGGATAACTCTGCACTATTGCGAGCTGGAAATGCCACTTCCAGTCTAGCTGTGCAGAAGAAGAACAACAAGAAGAAGAAATATCTCGAAATATGTCCGTGAGGACCCTTCCCTTGATATAAATCTGCAAATATCTCGGAAACGAAGAGAGCTATGGCAAAATGTTAAGAGACCTTTTTTGTAGAGAATTAAGTTTCCTACTTTTTATGTTCTATGATATTTTTTGATCAGATGCGCAGTTCTCGAGATATATCAAGATATTTAAAAGTTCCGAAGCCGCACCAACATAATAGAGATACAGAAACACCGTGGCCCCTTTCTTTGAGATAACTCTGCACTATTGCGAGCTGCAAATGCCACTTCCAGCTTAGCTGTGCAGAGGAAGAACAACAAGAAGAAGAAATATCTCGAAATATGTCCGTCAGGCCACTTCCCTTGAGATAAATCTGCAAATATCTCGGAAACGAAGCGAGCTATGGCAAAATGTTAAGAGACCTTTTTTGTAGAGAATTAAGTTTCCTACTTTTTATGTTGTATGATATTTTTTGATCAGATGCGTAGTTCTCGAGATATATCAAGATATTTAAAAGTTCCGAAGCCGCACCAACATAATAGAGATACTGAAACACCGTGGCCCCTTTCTTTGAGATAACTCTGCACTATGGCGAGCTGCAAATGCCACTTCCAGCTTAGCTGTGCAGAGGAAGAACAACAAGAAGAAGAAATATCTCGAAATATGTCCGTCAGGCCCCTTCCCTTGAGATAAATCTGCAAATATCTCGTAAACGAAGCGAGCTATGGCAAAATGTTAAGAGACCTTTTTTGTAGAGAATTAAGTTTCCTACTTTTTATGTTTTATGATATTTTTTGATCAGATGCGCAGTTCTCGAGATATATCAAGATATTTAAAAGTTCCGAAGCCGCAGCAACATAATAGAGATACAGAAACACCGTGGCCCCTTTCTTTGAGATAACTCTGGACTATTGCGAGCTGCAAATGCCACTTCCAGCTCAGCTGTGCAGAAGAAGAACAACAAGAAGAAGAAATATCTCGAAATATGTCCGTCAGGCCCCTTCCCTTGAGATAAATCTGCAAATATCTCGGAAACGAAGAGAGCTATGGCAAAATGTTAAGAGACCTTTTTTGTAGAGAATTAAGTTTCCTACTTTTTATGTTCTATGATATTTTTTGATCAGATGCGCAGTTCTCGAGATATATCAAGATATTTAGAAGTTCCGAAGCCGCACCAACATAATACAGATACAGAAACACCGTGGCCCCTTTCTTTGAGATAACTTTCCACTATTGCGAGCTGTAAATGCCACTTCCAGCTGAGCTGTGCAGAAGAAGAACAACAAGAAGAAGAAATATCTCGAAATATGTCCGTCAGGCCCCTTCCCTTGAGCTAAATCTGCAAATATCTCGGAAACAATGCGAGCTATGGCAAAATAGTAAGAGATCTTTTTTGTAGGAAATTAAGTTTCCTACTATTTATGTTCTATGACATTTTTTGATCAGATGCGTAGTTCTCGAGATATATCAAGATATTTAAAAGTTCCGAAGCCGCACCAACATAATAGAGATACAGAAACAGCGTGGCCCCTTTCTTTGAGATAACTCTGCACTATTGCGAGCTGCAAATGCCACTTCCAGCTTAGCTGTGCAGAAGAAGATCAACAAGAAGAAGAAATATCTCGAAATATGTCCGTCAGGCCCCTTCCCTTGAGATATATCTGCAAATATCTCGGAAACGAAGCAAGCTATGGCAAAATGTTAAGAGACCTTTTTTGTAGAGAATTATGTTTCCTACAATTTATGTTCTATGATATTTTTTGATCAGATGCGTAGTTCTCGAGATATATCAAGATATTTAAAAGTTCCGAAGCCGCACCACCATAATAGAGATACAGAAACACCGTGGCCCCTTTCTTTGAGATAACTCTGCACTATTGCGAGCTGCAAATGCCACTTCCAGCTTAGCTGTGCAGAGGAAGAACAACAAGAAGAAGAAATATCTCGAAATATGTCCGTCAGGCCACTTCCCTTGAGATAAATCTGCAAATATCTCGGAAACGAAGCGAGCTATGGCAAAATGTTAAGAGACCTTTTTTGTAGAGAATTAAGTTTCCTACTTTTTATGTTGTATGATATTTTTTGATCAGATGCGTAGTTCTCGAGATATATCAAGATATTTAAAAGTTCCGAAGCCGCACCAACATAATAGAGATACAGAAACACCGTGGCCCCTTTCTTTGAGATAACTCTGCACTATGGCGAGCTGCAAATGCCACTTCCAGCTTAGCTGTGCAGAGGAAGAACAACAAGAAGAAGAAATATCTCGAAATATGTCCGTCAGGCCCCTTCCCTTGAGATAAATCTGCAAATATCTCGTAAACGAAGCGAGCTATGGCAAAATGTTAAGAGACCTTTTTTGTAGAGAATTAAGTTTCCTACTTTTTATGTTTTATGATATTTTTTGATCAGATGCGCAGTTCTCGAGATATATCAAGATATTTAAAAGTTCCGAAGCCGCAGCAACATAATAGAGATACAGAAACACCGTGGCCCCTTTCTTTGAGATAACTCTGGACTATTGCGAGCTGCAAATGCCACTTCCAGCTCAGCTGTGCAGAAGAAGAACAACAAGAAGAAGAAATATCTCGAAATATGTCCGTCAGGCCCCTTCCCTTGAGATAAATCTGCAAATATCTCGGAAACGAAGAGAGCTATGGCAAAATGTTAAGAGACCTTTTTTGTAGAGAATTAAGTTTCCTACTTTTTATGTTCTATGATATTTTTTGATCAGATGCGCAGTTCTCGAGATATATCAAGATATTTAGAAGTTCCGAAGCCGCACCAACATAATACAGATACAGAAACACCGTGGCCCCTTTCTTTGAGATAACTTTCCACTATTGCGAGCTGTAAATGCCACTTCCAGCTGAGCTGTGCAGAAGAAGAACAACAAGAAGAAGAAATATCTCGAAATATGTCCGTCAGGCCCCTTCCCTTGAGCTAAATCTGCAAATATCTCGGAAACAATGCGAGCTATGGCAAAATAGTAAGAGATCTTTTTTGTAGGAAATTAAGTTTCCTACTATTTATGTTCTATGACATTTTTTGATCAGATGCGTAGTTCTCGAGATATATCAAGATATTTAAAAGTTCCGAAGCCGCACCAACATAATAGAGATACAGAAACAGCGTGGCCCCTTTCTTTGAGATAACTCTGCACTATTGCGAGCTGCAAATGCCACTTCCAGCTTAGCTGTGCAGAAGAAGATCAACAAGAAGAAGAAATATCTCGAAATATGTCCGTCAGGCCCCTTCCCTTGAGATATATCTGCAAATATCTCGGAAACGAAGCAAGCTATGGCAAAATGTTAAGAGACCTTTTTTGTAGAGAATTATGTTTCCTACAATTTATGTTCTATGATATTTTTTGATCAGATGCGTAGTTCTCGAGATATATCAAGATATTTAAAAGTTCCGAAGCCGCACCACCATAATAGAGATACAGAAACACCGTGGCCCCTTTCTTTGAGATAACTCTGCACTATTGCGAGCTGCAAATGCCACTTCCAGCTTAGCTGTGCAGAAGAAGAACAACAAGAATAAGAAATATTTCGAAATATGTCCGTCAGGCCCCTTCCCTTGAGATAAATCTGCAAATATCTCGGAAACGAAGCGAGCTATGGCAAAATGTTAAGAGACCTTTTTTGTAGAGAATTAAGTTTCCTACTTTTTATGTTCTATAATATTTTTTGATCAGATGCGTAGTTCTCGAGATATATCAAGATATTTAAAAGTTCCGAAGCCGCACCAACATAATAGAGATACAGAAACACCGTCGCCCCATTCTTTGAGATAACTATGCACTATTGCGAGCTGGAAATGCCACTTCCAGCTTAGCTGTGCAGAAGAAGAACAACAAGAATAAGAAATATCTCGAAATATGTCCGTCAGGCCCCTTCCCTTGAGATAAATCTGCAAATACCTCGAAAACGAAGCGAGCTATGGCAAAATGTTAAGAGACCTTTCTTGTAGAGAATTAAGTTTCCTACTTTTTATGTAGTATGATATTTTTTGATCAGATGCGTAGTTCTCGAGATATATCAAGATATTTAAAAGTTCCAAAGCCGCACCAACATAATAGAGATACAGAAACACCGTGGCCCCTTTCTTTGAGATAACTCTGCACTAGTGCGAGCCGCAAATGCCACTTCCAGCTTAGCTGTGCAGAAGAAGAACAACAAGAAGAAGAAATATCTCGAAATATGTCCGTCAGGCCCCATCCCTTGAGATAAATCTGCAAATATCTCGGAAACGAAGCGAGCTATGGCAAAATGTTAAGAGACCTTTCTTGTAGAGAATTCAGTTTCCTACTTTTTATGTTCTATGATATTTTTTGATCAGATGCGTAGTTCTCGAGATATATCAAGATATTTAAAAGTTCCGAAGCCGCACCAACATAATAGAGATACAGAAACACCGTGGACCCTTTCTTTGAGATAACTCTGCACTATTGCGAGCTGCAAATGCCACTTCCAGCTTAGCTGTGCAGAAGAAGAACAACAAGAAGAAGAAATATCTCGAAATATGTCCGTCAGGCCCCTTCCCTTGAGATAAATCTGCAAATATCTCCGAAACGAAGCGAGCTATGGCAAAATGTTAAGAGACCTTATTTGTAGAGAATTAAGTTTCCTACTTTTTATGTTCTATGATATTTTTTGATCAGATGCGTAGTTCTCGAGATATATCAAGATATTTAAAAGTTCCGAAGCCGCACCAACATAATAGAGATACAGAAACACCGTGGCCCCTTTCTTTGAGATAACTCTGCACTATTGCGAGCTGCAAATGCCACTTCCAGCTTAGCTGTGCAGAAGAAGAACAACAAGAAGAAGAAATATCTCGAAATATGTCCGTCAGGCCCCTTCCCTTGAGATAAATCTGCAAATATCTCGGAAACGAAGCGAGCTATGGCAAAATGTTAAGAGACCTTATTTGTAGAGAATTATGTTTCCTACTTTTTATGTTCTATGATATTTTTTGATCAGATGCGTAGTTCTCGAGATATATCAAGATATTTAAAAGTTCCGAAGCCGCACCAACATAATAGAGATACAGAAACACCGTGGCCCCTTTCTTTGAGATAACTCTGCACTATTGCGAGCTGGAAATGCCACTTCCAGTTTAGCTGTGCAGAAGAAGAACAACAAGAAGAAGAAATATCTCGAAATATGTCCGTTAGGCCCCTTCCCTTGAGATAAATCTGCAAATATCTCGGAAACGAAGCGAGCTATGGCAAAATGTTAAGAGACCTTTTTTGTAGAGAATTAAGTTTCCTACTTTTTATGTTCTATGATATTTTTTGATCAGATGCGTAGTTCTCGAGATATATCAAGATATTTAAAAGTTCCGAAGCCGCACCAACATAATAGAGATACAGAAACACCGTGGCCCCTTTCTTTGAGATAACTCTGCACTATTGCGAGCTGCAAATGCCACTTCCAGCTTAGCTGTGCAGAAGAAGAACAACAAGAAGAAGAAATATCTCGAAATATGTCCGTCAGGCCCCTTCCCTTGAGATAAATCTGCAAATATCTCGGAAACGAAGCGAGCTATGGCAAAATGTTAAGAGACCTTTTTTGTAGAGAATTATGTTTCCTACTTTTTATGTTCTATGATATTTTTTGATCAGACGCGTAGTTCTCGAGATATATCAAGATATTTAAAAGTTCCGAAGCCGCACCAACATAATAGAGATACAGAAACACCGTGGCCCCTTTCTTTGAGATAACTCTGCACTATTGCGAGCTGCAAACGCCACTCCCAGCTTAGCTGTGCAGAAGAAGAACAACGAGAAGAAGAAATATCGAAATATGTCCGTCAAGCCCCTTCCCTTGAGATAAATCTGCAAATATCTCGGAAACGAAGCGAGCTATGGCAAAATGTTAAGAGACCTTTTTTGTAGAGAATTAAGTTTTCTACTTTTTATGTTCTATGATATTTTTTGATCAGATGCGTAGTTCTCGAGATATATCAAGATATTTAAAAGTTCCGAAGCCGCACCAACATAATAGAGATACAGAAACACCGTGGCCCCTCTCTTTGAGATAACTCTGCACTATTGCGAGCTGGAAATGCCACTTCCAGTTTAGCTGTGCAGAAGAAGAACAACAAGAAGAAGAAATATCTCGAAATATGTCCGTTAGGCCCATTCCCTTGAGATAAATCTGCAAATATCTCGGAAACGAAGCGAGCTATGGCAAAATGTTAAGAGACCTTTTTTGTAGAGAATTATGTTTCCTACTTTTTATGTTCTATGATATTTTTTGATCAGATGCGTAGTTCTCGAGATATATCAAGATATTTAAAAGTTTCGAAGCCGCACCAACATAATAGAGATACAGAAACACCGTGGCCCCTTTCTTTGAGATAACTCTGCACTATTGCGAGCTGCAAATGCCACTTCCAGCTTAGCTGTGCAGAGGAAGAACAACAAGAAGAAGAAATATCTCGAAATATGTCCGTCAGGCCCGTTCCTTTGAGCTGAATCTGCAAATATCTCGGAAACGAAGCGAGCTATGGCAAAATGTTAAGAGACGTTTTATGTAGAGAATTATGTATCCTACAATTTATGTTCTATGATATTTTTTGATCAGAAGCGTAGTTTTCGAGATATATCGAGATATTTAAAAGTTCCGAAGCCGCACCGACATAATAGAGATACAGAAACACCGTGGCCCCTTTCTTTGAGATAACTCTGCACTAGTGCGAGCCACAAATGCCACTTCCAGCTTAGCTGTGCAGAAGAAGAACAACAAGAAGAAGAAATATCTCGAAATATGTCCGTCAGGCCCCTTCCCTTGAGATAAATCTGCAAATATCTCGGAAACGAAGCGAGCTATGGCAAAATGTTAAGAGACGTTTTTTGTAGAGAATTATGTTTCCTACAATTTATGTTCTATGATGTTTTTTGATCAGAAGCGTAGTTTTCGAGATATATCGAGATATTCAAAAGTTCCGAAGCCGCACCAACATAATAGAGATACAGACACACCGTGGCCCCTTTCTTTGAGATAACTCTGCACTAGTGCGAGCCGCAAATGCCACTTCCAGCTTAGCTGTGCAGAAGAAGGGCAACAAGAAGAAGAAATATCTCGAAATATGTCCGTCAGGCCCCTTCACTTGAGATAAATCTGCAAATATCTCGGAAACGAAGCGAGCTATGGCAAAATGTTAAGAGACGTTTTTTGTAGAGAATTAAGTTTCCTACTTTTTATGTTCTATGATATTTTTCGATCAGAGGCGTAGTTCTCGAGATATATCAAGATATTTAAAAGTTCCGAAGCCGCACCAACATAATAGAGATACAGAAACACCGTGGCCCCTTTCTTTGAGATAACTCTGCACGATTGCGAGCTGGAAATGCCACTTCCAGTTTAGCTGTGCAGAAGAAGAACAACAAGAAGAAGAAATATCTCGAAATATGTCCGTCAGGCCAGTTCCTTTGAGCTGAATCTGCAAATATCTCGGAAACGAAGCGAGCTATGGCAAAATGTTAAGAGACGTTTTTTGTAGAGAATTATGTTTCCTACAATTTATGTTCTATGATATTTTTTGATCAGAAGCGTAGTTTTCGAGATATATCGAGATATTTAAAAGTTCCGAAGCCGCACCAACATACTAGGGATACAGAAACACCGTGGCCCCTTTCTTTGAGATAACTCTGCACTAGTGCGAGCCGCAAATGCCACTTCCAGCTTAGCTGTGCAGAAAAAGAACAACAAGAAGAAGAAATATCTCGAAATATGTCCGTCAGGCGCCTTCCCTTGAGATAAATCTGCAAATATCTCGGAAACGAAGCGAGCTATGGCAAAATGTTTAGAGACCTTTTTTGTAGAAAATTAGGTTTCCTACTTTTTATGTTCTATGATATTTTTTGATCAGATGCGTAGTTCTCGAGATATATCAAGATATTTAAAAGTTCCGAAGCCGCACCAACATAATAGAGATAGAGAAACACCGTGGCCCCTTTCTTTGAGATAACTCTGCACTATTGCGAGCTGTAAATGCCACTTCCAGCTTAGCTGTGCAGAAGAAGAACAACAAGAAGAAGAAATATCTCTAAATATGTCCGTAAGGCCCCTTCCCTTGAGATAAATCTGCAAATATCTCGGAAACGAAGCGAGCTATGGCAAAATGTTAAGAGACCTTTTTTGTAGAGAATTATGTTTCCTACAATTTATGTTCTATGATATTTTTTGATCAGAAGCGTAGTTTTCGAGATATATCGAGATATTTAAAAGTTGCGAAGCCGCACCAACATAATAGAGATACAGAAACACCGTGGCCCCTTTCTTTGGGATAACTCTGCACTATTGCGAGCTGGAAATGCCACTTCCAGTCTAGCTGTGCAGAAGAAGAACAACAAGAAGAAGAAATATCTCGAAATATGTCCGTGAGGACCCTTCCCTTGATATAAATCTGCAAATATCTCGGAAACGAAGAGAGCTATGGCAAAATGTTAAGAGACCTTTTTTGTAGAGAATTAAGTTTCCTACTTTTTATGTTCTATGATATTTTTTGATCAGATGCGCAGTTCTCGAGATATATCAAGATATTTAAAAGTTCCGAAGCCGCACCAACATAATAGAGATACAGAAACACCGTGGCCCCTTTCTTTGAGATAACTCTGCACTATTGCGAGCTGCAAATGCCACTTCCAGCTTAGCTGTGCAGAGGAAGAACAACAAGAAGAAGAAATATCTCGAAATATGTCCGTCAGGCCACTTCCCTTGAGATAAATCTGCAAATATCTCGGAAACGAAGCGAGCTATGGCAAAATGTTAAGAGACCTTTTTTGTAGAGAATTAAGTTTCCTACTTTTTATGTTGTATGATATTTTTTGATCAGATGCGTAGTTCTCGAGATATATCAAGATATTTAAAAGTTCCGAAGCCGCACCAACATAATAGAGATACAGAAACACCGTGGCCCCTTTCTTTGAGATAACTCTGCACTATGGCGAGCTGCAAATGCCACTTCCAGCTTAGCTGTGCAGAGGAAGAACAACAAGAAGAAGAAATATCTCGAAATATGTCCGTCAGGCCCCTTCCCTTGAGATAAATCTGCAAATATCTCGGAAACGAAGAGAGCTATGGCAAAATGTTAAGAGACCTTTTTTGTAGAGAATTAAGTTTCCTACTTTTTATGTTCTATGATATTTTTTGATCAGATGCGCAGTTCTCGAGATATATCAAGATATTTAGAAGTTCCGAAGCCGCACCAACATAATACAGATACAGAAACACCGTGGCCCCTTTCTTTGAGATAACTTTCCACTATTGCGAGCTGTAAATGCCACTTCCAGCTGAGCTGTGCAGAAGAAGAACAACAAGAAGAAGAAATATCTCGAAATATGTCCGTCAGGCCCCTTCCCTTGAGCTAAATCTGCAAATATCTCGGAAACAATGCGAGCTATGGCAAAATAGTAAGAGATCTTTTTTGTAGGAAATTAAGTTTCCTACTATTTATGTTCTATGACATTTTTTGATCAGATGCGTAGTTCTCGAGATATATCAAGATATTTAAAAGTTCCGAAGCCGCACCAACATAATAGAGATACAGAAACAGCGTGGCCCCTTTCTTTGAGATAACTCTGCACTATTGCGAGCTGCAAATGCCACTTCCAGCTTAGCTGTGCAGAAGAAGATCAACAAGAAGAAGAAATATCTCGAAATATGTCCGTCAGGCCCCTTCCCTTGAGATATATCTGCAAATATCTCGGAAACGAAGCAAGCTATGGCAAAATGTTAAGAGACCTTTTTTGTAGAGAATTATGTTTCCTACAATTTATGTTCTATGATATTTTTTGATCAGATGCGTAGTTCTCGAGATATATCAAGATATTTAAAAGTTCCGAAGCCGCACCACCATAATAGAGATACAGAAACACCGTGGCCCCTTTCTTTGAGATAACTCTGCACTATTGCGAGCTGCAAATGCCACTTCCAGCTTAGCTGTGCAGAAGAAGAACAACAAGAATAAGAAATATTTCGAAATATGTCCGTCAGGCCCCTTCCCTTGAGATAAATCTGCAAATATCTCGGAAACGAAGCGAGCTATGGCAAAATGTTAAGAGACCTTTTTTGTAGAGAATTAAGTTTCCTACTTTTTATGTTCTATAATATTTTTTGATCAGATGCGTAGTTCTCGAGATATATCAAGATATTTAAAAGTTCCGAAGCCGCACCAACATAATAGAGATACAGAAACACCGTGGCCCCTTTCTTTGAGATAACTCTGCACTATTGCGAGCTGCAAATGCCACTTCCAGCTTAGCTGTGCAGAGGAAGAACAACAAGAAGAAGAAATATCTCGAAATATGTCCGTCAGGCCACTTCCCTTGAGATAAATCTGCAAATATCTCGGAAACGAAGCGAGCTATGGCAAAATGTTAAGAGACCTTTTTTGTAGAGAATTAAGTTTCCTACTTTTTATGTTGTATGATATTTTTTGATCAGATGCGTAGTTCTCGAGATATATCAAGATATTTAAAAGTTCCGAAGCCGCACCACCATAATAGAGATACAGAAACACCGTGGCCCCTTTCTTTGAGATAACTCTGCACTATTGCGAGCTGTAAATGCCACTTCCAGCTTAGCTGTGCAGAAGAAGAACAACAAGAAGAAGAAATATCTCGAAATATGTCCGTCAGGCCCCTTCCCTTGAGATATATCTGCAAATATCTCGGAAACGAAGCGAGCTATGGCAAAATGTTAAGAGACCTTATTTGTAGAGAATTAAGTTTCCTACTTTTTATGTTCTATGATATTTTTTGATCAGATGCGTAGTTCTCGAGATATATCGAGATATTTAAAAGTTCCGAAGCCGCACCAACATAATAGAGATACAGAAACACCGTGGCCCCTTTCTTTGAGATAACTCTGCACTATTGCGAGCTGCAAATGCCACCTCCAGCTTAGCTGTGCAGAAGAAGAACAACAAGAAGAAGAAATATCTCGGAATATGTCCGTCAGGCCCCTTCCCTTGAGATAAATCTGCAACTATCTCGGAAACGAAGCGAGCTATGGCAAAATGTTAAGAGACCTTTTTTGTAGAGAATTATGTTTCCTACAAGTTATGTTCTATGATATTTTTTGATCAGAAGCGTAGTTTTCGAGATATATCAAGATATTTAAAAGTTCCGAAGCCGCACCAACATAATAGAGATACAGAAACACCGTGGCCCCTTTCTTTGAGATAACTCTGCACTATTGCGAGCTGCAAATGCCACTTCCAGCTTAGCTGTGCAGAAGAAGAACAACAAGAAGAAGAAATATCTCGAAATATGTCCGTTAGGCCCCTTCCCTTGAGATAAATCTGCAAATATCTCGGAAACGAAGCGAGCTATGGCAAAATGTTAAGAGACCTTTTTTGTAGAGGATTAAGTTTCCTACTTTTCATGTTGTATGATATTTTTTGATCAGATGCGTAGTTTTCGAGATATATCAAGATATTTAAAAGTTCCGAAGCCGCACCAACATAATAGAGATACAGAAACACGGGGCCCCTTTCTTTGAGATAACTCTGCACTATTGCGAGCTGCAAATGCCACTTCCAGCTTAGCTGTGCAGAAGAAGAACAACAAGAAGAAGAAATATCTCGAAATATGTCCGTCAGGCCCCTTCCCTTGAGCTAAATCTGCAAATATCTCGGAAACAATGCGAGCTATGGCAAAATAGTAAGAGATCTTTTTTGTAGGAAATTAAGTTTCCTACTATTTATGTTCTATGACATTTTTTGATCAGATGCGTAGTTCTCGAGATATATCAAGATATTTAAAAGTTCCGAAGCCGCACCAACATAATAGAGATACAGAAACAGCGTGGCCCCTTTCTTTGAGATAACTCTGCACTATTGCGAGCTGTAAATGCCACTTCCAGCTTAGCTGTGCAGAAGAAGATCAACAAGAAGAAGAAATATCTCGAAATATGTCCGTCAGGCCCCTTCCCTTGAGATATATCTGCAAATATCTCGGAAACGAAGCAAGCTATGGCAAAATGTTAAGAGACCTTTTTTGTAGAGAATTATGTTTCCTACAATTTATGTTCTATGATATTTTTTGATCAGATGCGTAGTTCTCGAGATATATCAAGATATTTAAAAGTTCCGAAGCCGCACCACCATAATAGAGATACAGAAACACCGTGGCCCCTTTCTTTGAGATAACTCTGCACTATTGCGAGCTGCAAATGCCACTTCCAGCTTAGCTGTGCAGAAGAAGAACAACAAGAAGAAGAAATATCTCGAAATATGTCCGTCAGGCCCCTTCCCTTGAGATAAATCTGCAAATATCTCGGAAACGAAGCGAGCTATGGCAAAATGTTAAGAGACCTTTTTTGTAGAGAATTAAGTTTCCTACTTTTTATGTTCTATGATATTTTTTGATCAGATGCGTAGTTCTCGAGATATATCAAGATATTTAAAAGCTCCGAAGCTGCACCAACATAATAGAGGTACAGAAACACCGTGGCCCCTTTCTTTGAGATAACTCTGCACTATTGCGAGCTGCAAATGCCACTTCCAGCTTAGCTGTGCAGAAGAAGAACAACAAGAATAAGAAATATTTCGAAATATGTCCGTCAGGCCCCTTCCCTTGAGATAAATCTGCAAATATCTCGGAAACGAAGCGAGCTACGGCAAAATGTTAAGAGACCTTTTTTGTAGAAAATTAGGTTTCCTACTTTTTATGTTCTATGACATTTTTTGATCAGATGCGTAGTTCTCGAGATATATCAAGATATTTAAAAGTTCCGAAGCCGCACCAACATAATAGAGATACAGAAACACCGTGGCCCGTTTCTTTGAGATAACTCTGCACTATTGCGAGCTGCAAATGCCACTTCCAGCTTAGCTGTGCAGAAGAAGGACAACAAGAAGAAGAAATATCTCGAAATATGTCCGTCAGGCCCCTTCCCTTGAGATAAATCTGCAAATATCTCGGAAACGAAGCGAGCTATGGCAAAATGTTAAGAGACCTTATTTGTAGAGAATTAAGTTTCCTACTTTTTATGTTCTATGATATTTTTTGATCAGATGCGTAGTTCTCGAGATATATCGAGATATTTAAAAGTTCCGAAGCCGCACCAACATAATAGAGATACAGAAACACCGTGGCCCCTTTCTTTGAGATAACTCTGCACTATTGCGAGCTGCAAATGCCACCTCCAGCTTAGCTGTGCAGAAGAAGAACAACAAGAAGAAGAAATATCTCGGAATATGTCCGTCAGGCCCCTTCCCTTGAGATAAATCTGCAACTATCTCGGAAACGAAGCGAGCTATGGCAAAATGTTAAGAGACCTTTTTTGTAGAGAATTATGTTTCCTACAAGTTATGTTCTATGATATTTTTTGATCAGAAGCGTAGTTTTCGAGATATATCAAGATATTTAAAAGTTCCGAAGCCGCACCAACATAATAGAGATACAGAAACACCGTGGCCCCTTTCTTTGAGATAACTCTGCACTATTGCGAGCTGCAAATGCCACTTCCAGCTTAGCTGTGCAGAAGAAGAACAACAAGAAGAAGAAATATCTCGAAATATGTCCGTTAGGCCCCTTCCCTTGAGATAAATCTGCAAATATCTCGGAAACGAAGCGAGCTATGGCAAAATGTTAAGAGACCTTTTTTGTAGAGGATTAAGTTTCCTACTTTTCATGTTGTATGATATTTTTTGATCAGATGCGTAGTTTTCGAGATATATCAAGATATTTAAAAGTTCCGAAGCCGCACCAACATAATAGAGATACAGAAACACGGGGCCCCTTTCTTTGAGATAACTCTGCACTATTGCGAGCTGCAAATGCCACTTCCAGCTTAGCTGTGCAGAAGAAGAACAACAAGAAGAAGAAATATCTCGAAATATGTCCGTCAGGCCCCTTCCCTTGAGCTAAATCTGCAAATATCTCGGAAACAATGTGAGCTATGGCAAAATAGTAAGAGATCTTTTTTGTAGGAAATTAAGTTTCCTACTATTTATGTTCTATGACATTTTTTGATCAGATGCGTAGTTCTCGAGATATATCAAGATATTTAAAAGTTCCGAAGCCGCACCAACATAATAGAGATACAGAAACAGCGTGGCCCCTTTCTTTGAGATAACTCTGCACTATTGCGAGCTGTAAATGCCACTTCCAGCTTAGCTGTGCAGAAGAAGATCAACAAGAAGAAGAAATATCTCGAAATATGTCCGTCAGGCCCCTTCCCTTGAGATATATCTGCAAATATCTCGGAAACGAAGCAAGCTATGGCAAAATGTTAAGAGACCTTTTTTGTAGAGAATTATGTTTCCTACAATTTATGTTCTATGATATTTTTTGATCAGATGCGTAGTTCTCGAGATATATCAAGATATTTAAAAGTTCCGAAGCCGCACCACCATAATAGAGATACAGAAACACCGTGGCCCCTTTCTTTGAGATAACTCTGCACTATTGCGAGCTGCAAATGCCACTTCCAGCTTAGCTGTGCAGAAGAAGAACAACAAGAAGAAGAAATATCTCGAAATATGTCCGTCAGGCCCCTTCCCTTGAGATAAATCTGCAAATATCTCGGAAACGAAGCGAGCTATGGCAAAATGTTAAGAGACCTTTTTTGTAGAGAATTAAGTTTCCTACTTTTTATGTTCTATGATATTTTTTGATCAGATGCGTAGTTCTCGAGATATATCAAGATATTTAAAAGCTCCGAAGCTGCACCAACATAATAGAGGTACAGAAACACCGTGGCCCCTTTCTTTGAGATAACTCTGCACTATTGCGAGCTGCAAATGCCACTTCCAGCTTAGCTGTGCAGAAGAAGAACAACAAGAATAAGAAATATTTCGAAATATGTCCGTCAGGCCCCTTCCCTTGAGATAAATCTGCAAATATCTCGGAAACGAAGCGAGCTACGGCAAAATGTTAAGAGACCTTTTTTGTAGAAAATTAGGTTTCCTACTTTTTATGTTCTATGACATTTTTTGATCAGATGCGTAGTTCTCGAGATATATCAAGATATTTAAAAGTTCCGAAGCCGCACCAACATAATAGAGATACAGAAACACCGTGGCCCGTTTCTTTGAGATAACTCTGCACTATTGCGAGCTGCAAATGCCACTTCCAGCTTAGCTGTGCAGAAGAAGGACAACAAGAAGAAGAAATATCTCGAAATATGTCCGTCAGGCCCCTTCCCTTGAGATAAATCTGCAACTATCTCGGAAACGAAGCGAGCTATGGCAAAATGTTAAGAGACCTTTTTTGTAGAGAATTATGTTTCCTACAAGCTATGTTCTATTTTATTTTTTGATCAGAAGCGTAGTTTTCGAGATATATCGAGATATTTAAAAGTTCCGAAGCCGCACCAACATAATAGAGATACAGAAACACGTGGCCCTTTTCTTTGAGATAACTCTGCACTATTGCGAGCTGCAAATGCCACTTCCAGCTTAGCTGTGCAGAAGAAGAACAACAAGAATAAGAAATATTTCGAAATATGTCCGTCAGGCCCCTTCCCTTGAGATAAATCTGCAAATATCTCGGAAACGAAGCGAGCTACCGCAAAATGTTAAGAGACCTTTTTTGTAGAAAATTAGGTTTCCTACTTTTTATGTTCTATGATATTTTTTGATCAGATGCGTAGTTCTCGAGATATATCAAGATATTTAAAAGTTCCGAAGCCGCACAAACATAATAGAGATACAGAAACACCGTGGCCCCTTTCTTTGCGATAACTCTGCACTATTGCGAGCTGCAAATGCCACTTCCAGCTTAGCTGTGCAGAAGAAGAACAACAAGAAGAAGAAATATCTCGAAATATGTCCGTCAGGCCCCTTCCCTTGAGATAAATCTGCAAATATCTCGGAAACGAAGCGAGCTATGGCAAAATGTTAAGAGACCTTATTTGTAGAGAATTAAGTTTCCCACTTTTTATGTTCTATGATATTTTTTGATCAGATGCGTAGTTCTCGAGATATATCGAGATATTTAAAAGTTCCGAAGCCGCACCAACATAATAGAGATACAGAAACACCGTGGCCCCTTTCTTTGAGATAACTCTGCACTATTGCGAGCTGCAAATGCCACTTCCAGCTTAGCTGTGCAGAAGAAGAACAACAAGAAGAAGAAATATCTCGAAATATGTCCGTCAGGCCCCTTCCCTTGAGATAAATCTGCAACTATCTCGGAAACGAAGCGAGCTATGGCAAAATGTTAAGAGACCTTTTTTGTAGAGAATTATGTTTCCTACAAGCTATGTTCTATGGTATTTTTTGATCAGAAGCGTAGTTTTCGAGATATATCGAGATATTTAAAAGTTCCGACGCGGCACCAACATAATAGAGATACAGAAACACGGGGCCCCTTTCTTTGAGATAACTCTGCACTATTGCGAGCTGCAAATGCCACTTCCAGCTTAGCTGTGCAGAAGAAGAACAACAAGAAGAAGAAATATCTCGAAATATGTCCGTCAGGCCCCTTCCCTTGAGATAAATCTGCAAATATCTCGGAAACAATGCGAGCTATGGCAAAATAGTAAGAGATCTTTTTTGTAGGAAATTAAGTTTCCTACTATTTATGTTCTATGATATTTTTTGATCAGATGCGTAGTTCTCGAGATATATCAAGATATTTAAAAGTTCCGAAGCCGCACCAACATAATAGAGATACAGAAACACCGTGGCCCCTTTCTTTGAGATAACTCTGCACTATTGCGAGCTGTAAATGCCACTTCCAGCTTAGCTGTGCAGAAGAAGAACAACAAGAAGAAGAAATATCACGAAATATGTCCGTCAGGCCCCTTCCCTTGAGATAAATCTGCAAATATCTCGGAAACGAAGCGAGCTATGGCAAAATGTTAAGAGACCTTTTTTGTAGAGAATTAAGTTTCCTACTTTTTATGTTCTATGATATTTTTTGATCAGATGCGTAGTTCTCGAGATATATCAAGATATTTAAAAGCTCCGAAGCTGCACCAACATAATAGAGGTACAGAAACACCGTGGCCCCTTTCTTTGAGATAACTCTGCACTATTGCGAGCTGTAAATGCCACTTCCAGCTTAGCTGTGCAGAAAAAGAACAACAAGAAGAAGAAATATCACGAAATATGTCCGTCAGGCCCCTTCCCTTGAGATAAATCTGCAAATATCTCGGAAACGAAGCGAGCTATGGCAAAATGTTAAGAGACCTTTTTTGTAGAGAATTAAGTTTGCTACTTTTTATGTTCTATGATATTTTTTGATCAGATGCGTAGTTCTCGAGATATATCAAGATATTTAAAAGTTCCGAAGCCGCACCAACATAATAGAGATACAGAAACACCGTGGCCCCTTTCTTTGAGATAACTCGGCGCTATTGCGAGCTGGAAATGCCACTTCCAGTTTAGCTGTGCAGAAGAAGAACAACAAGAAGAAGAAATATCTCGAAATATGTCCGTCAGGCCCCTTCCCTTGAGATATATCTGCAAATATCTCGGAAACGAAGCGAGCTATGGCAAAATGTTAAGAGACCTCTTTTGTAGAGAATTATGTTTCCTACAATTTATGTTCTATGATATTTTTTGATCAGATGCGTAGTTCTCGAGATATATCAAGATATTTAAAAGTTCCGAAGCCGCACAAACATAATAGAGATACAGAAACACCGTGGCCCCTTTCTTTGAGATAACTCTGCACTATTGCGAGCTGCAAATGCCACTTCCAGCTTAGCTGTGCAGAAGAAGAACAACAAGAATAAGTAATATTTCGAAATATGTCCGTCAGGCCCCTTCCCTTGAGATAAATCTGCAAATATCTCGGAAACGAAGCGAGCTACGGCAAAATGTTAAGAGACCTTTTTTGTAGAAAATTAGGTTTCCTACTTTTTATGTTCTATGATATTTTTTGATCAGATGCGTAGTTCTCGAGATATATCAAGATATTTAAAAGTTCCGAAGCCGCACAAACATAATAGAGATACAGAAACACCGTGGCCCCTTTCTTTGCGATAACTCTGCACTATTGCGAGCTGCAAATGCCACTTCCAGCTTAGCTGTGCAGAAGAAGAACAACAAGAAGAAGAAATATCTCGAAATATGGCAGTCAGGCCCCTTCCCTTGAGCTAAATCTGCAAATATCTCGGAAACAATGCGAGCTATGGCAAAATAGTAAGAGATCTTTTTTGTAGGAAATTAAGTTTCCTACTATTTATGTTCTATGATATTTTTTGATCAGATGCGTAGTTCTCGAGATATATCAAGATATTTAAAAGTTCCGAAGCCGCACCAACATAATAGAGATACAGAAACAGCGTGGCCCCTTTCTTTGAGATAACTCTGCACTATTGCGAGCTGTAAATGCCACTTCCTGCTTAGCTGTGCAGAAGAAGAACAACAAGAAGAAGAAATATCTCGAAATATGTCCGTCAGGCCCCTTCCCTTGAGATATATCTGCAAATATCTCGGAAACGAAGCGAGGTATGGCAAAATGTTAAGAGACCTTTTTTGTAGAGAATTAAGTTTCCTACTTTTTATGTTCTATGATATTTTTTGATCAGATGCGTAGTTCTCGAGATATATCAAGATATTTAAAAGTTCCGAAGCCGCACCACCATAATAGAGATACAGAAACACCGTGGCCCCTTTCTTTGAGATAACTCTGCACTATTGCGAGCTGCAAATGCCACTTCCAGCTTAGCTGTGCAGAAGAAGAACAACAAGAAGAAGAAATATCTCGAAATATGTCCGTCAGGCCCCTTCCCTTGAGATAAATCTGCAAATATCTCGGAAACGAAGCGAGCTATGGCAAAATGTTAAGAGACCTTTTTTGTAGAGAATTATGTTTCCTACAAGCTATGTTCTATGGTATTTTTTGATCAGAAGCGTAGTTTTCGAGATATATCGAGATATTTAAAAGTTCCGAAGCCGCACCAACATAATAGAGATACAGAAACACGTGGCCCTTTTCTTTGAGATAACTCTGCACTATTGCGAGCTGCAAATGCCACTTCCAGCTTAGCTGTGCAGAAGAAGAACAACAAGAAGAAGAAATATCTCGAAATATGTCCGTCAGGCCCCTTCCCTTGAGATAAATCTGCAAATATCTCGGAAACGAAGCGAGCTATGGCAAAATGTTAAGAGACCTTTTTTGTAGAGAATTATGTTTCCTACAAGCTATGTTCTATGGTATTTTTTGATCAGAAGCGTAGTTTTCGAGATATATCGAGATATTTAAAAGTTCCGAAGCCGCACCAACATAATAGAGATACAGAAACACGTGGCCCTTTTCTTTGAGATAACTCTGCACTATTGCGAGCTGCAAATGCCACTTCCAGCTTAGCTGTGCAGTAGAAGAACAACAAGAATAAGAAATATTTCGAAATATGTCCGTCAGGCCCCTTCCCTTGAGATAAATCTGCAAATATCTCGGAAACGAAGCGAGCTACGGCAAAATGTTAAGAGACCTTTTTTGTAGAAAATTAGGTTTCCTACTTTTTATGTTCTATGATATTTTTTGATCGGATGCGTAGTTCTCGAGATATATCAAGATATTTAAAAGTTCCGAAGCCGCACAAACATAATAGAGATACAGAAACACCGTGGCCCCTTTCTTTGCGATAACTCTGCACTATTGCGAGCTGCAAATGCCACTTCCAGCTTAGCTGTGCAGAAGAAGAACAACAAGAAGAAGAAATATCTCGAAATATGTCCGTCAGGCCCCTTCCCTTGAGATAAATCTTCAAATATCTCGGAAACGAAGCGAGTTATGGCAAAATGTTAAGAGACCTTATTTGTAGAGAATTAAGTTTCCCACTTTTTATGTTCTATGATATTTTTTGATCAGATGCGTAGTTCTCGAGATATATCGAGATATTTAAAAGTTCCGAAGCCGCACCAACATAATAGAGATACAGAAACACCGTGGCCCCTTTCTTTGAGATAACTCTGCACTATTGCGAGCTGTAAATGCCACTTCCAGCTTAGCTGTGCAGAAGAAGAACAACAAGAAGAAGAAATGTCACGAAATATGTCCGTCAGGCCCCTTCCCTTGAGATAAATCTGCAAATATCTCGGAAACGAAGCGAGCTATGGCAAAATGTTAAGAGACCTTTTTTGTAGAGAATTAAGTTTCCTACTTTTTATGTTCTATGATATTTTTTGATCAGATGCGTAGTTCTCGAGATATATCAAGATATTTAAAAGCTCCGAAGCTGCACCAACATAATAGAGGTACAGAAACACCGTGGCCCCTTTCTTTGAGATAACTCTGCACTATTGCGAGCTGTAAATGCCACTTCCAGCTTAGCTGTGCAGAAGAAGAACAACAAGAAGAAGAAATATCACGAAATATGTCCGTCAGGCCCCTTCCCTTGAGATAAATCTGCAAATATCTCGGAAACGAAGCGAGCTATGGCAAAATGTTAAGAGACCTTTTTTGTAGAGAATTAAGTTTCCCACTTTTTATGTTCTATGATATTTTTTGATCAGATGCGTAGTTCTCGAGATATATCAAGATATTTAAAAGTTCCGAAGCCGCACCAACATAATAGAGATACAGAAACACCGTGGCCCCTTTCTTTGAGATAACTCGGCACTATTGCGAGCTGGTAATGCCACTTCCAGTTTAGCTGTGCAGAAGAAGAACAACAAGAAGAAGAAATATCTCGAAATATGTCCGTCAGGCCCCTTCCCTTGAGATAAATCTGCAAATACCTCGGAAACGAAGCGAGCTATGGCAAAATGTTAAGAGACCTCTTTTGTAGAGAATTATGTTTCCTACAATTTATGTTCTATGATATTTTTTGATCAGATGCGTAGTTCTCGAGATATATCAAGATATTTAAAAGTTCCGAAGCCGCACAAACATAATAGAGATACAGAAACACCGTGGCCCCTTTCTTTGAGATAACTCTGCACTATTGCGAGCTGCAAATGCCACTTCCAGCTTAGCTGTGCAGAAGAAGAACAACAAGAATAAGAAATATTTCGAAATATGTCCGTCAGGCCCCTTCCCTTGAGATAAATCTGCAAATATCTCGGAAACGAAGCGAGCTACGGCAAAATGTTAAGAGACCTTTTTTGTAGAAAATTAGGTTTCCTACTTTTTATGTTCTATGATATTTTTTGATCAGATGCGTAGTTCTCGAGATATATCAAGATATTTAAAAGTTCCGAAGCCGCACAAACATAATAGAGATACAGAAACACCGTGGCCCCTTTCTTTGCGATAACTCTGCACTATTGCGAGCTGCAAATGCCACTTCCAGCTTAGCTGTGCAGAAGAAGAACAACAAGAAGAAGAAATATCTCGAAATATGTCCGTCAGGCCCCTTCCCTTGAGCTAAATCTGCAAATATCTCGGAAACAATGCGAGCTATGGCAAAATAGTAAGAGATCTTTTTTGTAGGAAATTACGTTTCCTACTATTTATGTTCTATGATATTTTTTGATCAGATGCGTAGTTCTCGAGATATATCAAGATATTTAAAAGTTCCGAAGCCGCACCAACATAATAGAGATACAGAAACAGCGTGGCCCCTTTCTTTGAGATAACTCTGCACTATTGCGAGCTGTAAATGCCACTTCCAGCTTAGCTGTGCAGAAGAAGAACAACAAGAAGAAGAAATATCTCGAAATATGTCCGTCAGGCCCCTTCCCTTGAGATATATCTGCAAATATCTCGGAAACGAAGCGAGCTATGGCAAAATGTTAACAGACCTTTTTTGTAGAGAATTAAGTTTCCTACTTTTTATGTTCTATGATATTTTTTGATCAGATGCGTAGTTCTCGAGATATATCAAGATATTTAAAAGTTCCGAAGCCGCACCACCATAATAGAGATACAGAAACACCGTGGCCCCTTTCTTTGAGATAACTCTGCACTATTGCGAGCTGCAAATGCCACTTCCAGCTTAGCTGTGCAGAAGAAGAACAACAAGAAGAAGAAATATCTCGAAATATGTCCGTCAGGCCCCTTCCCTTGAGATATATCTGCAAATATCTCGGAAACGAAGCAAGCTATGGCAAAATGTTAAGAGACCTTTTTTGTAGAGAATTATGTTTCCTACAATTTATGTTCTATGATATTTTTTGATCAGATGCGTAGTTCTCGAGATATATCAAGATATTTAAAAGTTCCGAAGCCGCACCACCATAATAGAGATACAGAAACACCGTGGCCCCTTTCTTTGAGATAACTCTGCACTATTGCGAGCTGCAAATGCCACTTCCAGCTTAGCTGTGCAGAAGAAGAACAACAAGAAGAAGAAATATCTCGAAATATGTCCGTCAGGCCCCTTCCCTTGAGATAAATCTGCAAATATCTCGGAAACGAAGCGAGCTATGGCAAAATGTTAAGAGACCTTTTTTGTAGAGAATTAAGTTTCCTACTTTCTATGTTCTATGATATTTTTTGATCAGATGCGTAGTTCTCGAGATATATCAAGATATTTAAAAGCTCCGAAGCTGCACCAACATAATAGAGGTACAGAAACACCGTGGCCCCTTTCTTTGAGATAACTCTGCACTATTGCGAGCTGCAAATGCCACTTCCAGCTTAGCTGTGCAGAAGAAGAACAACAAGAATAAGAAATATTTCGAAATATGTCCGTCAGGCCCCTTCCCTTGAGATAAATCTGCAAATATCTCGGAAACGAAGCGAGCTACGGCAAAATGTTAAGAGACCTTTTTTGTAGAAAATTAGGTTTCCTACTTTTTATGTTCTATGATATTTTTTGATCAGATGCGTAGTTCTCGAGATATATCAAGATATTTAAAAGTTCCGAAGCCGCACAAACATAATAGAGATACAGAAACACCGTGGCCCCTTTCTTTGCGATAACTCTGCACTATTGCGAGCTGCAGATGCCACTTCCAGCTTAGCTGTGCAGAAGAAGAACAACAAGAAGAAGAAATATCTCGAAATATGTCCGTCAGGCCCCTTCCCTTGAGATAAATCTGCAAATATCTCGGAAACGAAGCGAGCTATGGCAAAATGTTAAGAGACCTTATTTGTAGAGAATTAAGTTTCCTACTTTTTATGTTCTATGATATTTTTTGATCAGATGCGTAGTTCTCGAGATATATCGAGATATTTAAAAGTTCCGAAGCCGCACCAACATAATAGAGATACAGAAACACCGTGGCCCCTTTCTTTGAGATAACTCTGCACTATTGCGAGCTGCAAATGCCACTTCCAGCTTAGCTGTGCAGAAGAAGAACAACAAGAAGAAGAAATATCTCGAAATATGTCCGTCAGGCCCCTTCCCTTGAGATAAATCTGCAACTATCTCGGAAACGAAGCGAGCTATCGCAAAATGTTAAGAGACCTTTTTTGCAGAGAATTATGTTCCCTACAAGCTATGTTCTATGGTATTTTTTGATCAGAAGCGTAGTTTTCGAGATATATCGAGATATTTAAAAGTTCCGAAGCCGCACCAACATAATAGAGATACGGAAACACGTGGCCCCTTTCTTTGAGATAACTCTGCACTATTGCGAGCTGCAAATGCCACTTCCAGCTTAGCTGTGCAGAAGAAGAACAACAAGAAGAAGAAATATCTCGAAATATGTCCGTCGGGCCCCTTCCCTTGAGATAAATCTGCAAATATCTCGGAAACGAAGCGAGCTATGGCAAAATGTTAAGAGACCTTATTTGTAGAGAATTAAGTTTCCTACTTTTGATGTTCTATGATATTTTTTGATCAGATGCGTAGTTATCGAGATATATCGAGATATTTAAAAGTTCCGAAGCCGCACCAACATAATAGAGATACAGAAACACCGTGGCCCCTTTCTTTGAGATAACTCTGCACTATTGCGAGCTGCAAATGCCACTTCCAGCTTAGCTGTGCAGAGGAAGAACAACAAGAAGAAGAAATATCTCGAAATATGTCCGTCAGGCCCCTTCCCTTGAGATAAATCTGCAACTATCTCGGAAACGAAACGAGCTATGGCAAAATGTTAAGAGACCTTTTTTGTAGAGAATTATGTTTCCTACAAGTTATGTTCTATGATATTTTTTGATCAGAAGCGTAGTTTTCGAGATATATCAAGATATTTAAAAGTTCCGAAGCCGCACCAACATAATAGAGATACAGAAACACCGTGGCCCCTTTCTTTGAGATAACTCTGCACTATTGCGAGCTGCAAATGCCACTTCCAGCTTAGCTGTGCAGAGGAAGAACAACAAGAAGAAAAAATATCTCGAAATATGTCCGTCAGGCCAGTTCCTTTGAGCTGAATCTGCAAATATCTCGGAAACGAAGCGAGCTATGGCAAAATGTTAAGAGACGTTTTTTGTAGAGAATTATGTTTCCTACAATTTATGTTCTATGATATTTTTTGATCAGAAGCGTAGTTTTCGAGATATATCGAGATATTTAAAAGTTCCGAAGCCGCACCAACATAATAGAGATACAGAAACACCGTGGCCCCTTTCTTTGAGATAACTCTGCACTAGTGCGAGCCGCAAATGCCACTTCCAGCTTAGCTGTGCAGAAGAAGAACAACAAGAAGAAGAAATATCTCGAAATATGTCCGTCAGGCCCCTTCCCTTGAGATAAATCTGCAAATATCTCGGAAACGAAGCGAGCTATGGCAAAATGTGAAGAGACCTTTTTTGTAGAGAATTAAGTTTCGTACTTTTTATCTTCTATGATATTTTTTGATCAGATGCGTAGTTCTCGAGATATATCAAGATATTTAAAAATTCCGAAGCCGCACCAACATAATAGAGATACAGAAACACCGTGGCCCCTTTCTTTGAGATAACTCTGCACGATTGCGAGCTGGAAATGCCACTTCCAGTTTAGCTGTGCAGAAGAAGAACAACAAGAAGAAGAAATATCTCGAAATATGTCCATCAGGACCCTTCCCTTGAGATAAATCTGCAAATATCTCGGAAACGAAGCGAGTTATGGCAAAATGTTAAGAGACCTTTTTTGTAGAGAATTAAGTTTCCTACTTTTTATCTTCTATGATATTTTTTTATCAGAAGCGTAGTTTTCGAGATATATCGAGATATTTAAAAGTTCCGAAGCCGCACCAACATAATAGAGATACAGAAACACCGTGGCCCCTTTCTTTGGGATAACTCTGCACTATTGCGAGCTGCAAATGCCACTTCCAGCTTAGCTGTGCAGAAGAACAACAACAAGAAGAAGAAATATCTCGAAATATGTCCGTCAGGCCACTTACCTTGAGATAAATCTGCAAATATCTCGGAAACAATGCGAGCTATGGCAAAATAGTAAGAGATCTTTTTTGTAGGAAATTAAGTTTCCTACTATTTATGTTCTATGATATTTTTTGATCAGATGCGTAGTTCTCGAGATATATCAAGATATTTAAAAGTTCCGAAGCCGCACCAACATAATAGAGATACAGAAACACCGTGGCCCCTTTCTTTGAGATAACTCTGCACTATTGCGAGCTGTAAATGCCACTTCCAGCTTAGCTGTGCAGAAGAAGAACAACAAGAAGAAGAAATGTCACGAAATATGTCCGTCAGGCCCCTTCCCTTGAGATAAATCTGCAAATATCTCGGAAACGAAGCGAGCTATGGCAAAATGTTAAGAGACCTTTTTTGTAGAGAATTAAGTTTCCTACTTTTTATGTTCTATGATATTTTTTGATCAGATGCGTAGTTCTCGAGATATATCAAGATATTTAAAAGCTCCGAAGCTGCACCAACATAATAGAGGTACAGAAACACCGTGGCCCCTTTCTTTGAGATAACTCTGCACTATTGCGAGCTGTAAATGCCACTTCCAGCTTAGCTGTGCAGAAGAAGAACAACAAGAAGAAGAAATATCACGAAATATGTCCGTCAGGCCCCTTCCCTTGAGATAAATCTGCAAATATCTCGGAAACGAAGCGAGCTATGGCAAAATGTTAAGAGACCTTTTTTGTAGAGAATTAAGTTTCCTACTTTTTATGTTCTATGATATTTTTTGATCAGATGCGTAGTTCTCGAGATATATCAAGATATTTAAAAGTTCCGAAGCCGCACCAACATAATAGAGATACAGAAACACCGCGGCCCCTTTCTTTGAGATAACTCGGCACTATTGCGAGCTGGAAATGCCACTTCCAGTTTAGCTGTGCAGAAGAAGAACAACAAGAAGAAGAAATATCTCGAAATATGTCCGTCAGGCCCCTTCCCTTGAGATAAATCTGCAAATACCTCGGAAACGAAGCGAGCTATGGCAAAATGTTAAGAGACCTCTTTTGTAGAGAATTATGTTTCCTACAATTTATGTTCTATGATATTTTTTGATCAGATGCGTAGTTCTCGAGATATATCAAGATATTTAAAAGTTCCGAAGCCGCACAAACATAATAGAGATACAGAAACACCGTGGCCCCTTTCTTTGAGATAACTCTGCACTATTGCGAGCTGCAAATGCCACTTCCAGCTTAGCTGTGCAGAAGAAGAACAACAAGAATAAGAAATATTTCGAAATATGTCCGTCAGGCCCCTTCCCTTGAGATAAATCTGCAAATATCTCGGAAACGAAGCGAGCTACGGCAAAATGTTAAGAGACCTTTTTTGTAGAAAATTAGGTTTCCTACTTTTTATGTTCTATGATATTTTTTGATCAGATGCGTAGTTCTCGAGATATATCAAGATATTTAAAAGTTCCGAAGCCGCACAAACATAATAGAGATACAGAAACACCGTGGCCCCTTTCTTTGCGATAACTCTGCACTATTGCGAGCTGCAAATGCCACTTCCAGCTTAGCTGTGCAGAAGAAGAACAACAAGAAGAAGAAATATCTCGAAATATGTCCGTCAGGCCCCTTCCCTTGAGCTAAATCTGCAAATATCTCGGAAACAATGCGAGCTATGGCAAAATAGTAAGAGATCTTTTTTGTAGGAAATTACGTTTCCTACTATTTATGTTCTATGATATTTTTTGATCAGATGCGTAGTTCTCGAGATATATCAAGATATTTAAAAGTTCCGAAGCCGCACCAACATAATAGAGATACAGAAACAGCGTGGCCCCTTTCTTTGAGATAACTCTGCACTATTGCGAGCTGTAAATGCCACTTCCAGCTTAGCTGTGCAGAAGAAGAACAACAAGAAGAAGAAATATCTCGAAATATGTCCGTCAGGCCCCTTCCCTTGAGATATATCTGCAAATATCTCGGAAACGAAGCGAGCTATGGCAAAATGTTAAGAGACCTTTTTTGTAGAGAATTAAGTTTCCTACTTTTTATGTTCTATGATATTTTTTGATCAGATGCGTAGTTCTCGAGATATATCAAGATATTTAAAAGTTCCGAAGCCGCACCACCATAATAGAGATACAGAAACACCGTGGCCCCTTTCTTTGAGATAACTCTGCACTATTGCGAGCTGCAAATGCCACTTCCAGCTTAGCTGTGCAGAAGAAGAACAACAAGAAGAAGAAATATCTCGAAATATGTCCGTCAGGCCCCTTCCCTTGAGATATATCTGCAAATATCTCGGAAACGAAGCAAGCTATGGCAAAATGTTAAGAGACCTTTTTTGTAGAGAATTATGTTTCCTACAATTTATGTTCTATGATATTTTTTGATCAGATGCGTAGTTCTCGAGATATATCAAGATATTTAAAAGTTCCGAAGCCGCACCACCATAATAGAGATACAGAAACACCGTGGCCCCTTTCTTTGAGATAACTCTGCACTATTGCGAGCTGCAAATGCCACTTCCAGCTTAGCTGTGCAGAAGAAGAACAACAAGAAGAAGAAATATCTCGAAATATGTCCGTCAGGCCCCTTCCCTTGAGATAAATCTGCAAATATCTCGGAAACGAAGCGAGCTATGGCAAAATGTTAAGAGACCTTTTTTGTAGAGAATTAAGTTTCCTACTTTTTATGTTCTATGATATTTTTTGATCAGATGCGTAGTTCTCGAGATATATCAAGATATTTAAAAGCTCCGAAGCTGCACCAACATAATAGAGGTACAGAAACACCGTGGCCCCTTTCTTTGAGATAACTCTGCACTATTGCGAGCTGCAAATGCCACTTCCAGCTTAGCTGTGCAGAAGAAGAACAACAAGAATAAGAAATATTTCGAAATATGTCCGTCAGGCCCCTTCCCTTGAGATAAATCTGCAAATATCTCGGAAACGAAGCGAGCTACGGCAAAATGTTAAGAGACCTTTTTTGTAGAAAATTAGGTTTCCTACTTTTTATGTTCTATGATATTTTTTGATCAGATGCGTAGTTCTCGAGATATATCAAGATATTTAAAAGTTCCGAAGCCGCACAAACATAATAGAGATACAGAAACACCGTGGCCCCTTTCTTTGCGATAACTCTGCACTATTGCGAGCTGCAAATGCCACTTCCAGCTTAGCTGTGCAGAAGAAGAACAACAAGAAGAAGAAATATCTCGAAATATGTCCGTCAGGCCCCTTCCCTTGAGATAAATCTGCAAATATCTCGGAAACGAAGCGAGCTATGGCAAAATGTTAAGAGACCTTATTTGTAGAGAATTAAGTTTCCCACTTTTTATGTTCTATGATATTTTTTGATCAGATGCGTAGTTCTCGAGATATATCGAGATATTTAAAAGTTCCGAAGCCGCACCAACATAATAGAGATACAGAAACACCGTGGCCCCTTTCTTTGAGATAACTCTGCACTATTGCGAGCTGCAAATGCCACTTCCAGCTTAGCTGTGCAGAAGAAGAACAACAAGAAGAAGAAATATCTCGAAATATGTCCGTCAGGCCCCTTCCCTTGAGATAAATCTGCAACTATCTCGGAAACGAAGCGAGCTATGGCAAAATGTTAAGAGACCTTTTTTGTAGAGAATTATGTTTCCTACAAGCTATGTTCTATGGTATTTTTTGATCAGAAGCGTAGTTTTCGAGATATATCGAGATATTTAAAAGTTCCGACGCGGCACCAACATAATAGAGATACAGAAACACGTGGCCCCTTTCTTTGAGATAACTCTGCACTATTGCGAGCTGCAAATGCCACTTCCAGCTTAGCTGTGCAGAAGAAGAACAACAAGAAGAAGAAATATCTCGAAATATGTCCGTCAGGCCCCTTCCCTTGAGATAAATCTGCAAATATCTCGGAAACAATGCGAGCTATGGCAAAATGTTAAGAGACCTTTTTTGTAGAGAATTAAGTTTCCTACTTTTTATGTTCTATGATATTTTTTGATCAGATGCGTAGTTCTCGAGATATATCAAGATATTTAAAAGCTCCGAAGCTGCACCAACATAATAGAGGTACAGAAACACCGTGGCCCCTTTCTTTGAGATAACTCTGCACTATTGCGAGCTGTAAATGCCACTTCCAGCTTAGCTGTGCAGAAGAAGAACAACAAGAAGAAGAAATATCACGAAATATGTCCGTCAGGCCCCTTCCCTTGAGATAAATCTGCAAATATCTCGGAAACGAAGCGAGCTATGGCAAAATGTTAAGAGACCTTTTTTGTAGAGAATTAAGTTTCCTACTTTTTATGTTCTATGATATTTTTTGATCAGATGCGTAGTTCTCGAGATATATCAAGATATTTAAAAGTTCCGAAGCCGCACCAACATAATAGAGATACAGAAACACCGTGGCCCCTTTCTTTGAGATAACTCGGCACTATTGCGAGCTGGAAATGCCACTTCCAGTTTAGCTGTGCAGAAGAAGAACAACAAGAAGAAGAAATATCTCGAAATATGTCCGTCAGGCCCCTTCCCTTGAGATAAATCTGCAAATATCTCGGAAACGAAGCGAGCTATGGCAAAATGTTAAGAGACCTCTTTTGTAGAGAATTATGTTTCCTACAATTTATGTTCTATGATATTTTTTGATCAGATGCGTAGTTCTCGAGATATATCAAGATATTTAAAAGCTCCGAAGCTGCACCAACATAATAGAGGTACAGAAACACCGTGGCCCCTTTCTTTGAGATAACTCTGCACTATTGCGAGCTGCAAATGCCACTTCCAGCTTAGCTGTGCAGAAGAAGAACAACAAGAATAAGAAATATTTCGAAATATGTCCGTCAGGCCCCTTCCCTTGAGATAAATCTGCAAATATCTCGGAAACGAAGCGAGCTACGGCAAAATGTTAAGAGACCTTTTTTGTAGAAAATTAGGTTTCCTACTTTTTATGTTCTATGATATTTTTTGATCAGATGCGTAGTTCTCGAGATATATCAAGATATTTAAAAGTTCCGAAGCCGCACAAACATAATAGAGATACAGAAACACCGTGGCCCCTTTCTTTGCGATAACTCTGCACTATTGCGAGCTGCAAATGCGACTTCCAGCTTAGCTGTGCAGAAGAAGAACAACAAGAAGAAGAAATATCTCGAAATATGTCCGTCAGGCCCCTTCCCTTGAGATAAATCTGCAAATATCTCGGAAACGAAGCGAGCTATGGCAAAATGTTAAGAGACCTTATTTGTAGAGAATTAAGTTTCCCACTTTTTATGTTCTATGATATTTTTTGATCAGATGCGTAGTTCTCGAGATATATCGAGATATTTAAAAGTTCCGAAGCCGCACCAACATAATAGAGATACAGAAACACCGTGGCCCCTTTCTTTGAGATAACTCTGCACTATTGCGAGCTGCAAATGCCACTTCCAGCTTAGCTGTGCAGAAGAAGAACAACAAGAAGAAGAAATATCTCGAAATATGTCCGTCAGGCCCCTTCCCTTGAGATAAATCTGCAACTATCTCGGAAACGAAGCGAGCTATGGCAAAATGTTAAGAGACCTTTTTTGTAGAGAATTATGTTTCCTACAAGCTATGTTCTATGGTATTTTTTGATCAGAAGCGTAGTTTTCGAGATATATCGAGATATTTAAAAGTTCCGACGCGGCACCAACATAATAGAGATACAGAAACACGTGGCCCCTTTCTTTGAGATAACTCTGCACTATTGCGAGCTGCAAATGCCACTTCCAGCTTAGCTGTGCAGAAGAAGAACAACAAGAAGAAGAAATATCTCGAAATATGTCCGTCAGGCCCCTTCCCTTGAGATAAATCTGCAAATATCTCGGAAACAATGCGAGCTATGGCAAAATAGTAAGAGACCTTTTTTGTAGGAAATTAAGTTTCCTACTATTTATGTTCTATGATATTTTTTGATCAGATGCGTAGTTCTCGAGATATATCAAGATATTTAAAAGTTCCGAAGCCGCACCAACATAATAGAGATACAGAAACACCGTGGCCCCTTTCTTTGAGATAACTCTGCACTATTGCGAGCTGTAAATGCCACTTCCAGCTTAGCTGTGCAGAAGAAGAACAACAAGAATAAGAAATATTTCGAAATATGTCCGTCAGGCCCCTTCCCTTGAGATAAATCTGCAAATATCTCGGAAACGAAGCGAGCTACGGCAAAATTTTACGAGACCTTTTTTGTAGAAAATTAGGTTTCCTACTTTTTATGTTCTATGATATTTTTTGATCAGATGCGTAGTCCTCGAGATATATCAAGATATTTAAAAGTTCCGAAGCCGCACAAACATAATAGAGATACAGAAACACCGTGGCCCCTTTCTTTGCGATAAGTCTGCACTATTGCGAGCTGCAAATGCCACTTCCAGCTTAGCTGTGCAGAAGAAGAACAACAAGAAGAAGAAATATCTCGAAATATGTCCGTCAGGCCCCTTCCCTTGAGATAAATCTGCAAATATCTCGGAAACGAAGCGAGCTATGGCAAAATGTTAAGAGACCTTATTTGTAGAGAATTAAGTTTCCTACTTTTTATGTTCTATGATATTTTTTGATCAGATGCGTAGTTCTCGAGATATATCAAGATATTTAAAAGCTCCGAAGCTGCACCAACATAATAGAGGTACAGAAACACCGTGGCCCCTTTCTTTGAGATAACTCTGCACTATTGCGAGCTGCAAATGCCACTTCCAGCTTAGCTGTGCAGAAGAAGAACAAGAAGAATAAGAAATATTTCGAAATATGTCCGTTAGGCCCCTTCCCTTGAGATAAATCTGCAAATATCTCGGAAACGAAGCGAGCTACGGCAAAATCTTAAGAGACCTTTTTTGTAGAAAATTAGGTTTCCTACTTTTTATGTTCTATGATATTTTTTGATCAGATGCGTAGTCCTCGAGATATATCAAGATATTTAAAAGTTCCGAAGCCGCACAAACATAATAGAGATACAGAAACACCGTGGCCCCTTTCTTTGCGATAACTCTGCACTATTGCGAGCTGCAAATGCCACTTCCAGCTTAGCTGTGCAGAAGAAGAACAACAAGAAGAAGAAATATCTCGAAATATGTCCGTCAGGCCCCTTCCCTTGAGATAAATCTGCAAATATCTCGGAAACGAAGCGAGCTATGGCAAAATGTTAAGAGACCTTATTTGTAGAGAATTAAGTTTCCTACTTTTTATGTTCTATGATATTTTTTGATCAGATGCGTAGTTCTCGAGATATATCAAGATATTTAAAAGCTCCGAAGCTGCACCAACATAATAGAGGTACAGAAACACCGTGGCCCCTTTCTTTGAGATAACTCTGCACTATTGCGAGCTGCAAATGCCACTTCCAGCTTAGCTGTGCAGAAGAAGAACAAGAAGAATAAGAAATATTTCGAAATATGTCCGTTAGGCCCCTTCCCTTGAGATAAATCTGCAAATATCTCGGAAACGAAGCGAGCTACGGCAAAATGTTAAGAGACCTTTTTTGTAGAAAATTAGGTTTCCTACTTTTTATGTTCTATGATATTTTTTGATCAGATGCGTAGTTCTCGAGATATATCAAGATATTTAAAAGTTCCGAAGCCGCACAAACATAATAGAGATACAGAAACACCGTGGCCCCTTTCTTTGCGATAACTCTGCACTATTGCGAGCTGCAAATGCCACTTCCAGCTTAGCTGTGCAGAAGAAGAACAACAAGAAGAAGAAATATCTCGAAATATGTCCGTCAGGCCCCTTCCCTTGAGATAAATCTGCAAATATCTCGGAAACGAAGCGAGCTATGGCAAAATGTTAAGAGACCTTATTTGTAGAGAATTAAGTTTCCTACTTTTTATGTTCTATGATATTTTTTGATCAGATGCGTAGTTCTCGAGATATATCGAGATATTTAAAAGTTCCGAAGCCGCACCAACATAATAGAGATACAGAAACACCGTGGCCCCTTTCTTTGAGATAACTCTGCACTATTGCGAGCTGCAAATGCCACTTCCAGCTTAGCTGTGCAGAAGAAGAACAACAAGAAGAAGAAATATCTCGAAATATGTCCGTCAGGCCCCTTCCCTTGAGATAAATCTGCAACTATCTCGGAAACGAAGCGAGCTATCGCAAAATGTTAAGAGAGCTTTTTTGTAGAGAATTATGTTTCCTACAAGCTATGTTCTATGGTATTTTTTGATCAGAAGCGTAGTTTTCGAGATATATCGAGATATTTAAAAGTTCCGAAGCCGCACCAACATAATAGAGATACGGAAACACGTGGCCCCTTTCTTTGAGATAACTCTGCACTATTGCGAGCTGCAAATGCCACTTCCAGCTTAGCTGTGCAGAAGAAGAACAACAAGAAGAAGAAATATCTCGAAATATGTCCGTCAGGCCCCTTCCCTTGAGATAAATCTGCAAATATCTCGGAAACGAAGCGAGCTATGGCAAAATGTTAAGAGACCTTATTTGTAGAGAATTAAGTTTCCTACTTTTTATGTTCTATGATATTTTTTGATCAGATGCGTAGTTCTCGAGATATATCGAGATATTTAAAAGTTCCGAAGCCGCACCAACATAATAGAGATACAGAAACACCGTGGCCCCTTTCTTTGGGATAACTCTGCACTATTGCGAGCTGCAAATGCCACTTCCAGCTTAGCTGTGCAGAAGAACAACAACAAGAAGAAGAAATATCTCGAAATATGTCCGTCAGGCCACTTACCTTGAGATAAATCTGCAAATATCTCGGAAACCAAGCGAGCTATGGCAAAATGTTAAGAGACCTTTTTTGTAGAGAATTAAGTTTCCTACTTTTTATGTTCTATGATATTTTTTGATCAGAACCGTAGTTTTCGGGATATATCGAGATATTTAAAAGTTCCGAAGCCGCACCAACATAATAGAGATACAGAAACACCGTGGCCCCTTTCTTTGAGATAACTCTGCACTAGTGCGAGCCGCAAATGCCACTTCCCGCTTAGCTGTGCAGAAGAAGAACAACAAGAAGAAGAAATATCTCGAAATATGTCCGTCAGGCCCCTTCCCTTGAGATAAATATGCAAATATCTCGGAAACGAAGCGAGCTATGGCAAAATGTTAAGAGACCTTTTTTGTAGAGAATTAAGTTTCCTACTTTTTATGTTCTATGATATTTTTTGATCAGATGCGTAGTTCTCGAGATATATCAAGATATTTAAAAGTTCCGAAGCCGCACCAACATAATAGAGATACAGAAACACCGTGGCCCCTTTCTTTGAGATAACACTGCACTATTGCGAGCTGCAAATACCACTTCCAGCTTAGCTGTGCAGAGGAAGAACAACAAGAAGAAGAAATATCTCGAAATATGTCCGTCAGGCCAGTTCCTTTGAGTTGAATCTGCAAATATCTCGAAAACGAAGCGAGCTATGGCAAAATGTTAAGAGACCTTTTTTGTAGAGAATTAAGTTTCCTACTTTTTATGTTCGATGATATTTTTTGATCAGATGCGTAGTTCTCGAGATATATCAAGATATTTAAAAGTTCCGAAGCTGCACCAACATAATAGATATACAGAAACACCGTGGCCCCTCTCTTTGAGATAACACTGCACTATTGCGAGCTGGAAATGCCACTTCCAGTTTAGCTGTGCAGAAGAAGAACAACAAGAAGAAGAAATATCTCGAAATATGTCCGTTAGGCCCCTTCCCTTGAGATAAATGTGCAAATATCTCGGAAACGAAGCGAGCTATGGCAAAATGTTAAGAGACCTTTTTTATAGAGAATTAAGTTTCCTACTTTTTATGTTCTATGATATTTTTTGATCAGATGCGTAGTTCTCGAGATATATCAAGATATTTAAAAGTTCCGAAGCCGCACCAACATAATAGAGATACAGAAACTCCGTGGCCCCTTTCTTTGAGATAACTCTGCACTATTGCGAGCTGCAAAAGCCACTTCCAGCTTAGCTGTGCAGAAGAAGAACAACAAGAAGAAGAAATATCTCGAAATATGTCCGTCAGACCCCTTCCCTTGAGATATATCTGCAAATATCTCGGAAACGAAGTGAGCTATGGCAAACTTTTAAGAGACCTTTTTTGTAGAGAATTATGTTTCCTACAATTTATGTTCTATGATATTTTTTGATCAGAAGCGTAGTTTTCGAGATATATCGAGATATTTAAAAGTTCCGAAGCCGCACCAACATAATAGAGATACAGAAACACCGTGGCCCCTTTCTTTGAGATAACTCTGCACTAGTGCGAGCCGCAAATGCCACTTCCAGCTTAGCTGTGCAGAAGAAGAACAACAAGAAGAAGAAGTATCTCGAAATATGTCCGTCAGGCCCGTTCCTTTGAGCTGAATCTGCAAATATCTCGGAAACGAAGCGAGCTATGGCAAAATGTTAAGAGACCTTTTTTGTAGAGAATTAAGTTTCCTACTTTTCATGTTCTATGATATTTTTTGATCAGATGCGTAGTTCTCGAGATATATCAAGATATTTAAAAGTTCCGAAGCCGCACCAACATAATAGAGATACAGAAACACCGTGGCCCCTTTCTTTGAGATAACTCTGCACTATTGCGAGCTGCAAAAGCCACTTCCAGCTTAGCTGTGCAGAAGAAGAACAAGAAGAAGAAGAAATATCTCGAAATATGTCCGTCAGGCCCCTTCCCTTGAGATAAAACTGCAAATATCTCGGAAACGAAGGGAGCTATGGCAAAATGTTAAGAGACCTTTTTTGTAGAGAATTATGTTTCCTACAATTTATGTTCTATGATATTTTTTGATCAGAAGCGTAGTTTTCGAGATATATCGAGATATTTAAAAGTTCCGAAGCCGCACCAACATAATAGAGATACAGAAACACCGTGGCCCCTTTCTTTGAGATAACTCTGCACTAGTGCGAGCCGCAAATGCCACTTCCAGCTTAGCTGTGCAGAAGAAGAACAACAAGAAGAAGAAGTATCTCGAAATATGTCCGTCAGGCCCGTTCCTTTGAGCTGAATCTGCAAATATCTCGGAAACGAAGCGAGCTATGGCAAAATGTTAAGAGACCTTTTTTGTAGAGAATTAAGTTTCCTACTTTTCATGTTCTATGATATTTTTTGATCAGATGCGTAGTTCTCGAGATATATCAAGATATTTAAAAGTTCCGAAGCTGCACCAACATAATAGAGGTACGGAAACACCGTGGCCTCTTTCTTTGAGATAACTCTGCACTATTGCGAGCTGCAAATGCCACTTCGAGCTTAGCTGTGCAGAAGAAGAACAACAAGAAGAAGAAATATCTCGAAATATGTCCGTCAGACCCCTTCCCTTGAGATGAATCTGCAAATATCTCCGAAACGAAGCGAGCTATGGCAAAATGTTAAGAGACCTTTTTTGTAGAGAATAATGTTTCCTACAATTTACGTTCTATGATATTTTTTGATCAGAAGCGTAGTTCTCGAGATATATCAAGATATTTAAAAGTTCCGAAGCCGCACCAACATAATAGAGATACAGAAACACCGTGGCCCCTTTCTTTGAGATAACTCTGCACTAGTGCGAGCCGCAAATACCACTTCCAGCTTAGCTGTGCAGAAGAAGAACAACAAGAAGAAGAAATATCTCGAAATATGTCCGTCAGGCCCCTTCCCTTGAGATAAATATGCAAATATCTCGGAAACGAAGCGAGCTATGGCAAAATGTTAAGAGACCTTTTTTGTAGAGAATTAAGTGTCCTACTTTTTATGTTCTATGATATTTTTTGATCAGATGCGTAGTTCTCGAGATATATCAAGATATTTAAAAGTTCCGAAGCCGCACCAACATAATAGAGATACAGAAACACCGTGGCCCCTTTCTTTGAGATAACTCTGCACTATTGCGAGCTGCAAATGCCACTTCCAGCTTAGCTGTGCAGAGGGAGAACAACAAGAAGAAGAAATATCTCGAAATATGTCCGTCAGGCCAGTTCCTTTGAGCTGAATCTGCAAATATCTCGGAAACGAAGCGAGCTATGGCAAAATGTTAAGAGACCTTTTTTGTAGAGAATTATGTTTCCTACAATTTATGTTCTATGATATTTTTTGATCAGAAGCGTAGTTTTCGAGATATATCGAGATATTTAAAAGTTCCGAAGCCGCACCAACATAATAGATATACAGAAACACCGTGGCCCCTCTCTTTGAGATAACTCTGCACTATTGCGAGCTGGAAATGCCACTTCCAGTTTAGCTGTGCAGAAGAAGAACAACAAGAAGAAGAAATATCTCGAAATATGTCCGTTAGGCCCCTTCCCTTGAGATAAATGCGCAAATATCTCGGAAACGAAGAGAGCTATGGCAAAATGTTAAGAGACCTTTTTTGTAGAGAATTAAGTTTCCTACTTTTTATGTTCTATGATATTTTTTGATCAGATGCGTAGTTCTCGAGATATATCAAGATATTTAAAAGTTCCGAAGCCGCACCAACATAATAGAGATACAGAAACACCGTGGCCCCTTTCTTTGAGATAACTCTGCACTATTGCGAGCTGCAAAAGCCATTTCCAGCTTAGCTGTGCAGAAGAAGAACAACAAGAAGAAGAAATATCTCGAAATATGTCCGTCAGGCCCCTTCCCTTGAGATAAATCTGCAAATATCTCGGAAACGAAGGGAGCTATGGCAAAATGTTAAGAGACCTTTTTTGTAGAGAATTAAGTTTCCTACTTTTCATGTTCTATGATATTTTTTGATCAGATGCGTAGTTCTCGAGATATATCAAGATATTTAAAAGTTCCGAAGCCGCACCAACATAATAGAGATACAGAAACACCGTGGCCCCTTTCTTTGAGATAACTCTGCACTATTGCGAGCTGTAAATGCCACTTCCAGCTTAGCTGTGCAGAAGAAGAACAACAAGAAGAAGAAATATCTCGAGATATGTCCGTCAGGCCCCTTCCCTTGAGATATATCTGCAAATATCTCGGAAACGAAGTGAGCTATGGCAAAATGTTAAGAGACCTTTTTTGTAGAGAATTATGTTTCCTACAGTTTATGTTCTATGATATTTTTTGATCAGAAGCGTAGTTTTCGAGATATATCGAGATATTTAAAAGTTCCGAAGCCGCACCAACATAATAGAGATACAGAAACACCGTGGCCCCTTTCTTTGAGATAACTCTGCACTAGTGCGAGCCGCAAATGCCACTTCCAGCTTAGCTGTGCAGAAGAAGAACAACAAGAAGAAGAAGTATCTCGAAATATGTCCGTCAGGCCCGTTCCTTTGAGCTGAATCTGCAAATATCTCGGAAACGAAGCGAGCTATGGCAAAATGTTAAGACACCTTTTTTGTAGAGAATTAAGTTTCCTACTTTTCATGTTCTATGATATTTTTTGATCAGATGCGTAGTTCTCGAGATATATCAACATATTTAAAAGTTCCGAAGCCGCACCAACATAATAGAGATACAGAAACACCGTGGCCCTTTTCTTTGAGATAACTCTGCACTATTGCGAGCTGTAAATGCCACTTCCAGCTTAGCTGTGCAGAAGAAGAACAACAAGAAGAAGAAATATCTCGAAATATGTCCGTCAGGCCCCTTCCCTTGAGATATATCAGCAAATATCTCGGAAACGAAGTGAGCTATGGCAAAATGTTAAGAGACCTTTTTTGTAGAGAATTAAGTTTCCTACTTTTTATGTCCTATGATATTTTTTGATCAGATGCGTAGTTCTCGAGATATATCAAGATATTTAAAAGTTCCGAAGCCGCACCAACATAATAGAGATACAGAAACACCGTGGCCCCTTTCTTTGAGATAACTCTGCACTATTGCGAGCTGCAAATGCCACTTCCAGCTTAGCTGTGCAGAGGAAGAACAACAAGAAGAAGAAGTATCTCGAAATATGTCCGTCAGGCCAGTTCCTTTGAGTTGAATCTGCAAATATCTCGGAAACGAAGCGAGCTATGGCAAAATGTTAAGAGACGTTTTTTGTAGAGAATTATGTTTCCTACAATTTATGTTCTATGATATTTTTTAATCAGAAGCGTAGTTCTCGAGATATATCAAGATATTTAAAAGTTCCGAAGCCGCACCAACATAATAGAGATACAGAAACACCGTGGCCCCTTTCTGTGAGATAACTCTGCACTATTGCGAGCTGCAAATGCCACTTCCAGCTAAGCTGTGCAGAAGAAGAACAACAAGAAGAAGAAATATCTCGAAATATGTCCGTCAGGCCCCTTCCCTTGAGATAAATCTGCAAATATCTCGGAAACGAAGCGAGCTATGGCAAAATGTTAAGAGACCTTTTTTGTAGAGAATTGAGTTTCCTACTTTTTATGTTTCATGATATTTTTTGATCAGATGCGTAGTTCTCGAGATATATCAAGATATTTAAAAGTTCCGAAGCTGCACCAACATAATAGAGGTACAGAAACACCGTGGCCTCTTTGTTTGAGATAACTCTGCACTATTGCGAGCTGCAAATGCCACTTCGAGCTTAGCTGTGCAGAAGAAGAACAACAAGAAGAAGAAATATCTCGAAATATGTCCGTCAGACCCCTTCCCTTGAGATAAATCTGCAAATATCTCGGAAACGAAGCGAGCTATGGCAAAATGTTGAGAGACCTTTTTTGTAGAGAATTATGTTTCCCACAATTTACGTTCTATGATATTTTTTGATCAGAAGCGTAGTTTTCGAGATATATCGAGATATTTAAAAGATCCGAAGCCGCACCAACATAATAGAGATACAGAAACACCGTGGCCCCTTTCTTCGAGATAACTCTGCACTATTGCGAGCTGCAACTGCCACTTCCAGCTTAGCTGTGCAGAAGAAGAACAACAAGAAGAAGAAATATCTCGAAATATGTCCGTCAGGCCCCTTCCCTTGAGATAAATATGCAAATATCTCGGAAACGAAGCGAGCTGTGGCAAAATGTTAAGAGACCTTTTTTGTAGAGAATTAAGTTTCCTACTTTTTATGTCCTATGATATTTTTTGATCAGATGCGTAGTTCTCGAGATATATCAAGATATTTAAAAGTTCCGAAGCCGCACCAACATAATAGAGATACAGAAACACCGTGGCCCCTTTCTTTGAGATAACTCTGCACTATTGCGAGCTGCAGATGCCACTTCCAGCTTAGCTGTGCAGAGGAAGAACAACAAGAAGAAAAAATATCTCGAAATATGTCCGTCAGGCCAGTTCCTTTGAGCTGAATCTGCAAATGTCTCGGAAACGAAGCGAGCTATGGCAAAATGTTAAGAGACGTCTTTTGTAGAGAATTATGTTTCCTACAATTTATGTTCTATGATATTTTTTGATCAGAAGCGTAGTTTTCGAGATATATCGAGATATTTAAAAGTTCCGAAGCCGCACCAACATAATAGAGATACAGAAACACCGTGGCCCCTTTCTTTGAGATAACTCTGCACTATTGCGAGCTGCAAATGCTACTTCCAGCTTAGCTGTGCAGAAGAAGAACAACAAAAAGAAGAAATATCTCGAAATATGTCCGTCAGGCCCCTTCCCTTGAGATAAATCTGCAAATATCTCGGAAACGAAGCGAGCTATGGCAAAATGTTAAGAGACCTTTTTTGTAGAGAATTAAGTTTCCTACTTTTTATGTTCTATGATATTTTTTGATCAGATGCGTAGTTCTCGAGATATATCAAGATATCTAAAAGTTCCGAAGCCGCACCAACATAATAGAGATACAGAAACACCGTGGCCCCTTTCTTTCAGATAACTATGCACTATTGCGAGCTGCAAATGCCACTTCCAGCTTAGCTGTGCAGAAGAACAACAAGAAGAAGAAATATCTCGAAATATGTCCGTCAGGCCACTTCCCTTGAGCTGTATCTGCAAATATCTCGGAAACGAAGCGAGCTATGGCAAAATGTTAAGAGACGTTTTTTGTAGAGAATTAAGTTTCCTACCTTTTATCTTCTATGATATTTTTTGATCAGAAGCGTAGTTTTCGAGATATATCGAGATATTTAAAAGTTCCGAAGCCGCACCAACATAATAGGGATACAGAAACACCGTGGCCCCTTTCTTTGAGATAACTCTGCACGATTGCGAGCTGGAAATGCCACTTCCAGTTTAGCTGTGCAGAAGAAGAACAACAAGAAGAAGAAATATCTCGAAATATGTCCATCAGGACCCTTCCCTTGAGATAAATCTGCAAATATCTCGGAAACGAAGCGAGCTATGGCAAAATGTTAAGAGACCT